>NW_005358857.1:412397-415959 GCF_000412655.1 Myotis brandtii | reverse complement strand
AGGTGGCACAGGACCCGGGAGGGGCGCAGGGAATCGGTCAGGCTCTCTCAAGGGCTTGGATTCAAGGTCCGGCCTGGAGAGGGTGTGGATAGGTCAAACCCATCGCGGGGGAGCGGGCCTGGGTTGGAGCGCGAATTCGGCCGAAGGGGCTGACTAGGGCGGGGAGGTTAGGGATTCGGCAACTCTTTGATGGGAGCGTTATGCAAGGTCGGCCAGGGCCAGCGGAGGGGGCGCTGGTTGAGCAGGACCCTTAAAGGCATGCACAAAAGTTTGTGGCTTGGGCCTGATGGTGGCTGGGGCTTCTAGGGTCACAGGAGGTTGGGTTAGACTGGACAATGCCCCAGGAACAAGGGATCAAATTAGTCACTGGCAGGGGATGATGCTGGGATAGGCAGAGGCAAATTAATAAGCTCCAAGCCCCACCAGGCTAGGAAGTGCTGGATGCCTGAGGGCAGAGCCAGGGAAGTAGGCATGGCCAGTTTGGATTTTGCAGACAGTCCCAAGGGCATAGGACTAGGCGGATACTCCCCATCCTGCCCCCCACGAACACCTGGGCCCACACCTCCCCATTTTTCATGCCCTTCAATACAGATTTTCAGGGGCACAGAGTCTGCAGCCCAGCACCCTCCCATCCCAGCCAGGCGCCAGCTTTGCCCAGAGCAGAGACAGTATGAGTGGCAGGAGGCTGAGGCCTACAGGCCTGTTTACCCTCCTGGGAAAGGCGGTAAGAAGGGCAACCACAGCAGCACTGACCCAGACAAATACCACATTTATTTCACAAACACTGGGAAGACAGGTTGGGGGTGGAGGTGGGACGCAGGTGCAGAGCTGCACAGTCATCAGCAGCCCACTCCCCACACTGAGGATCCAGCCAGGCAGTGCCTCCAAGTCGACAGGCAGCAAGAAGTGAGTGCAGGGAGGGCCCAGAACACCGAGCCCTGCGAAAGGGGCACAGCTCCAGCTGCCCCAGGAAAACCACAAATAAATAAGAGTGGGGCGCGGCCCCACACAGACCGTCTAGTCACCCATCTTCACTCTGGAGGTCTGCAAAACAAGAACAGGAGAAATCAGGTAGAGATAGAGGAATAGTAAGAGTGACAAATGACAGAAGATCAGACCTAACAAACTCATGGTGAGATGGACAGATGACAACAGAGGGACGACTGGACCAGAATGGAGATGCTATGACAGACAAACACAGATGAACAGGGACAGTCAGGCTGTGGGACAGAAAGGTGGAGAGAAGTGGCATATAGACAATGCCAGTCGCCAAGAGTCAACCCAGGCAGGCACCCAGTCAGGCACCCAGTCACCCTCAGGTCCTCAAGCTGATCTTTAGCCACAAACTCACACACTGTCAGACAGATAAGACACGATTTAGACATGCTATTCAACTGACAGCATAGATACACACAGGCCCTGCTAAACACAGTCAAACACGCCGAGACAGAATTATTTGGACACAGACAAGATCCCAACCATGGAGACAAACAAAAAGAGAGATACTAAATGAAACACAGACACAAAACAACAGGGGGGGAAAAAATAGGACAGTTGTCAGTGTTTCCTGATTAGAAACAAAATTAAGCCAAAAGCGTCAAAAGGGGAAAACCAGAAGATGGGAATGAGGTGGTAGAAGCTGTTCAGGGGTCCCACGGGTGGAGGCGGGAGCACTGTAGCTCCTCTGGAAGGAGGGCGCGTCTGGGTTAGGGACAAGGACAGAGGCTCCCCAGCATTCAGCACCTGTAGGATCGCGACGATGACCCCAAAGAGGCCGATGGCGCTGCCGAAGATCTCCACGATAAGAATCTTCACAAAGAGGCTGGGGTTCTGGGCATCAGCCAGGGCGGCCCCACTGCCCACGATGCCCACGCAGACGCCACAGAAGAGGTTAGACAGGCCCACAGTGAGGCCGGCTCCGAACATGGAGTAGCCTGGGGGAATGGAAAGAGGGCAGTGAGGCCAATCACAGCCCCACTGTGCAAAGCAGGCCCAAGTAGGTGACCAAATATCAAAACGAGGTGTCTAAACTGGGGGTGGGAAGGGGAAAGCAGATGCCCTAGCGGTTTGCCTTCACACACACACACCTACCTGCATGATAGTTTCGGTGGCCAATGGCTTTGGGGTCAGTGGCACTGAAAGGCTGAGGGAGGCAGAGAAGTCATCAGAAACCAACCTCTAGGCTCCTCTGTACTCCCCAAGCAATGTGCAGAACACACTGGAATGGATCCCCCCCTACCCCCCGCCATACTCCATACCTCAGCCATGTTGCTAAGGACAATTGCCATGATGATGCCGTAGATAGCCACAGCCTCACAGAAGATGATGCTGGAGGTAGTAGTGGTGGGCAAAGGGGGTTGAGAGGAGAAAGAGATTAGAAAGCAATCAACCTTCCTCCTCACAGAGTCCCCCGGGACCTTTCCCCCACTAGCATCCCACCTTATCAGGAGGCTGCTCGGGAGCAGAATGTCAAGTCAAACAAATGGGCAGCTCCCAATGCAGCTGGTTCTGACAGCCTTCCAAGGGCCCTAACTTACCTGACCAGGTTCTTGGTCTTGATCCGAGGGGCCTTCACCCCTCCCCCAATGATGGATGAGCCAGTAATATAGATGCCCCTGGTGGAAGGAGAAGAAACCAATGAGCAGAGGCCAAGCCTGTCAGTGCCCCCAGGGTGACTAAGGACCCAGCACCACCACCTGCTATGACTCAATCCCCACCCCCGAATCACACCACCCCAACACTCACCACGCTGCCCCAACCACAGACAGGGAGATAGCTAAGCCAATGCCCAGGTTTGACCACATGAAGGGGGAAGTCTCTGTCAAGAACCTGGGGTGGAGACAGGGAGGAAAGCAATTCAGTTTTGGTGGAGAAGTGAGCACCAAATTCACTCCCCCACACCTCCAGCCCCACCAGTACTGGTTGCTAAAAGACTCCTCATCTCCCAAAGGTCCACACCCCAGGCAGCTGGGGACGGGGTGGAGGAGGGGGCTCAAATTCGAGAAGGAAGGCTGCAAGCAGCAGCTCCTGGGGGAATCCTCTCCCTGCCCGCCCTTACCATGCCACATCAAAGCGGAAGCCCAAGTCAAAAATGGTGTAGCAGATCCCTGCAGCAGAGAGGGGAAAAAAGGGGGGGGGGGGTTAGGGGCTGCTCTCCAGAGAGAAGCTCCCCAACTTAGACAGGAAGTTCCTGCCCAGCTGATGGGCCCCCTCAAAGGACTGCCTACACCTAAGTCAAGCGGGCCCCGCGCAAAAGCACGGCTGTCTGCACAGATGCCTCGGCTCAGGCCTCCATTTCCTGCCACTCCCTCAGTAACACCGCGCTCGGTGACACCACCTCCCAGACCCAGATCCTTGCGGGCAGCAGCTCCCAGGCCTGGATTCCCTGGAAGAAGGGAGGGAGCAAGGGCTCTGGCCGAGCTCCACCGGATCCCGCCAGCCCGGTCCGCGCCGCTGTTGCCCCAACAAGCTGGGAGTGGGGGGTGGGGTGGCTAAACGACCGAAAAGGAGGAACTGGAGCCGCCTGCTCAGGACCCACGCAGGCCGGTCCGGAGCAAGAGGG
>NW_005358857.1:382939-411799 GCF_000412655.1 Myotis brandtii | reverse complement strand
TCGGTGCAGCCCTGCCTTGCACCCGAGCCTGCCCGCGGGCCTCCCTAGCGTGGCCTCCGACCCCGTGCGGACCCCCGTCCCGCTAGGGTGCTGTGCTCCACTCCTCAAGCTCTTCCCTCTGCCTGACGCCCGCTGCCTAGGGCTCACCCTGAGCCCGGCTAGCAGCTACCGAGCTCAGAAATCGTTCTTCCCGGAGCCTTCCCCAACCCTGAGGCAAGGTGGTCGCCTGCTCTGGGATCCTAAGAAACTTCAGCAAGATCATGTCACTCTCTTTAAAATGCCCTGGTGGCTCCATTCCACTCTAAAAGCCATAGTCCCTTTAATGGCTTAAGAGGCCTCCACCAATGTGGTTCCGAACTTCATCTCTCTTACGCCCCCACCAACTCCTCTGGCTGCACGGGCATCCTTGCTACCCCTTGAACATACCAGCCATACCCTCACCGCATTGGCCTTGCACTTGTTCTCTCTGCTTCTCCTAATTTTTATCCATGTAACCCACTCCGTAACTTCCTTTCAGTCTTCTTTCACCTTCTTCATAAGGCCTGCTCTGACCATCCTGTTTAATATTGCACCCCCCTCTCCCTTACACTCCCTTCCCAGCTCTGTATTTCTCCGTAACACTTACCACCATTTGGCATACTGAGTGTCTAGGCCGGGGTTATCCATCTCTCCCACCCTTGAGAATGTAAGCATCGTGAAAGGATTTCTGTTGATCTCACTGCTGTATTTCCAGTGCCTGGCACACAGTGGGTGCTCAATACATGTTTGTAATTGGTAGTTACAAAATAGTCAAGGGAGTGTAAAGTATAGTATAGGGAATATAGTCAATAATATTGTAGTAACTATGTATGGTGCCAAGTGGGTACTTGAATTATTGGGGGGACCACTTTGTAAAGTTTATGATTGTCTTAACCACTATGCTGTATACATGAAATTTAATACAAAATATGTAAAGTGTAATTGAAAAAAATTGTTTTGTTGATTACGTGCTGAAATGTTTTGGGTATTGGAGTTTAAAAATTATTAAATTTACAAAATAAAAGAATATCTAGTCGCCGTAGCTGGTTTGTCTCAGTGAATAGAGCATCAATCAGCCTGAGGACTAAGGGGTTCTGGGCTCAATTCTGGTCAAGGGCACATGCCCAGATTGCAGGCTTGGTCCCCAATAGGGGGTGTGCAAGAGGCAGCTGATCAATGATTCTCTCTCATCATTGATGTTTCTCTCTCTCTATCCCTCTCCCTTCCTCTCTGAAATCAATAAAAATAAAAAAGTAATAAATGCAATAACAAAATATTTAAAAATTTTTATTCATTTTGTAAGTGTTGAAGTTAAATATTTATACATTTACCATTTTCTAAATCTTACTTTGTTCCTATTTTGTACATGTTATTTTTTGCACTCAAATGTTTATTTTATACATACATTTTACTTATTTATAAATATATTTTTATTGATTTTAGAGAAGAAGGGAGAGGGAGAGAGAGAAGTATCAATGAGAGAGAATCATTGATCCGTTGCCTCCTGCACACCCCCTACTGGGGATTGAGCCCACAACCCCAGGCATGTGCCCTTGGCTGGAATCAAACCTGGGACCCTTCTGTCCTCAGGCTGATGCTCTATCCACTGAGCCAAATCGGCTAGGGCAATACATACATTTTAAAGATGCTTATATTCTATCTTGTCAATTGGTTGATCCCTTTTGATTTTGACGTATTGGTTTGCTCTACAGCAGTGGTTCTCAACCTTCCTAATGCCACGACCCTTTAATACAGTTCCTCATGTTGTGGTGACCCCCAATTTCATTGTTACAAATTGAACATAATTAGAGCATAGTGATTAATCACAAAAACAATATGTAATTATATATGTGTTTTCTGATGGTCTTAGGCGACCCCTGTGAAAGGGTTGTTCGACCCCCAAAGGGGTCGCGACCCACAGGTTGAGAACTGCTGCTCTAAAGTGATATGGATTTTAACATACTGAAAGTTACATGTTCAACACCCTGGACATTGCCAATATGCCAAGATTCTCAGAAAATGTGTGAAATGAAGGAGTTATTTCACTTTACCCCTCTCAACCTTTAGGGTCCAGCAACTCCACTCTGTCTAAAGCACCCACCATGCTGGTTTAAGAATGGTGTGTCCTTTATGCAAGTGTCCTTTTCCCTCCAGGTGATTCAGCTTATCACCCCTTCTGAGAAGCCTCTTTTGGGCTCCAGCTGCCCCCGTGGGCTTCCCTTCTCACAGAGTACTGTTTCAGTTGTGGTGATTGTCTATTTAACCCCTCTCTTCAATTTTACACAGTGAGGACAGAAATTCAAAGACAATTCAGATCTCCACCCACAGGACCTGCAGTATTTGACGAGTAAAAAGAAACAGAAGAAAAAGTATCTGATTTATTCAAGTTTCTGTAATCTCCCTGAGAAACAAAGCAGCATCAGTATAGACCAGCACTGTCCACCAGAACTCTCCGTGAAGATGGGAATGTCCTATAGCTGCGCTGTCCTCTTACATGGCTACCTGAGCAGTGAAATGTGGTTAGTGTGACCAGGAAACTGAGTTTTTAATCTTAAATTGTTTAAAATTTAACTAGTTGTTATACTGGACAGCACAAGTATAGACCAGTGGTTCTCAACTGGGGGCAAATTGCTTCCAGAGGGGACACTTGCCAGTGTCTGGAGATATTTTTGATTATCACAACCAGGAAGTGTATGCTCCTGGCATCTAGTGAGCAGAAATCAGGGATGATGCTGAACATGCTACAAAGCACAGAATAGCCCCTCACAATAAAAATTACCTGGCCTTGCCCTAACCCAGTGATGGCGAACCTATGACACGCGTGTCAGAGGTGACACGCGAACTCATTTTTTTGGTTGATTTTTCTTTGTTAAATGGCATTTAAATATATAAAATAAATATCAAAAATATAAATCTTTGTTTTACTATGGTTGTAAATATCAAAAAATTTCTATATGTGACACGGCACCAGAGTTAAGTTAGGGTTTTTCAAAATGCTGACACGCCGAGCTCAAAAGGTTCGCCATCACTGCCCTAACCGGTTTGGCTCAGTGGATGGAGCGTTGGCCTGCGGACTGAGGGGTCCCAGGTTCGATTCCGGTCAAGGGCATGTACCTTGGTTGTGGGCACATCCCCAGTGGGGGTGTGCAGGAGGCAGCTGATAGATGGTTCTCTCGTTGATGTTTCTAACTTTCTATCCCTCTCCCTTCCTCTCTATAAAAAATCAATAAAAATATATTTTAAAAAATTATCTGGCCCAAAACATCAGTTGTGCGGAGGCTGAGAAACCCTGGTCTAGACCATCTATAACCTGCCTTTGAAAAGGACAGACCCTTAACTGCACACCAGGAACTGGGATTGGCCAGAGGTCCTGGGCTGCTCCTAGAACAGATGGACCTAGAAGGCTTCAGGAATGCCCCAAATCAGTCCCCATCAGTCAAACATCAAACATGTTGCTAAGCCAGTATGTGCTAAGCTGTGTGCCAGTGTCAGTATAAGACCAAGCTGGATCCTATCCTTAGTGAGGGGCTGCCTGCCCTCCCTCCATCCAGGCTCCTTCAAGGATCCTGGCAGAGGGGTTAGGTTGCTACAGGGAGCACTAAAAGGTCTTAGCAATGATTTTTTTTTTTTTTTAACAGATCTTGCCTCAGGTTTATTTGTACAAATAGCACAGGAGGACACTAGTTCCAGGGGTCACACCAGTCCTTCTGTCCTCACATCAGCAGACAGAGGCCTCTCCTGTGGAGCCTTTATAGGGGTCTGGGCACCTTTGGGAGCCTAAGCCTGAGTTGCAGCTGCAGCTGCAGCCTGAGGCGTGGTTTAAGCCTTGCCGTGGCCTTTGGCCAGCAGTACCTGAGACCCTTAGTGATGGGGACACAGCACATTTCCAAAGTTTGGGGTAAAGGATGTAGGCAAGTTGGCTGAGCTTGCAGCTGCCCCTCTGGGATCCCAGCCTGACTTCCCTGGGCTTTACGCAGGCCTCGACAGCCTTGGTACATGTGCTCATGGCGTTAAGTGTTGTCGACGTGCCTCTTCTTGTGCTTTTTGGCAAAGTGTATGTTTCTCAGGAACTTTGGATCTATTTCCTTCCTGATGCCTTTTCTGGACCATTTTTGGAACTGGTTGTGCATGGTGTGGTTCCTGGGCTTGGCCATATCTGCACTGAAGCCTGCAGCACCTGGGACCGGAAGAGTCAGCAGTGATCCTTAAGTCCATCTGTGTCTCTGGCCCCACAGGGTATCAGCTGCTTCCCTCATCCTCATAGGCGATGGCAATTCCTCGTCTTCCGCTTACGACTCCTGTCACTGGCGTCTGACCCAGCTGAGGCTGCAGCCCTTGCCAGCTCCGAGAACTAAGGAACGAGGCTGCAAAGAGAGGGGACTGAAGCTGAGTGGCCGGAATCCGGGAGAATTCCGATGGGAGTGGAGACTTGGCACGCTTACCTGCGGGGCTACTCTCAACCAGCTCCAGCTGAGGCCGTGGGGTCAGGGCTGAGCATCCAGGATCATTTGATGGCTTCCAGGCAGGCGGGGGTCGAAGCTCCCCAGTAATGAGTGACACATCTGGGATGTCCCACAGTTCCGATTCAGGTGGCGGGAGGGGCACGTGGAAGGGAGAGCCTAGGAGGGAAAAAGATGATCCATACTGGCCCCCTGCTTCCAGGCCCCACCTGTTTGCAGCTCAGGCAGTGCCCCACCACTCACCAGGCAACAAGTCTGCGTAGTGTGTGAGGTGGGGAGCCAGGCCTGGAGATGGCCAGGCAGGATTGCAGGCAGCTTCCAGCTCACATGGTGACAATACAGGCCGGAAGAAGCCACCAGAAGGCTGGGGAGCTAAGGCACCAAGAGGACAGGCCAACAGCACAAAGACATCTACCTCAGGGAAGTTGGCAAGTTTGGGAGGTGTGGGCCGCCCCAGAGCTAACACATAGCTATGCTTGCCGGCAGCCCGAGTCAGGTTCCGCAAGTGTGCCAGCGCCTCCCGGTGTCGGGCCACGCCCAGCGTGCCCACCAGCAGCCCCACCACGCGAGCGTCTCTGGCCCTCTCTACCAGATATCGTCTACGTGCCCTTAGCCGCCCAGCCCGGGCACCTTCATCACGGGTCCCCCCTGTGTCTGGGCAGCAGGAGGAGAAGGACCGCTCTGGTGCCCAGCCCAAGAGCAGCCGGGTCAGGTCAGGATCGAGGTCAGGGTCAGAGCTGGCCCCAGAGCCTCCCACATAGAAAGCATCATACTCTTCCAGACACCTTCCTGGGGCCAGGGGGAAGCGACGCCCAAAACGCTGCAGGGGTTCAGGCTCTGTATCGAGGGAGCCCACTGGCAGGGGAAGAGCTGGACTGGCGACAAGCAGGTCCGCGTACCGTGGGCGAAGGAGAGTGGCCAAGGCCTCTGGAAGAAGGAAGTGGTGTCAGGGTTGGGGCCTGGCAAAACAAGAGCTCCCCTGCTCCCCAGAAGACTGAGTGTGACCCAACGGCAAAGGCTGGGGCCAAGCCCATAGTGAGAACTCTCTGGGATGTACTGAAACGGGAACATGAGGAACAAAATAGCGGACCCACTCTCCCTGCATGCCCAGGCAAAACCCCTCACCCAGGGCGTGGGCGCAGGCCGGCTCGCTCAGCAGCGCCACAGGGGCAGTGGGATCCGGGTTCTGGACCTCGAAGGCTTTGGCGCAGAGCTCCAAGGCCACAGGACGCTGACCAAAGACGAAGGCCACCGGCAGCGGGCGGGCTGGAGGGCTTAAGCAGGCAGGGCCGAAATGCACAAGGGCCTGAGCCCCAGCTTGCTCCGCACCCAGCACATCCACACAGCAGCTGCAGGGGAGATACCAGGGGCGAGAAAGGTTTCATCAGAGAGCTCCTGTCATCAGCGGGAAACGTGTCGGTGAAGAAAACGATGTGATGGAAAGACACCGTCACTGCGAGGAGGGCAGTCATCGGGGGCGAGAAAGGTTTCATCAGAGAGCTCCTGTCATCAATGTCGGCGAAGAAAACGATGCTATGGAAAGACACCGTCACTGCGAGGAGGGCAGTCCTCAAGCATCACCAAAGAGAAACAGAGCCATTAGGGGCAGGCCCTGTCCTGGAGGGAAAACACCACAAACCCTGGGTCCCTAGGCCTCCGTCCTGAAGCTCAACGTCACACCTGCCATAGGCTGTGTCCCCCAGAATGAACATTTTCGACCCCGTGGTCTCCTCCAGTCGTGCAGCCACAACCCCAGCATCTCCCAGCAGTTGGTCGGGGAACTGCAAGGCCACCTGTAAGCATAAATCGTGGAGTCAGAAACGGCCTCTCCTCCACCGAGGGTCGTCTCTTCAAGGAAAACCTTCCGGGAGTCCCCACCCACCCAACCTTCAAAGCCTCTCGTCCCAGAGAAGCACCTCACCCCCTCCCCCGCCATCCGCACAAAATTACCCCGAGACCCCGATCCTATGGGCGACCCATCCGAGAGGTGAGCCATCCTCCCCAACCTGCCCTCACCCGCTGGCACGCCAGGTCACGGACAAACCCGACGACTCGCTGCAGCTCGTACACTCGGTCCAGGTCCGCGAGAGGCGTGAGCAGCCCGGCGGCCCCCGCCTCCCGCTGCAACGCGGCCTCGGCGGAGCTGCTGAATGTAGACTCCATGAGGTACAGCTTAGGTGGCGAGAAGCAGCGGGGATCCCTCGGCCTCCGCGTCCTCAATGGGTCACAGTCCTTTGATGAGCGCGGGGAGCTTGGGACTCAGGCCGCCAGCAGTGGAACAGCTAGTCGCGCATCCAAAACTCCCGTTCCTCGCTACACGTGACCCAACCGGAGATTACTTCCGGGTCTCGAGGCGGGGCTGATAGCAACTTTACCAATCTCAAACCAGCACGGCTCCGGCTCTCCAATCGCCGCCTACCAAACCGCCCATCGGCCTCACAGCACAAGGCCAACCGGAAGTACTTCCGGGGGAGATGCGGAGCCTTGTGGGTATTGTAGTTCCTCTAGCTCTCCTCTCCAGCCGCAGGGAGTTTTCTGGTTCAGCCCACTGCCTACTCTCAGAAACACCCATTCCCTGAAAATAATTACTCCAGTTTGAGCAACTCCAACTTCTCCATGGCTGTCTCCTAATCTGCAGAATGGGGCTTGTAGCAATAGTACTCCTAATAGGATTGTTGGGAGTCTAAACAATTTAGACATAAAACCTTACAAGTAGTCCTTTGCATATCACATGTACTGAAAGCATTGCTATTACCCGCAGTCGGTCAGGTAGGCAAACATTGAGTATTACTGTTCACCAGGCACTATACATCCTCAGAGTTTACAGTCTCTGGAGTAAGCATTGTCCCATTTTATAGGTCAGGAGGCTGAGATTCAAAGAAGCTAACTACCTGTCTAATAAGACACAGCAAGTCAGTGGCACAATCTATCAAACCTAGGTCTTATTTCAGAAGCTGGGCTTTTGACTTCTCATTCTCCTAGCTCATGTGCTACACTGGTCATGGGGGAGGGGTAGAAAAGGAGGAAGAAGCACTGGATAGCATGTAGTAGAAGAGAATTGAGAAATCAAGAGTAAGGTGAGACTCGAGCAGGGGCAGGGGGACAGAGTGGCCTCAGGGGATGGCACATGAAAGGCTGGCATGGGAAGAGATTGATCGAGGATGAAGAATAGACACAGAATTTGTGCAAAAGTTGGGAAAAGAACAGGGGAAGGAATATAAAAGTAATCAGTTCTATCATCTCTAAGGAGACTCAGGTTCACGACAATTTGGGGAGAACCCAGGCCCATTCTCAGATCTCACTGAGAAGAAGGCTGGGGTGCCTGAGAGGCAACCCAGATATAACTGTGACTGAGGAGACAGAAAGGAAGGGGACGGTGCAAAGGGAGAGCAAGTGACAGGAGCTGTCCCTGGTGCTGACCAAGCCCTGACCATCACGTTGGGGACTTAGAAGTATACAGACAACATTAGGTCCCGCCTTCCTCTTCCTCTGGGGTCTGCAATGCCTCCTCCCACACATACTCAGTTCCACTTTCTATACCTCTCACCAACCATGTACAAGCTTGGGTGCCTCCATAACCCCACACCAGAAACCCATCCTGAAATTCAAAGCCACTCTCCAATTCTTCCCTCCCAACTGGACCCAGCCTAAGTCCCAAGTCCTCTACCTCAGAAGCCTCCTATTTATATCAGAAATAAAACTTCCTGCCCAGCCAGCATGGTTGAGTGGTTGAGCATCAATCTATGAACTAGGAGGTCACGGTCAGGGCACGTGCCTGGGTTGCAGGCTCGATTCCCAGTGGGGGGCATGCAGGAGGCAGCTGATCAGTGATTCTCTCTGATCACTGATGTTTCTATCTCTCTCTCTCCCTCTACCTTCCTTTCTGAAATCAGTAAAAAAAAAATTTTTTTAAAGAAATAGCCCAGCTGGCATGGTTGAGCATTGACCCATGAAACAAGAGGTTATGGTTCAATTCCTGGTCAGGGCACATGCCCGGGTTGAGGGCTTGATCCCCAGGAGGTATACAGGAGGCAGCTGATCAATGATCGCTGATGTTTCTCTCTTATTAATGTTTCTCTCTCTCCCTCTCTCCTTTCCTCTCTCTAAAAATCAATAAAAACACTTAAAATAAAATAAAACTTCCTTCATGCAGCCTTCACGGTCCCATTCTCCCAGCTTAGCATAGTAAGTATAGACTAGATCAGCCTTTGTCTAGACAGAACAAAGCAGAACTAGGAACTCAGTACTCAACACTGTTGATTAAATAAATGTATGCATTCATGAACATGGAACTAATTTAAAGGGGAGAGGGTGCTGATACTACTGCAATCCCCATCCCACCCCAAGAGCAATGGCAACATTCTGAGTGGCTCTGGCAGTATCTCTTCCACCCTAGGAGACAGAGGTGGGCTCTACCACTCCTTATCAAGGCCCGGGTCCAAGCATCCTCCCATCCTTATCCCAGGCCTTCTGGGTCATCCAGTTAGGTGGCGGTGGCAGTAGAAAGGAAGCAGAGACAATGGTGCAGTGAGGGTCCAGGTTTACTCTTTGGGGATAGGGAGGAGTGAGGAGTGGGTGGGACGGGAACGCCCCTCAGTAGTCGGCTGTGTAATCTGTGCCATGTAGTCCCCTGCACAACAGTGTGAACTCCTTCACCATCTCCTTTACCCGCCTCTTGTTCACTCGCTCGCTGAAGGAGAGAAGGGAGACCAGGTTAGCACCATCCACCACTACTTCATCTTCTCTTTCAGACCTGAGCCCAGGCCCCACCAGCTCTGCTCACCGAAGGATCTGCTGGCTGAAGGTGTCCTTCTGTTCAGGGCTGAGGCGGGCAGAGGGAAAACCAGGTGGCTGCAGTGCCTCCTTGATCCACATGCTCAGGAGGCTGAAGCAGTGTTTGTTCAGAGCAAATAGGATGTCGGCAAAGCAGTCCATGAGGCTGCGGGAGGCTTGGCCCCCAATGGCCTGAGGAAGACAGGTTCTCAGTACACCAGGGCCTTGTCCTTTCTGCAGCAAGGGTGCTGAACCATGCCCCACCCCCCTCAGACAGTTCCTCTGCCAAACTGCATATGACAAGTGAGTGCTGCTTTTTGAGAGCCAACTCTGACAACTTTCAGACATTTAAATGAGGAAGAAACAGAATCAGAGAGTTTAGGGAACCAAAGGCTCAAGATTCCCAAAAGGGCAGCTGCCACAGAAGCAAGGGCTACCGTACCCACATCAAGCGCCCCCCTGCTCCATCTCACCTCCAGCACTGCTATGAGCAGCATACGGCCATCCTCCTGTACTACCTTTCCCACGGGTTCTACTTCCCCACATCGAGGCAGTAGCTCTGTCTGCAGAGGATAAAGAGGCCTGTCAGCCCAGCTCCTTCAGTATACCACACCCCTACCCTCTGGGGTCCCAGGGGTGGTGGGGGGTCAGGGGCAGCATGGGACTCACAAAGAAGCCACAGGAGGCCTTGACAGTAGGTGCCTCAGGGAACTTGAGGGCCAGCACAGCTGTGGGAGAGGCAGAAGCAGATCAGATAGAGCCTGAGGATCCTCCCAAGGGGGCCCCAGGCCCACTTGTCCAACTGCCCCACTTACCACACTGGAACACAGCTTTGACATCCAACCGTTCACACAGGAACAAATCTGGCTTCCGCTTCAGAGCCTGCAGGAGGTGGAGCTGGTAAGCCCAGCCCCAGCCAGCTGCAAAGACCACCCCCCCACTCACCTGCCACCCCAGGGCCCAACTTCACACACCACAGGTAGATGCTGTCAAAACCAACTACCCAGCCATCTCTGGGGACACAGGCCATCCCAGAGTTCCAGAAGCCAGGAGAGGAGCAGCCAAGGAATGCTGTGTACATGTATGTGTACATGAATGCACAGTGTATATGAGAGAGGTTGGGGGTCGTAAGGCAGATAGCTTGGGTCCCAAGTTACTCCCTGAGCAAACACCTTCCCCTCTCCCCTCCATCAGGGCCAGATTCCTGCAGGCTCAAGTACCAGCAGGGATTTCTCTTGATTCATAGAGGCAGTTTAGGCCCCCTGTATTTATTAACAGAGAAGCAGGAAGAAGAGATGGCAACTGGATGTGGAACACAGTCCAACAGCCTCCTCCCATGTCCTGTCACTCCCCAGACACCCTTTAGATCAGAAAGAGGAAAAATAGGGTAGGAGCCTTGGAGCCATGGCCCTACCTTTCACCCAGGATACCCTGTGTCCAGGGCCATCACAGCCATACCCAGCCCAGGAGCCGGGTTGCCATGTGGGGGAATGGATGGAGTACAGGGGGCAGAGAGCCCGCCCCAAGTGGTACCAGGACATGACTGGCACATCCCCAGGTCACAGGAGATGCTCTGCACAGCTCCAGCAGTCATCAAATACTGCTGTCCCCCAGCAGCCTCCCAAGGCATAACACACAGGCCCCTAACTCTCCAGCCCCTCACATACCTTCCAGTCTGCCATATTCACTCACACGCACCCTCATGGAAACACCCTACTCACCCTCAAACACACTTCCCTTACACACACACACACTCTCCCACATTTGCAATGCACCCTCACTACATATTCACACACTCAAACCGCCACATCCCCAAACCAGCTCCACACCCACACCCTCAATCTACCAATCTTCCAGCACGTGTACTCTCTCAACACATCCATCCACAAATACACACTCAAGCACCCTCACCCACAAAGATACACCCTCACAGACACCCACACACCTATCCATCCAGGCCCAGAACACTCCCTATTCCCCACGCTTTTACCCTGCCCCCCAAACAAACTATAAGTTACAAAACAGTAAGAACCGTGCCGCTTTTGCGCACCATTATATCCTCAGCACCTAGCAGAGTATCAAGCATGTATTACACAATAAATATTTGTGGAATGATTAATAAAAACCCCCACATTATTTACCTTTACCCACAGGACCCCCCCAACCTGCAGAAGCCCCCTAACACACAGAACTCCCATATGCTAACCTCACGTTCCCACAGCTCAACACATATCTTTTCCAAAACACACATATCCTGATACAGACCTACCGATACCACAATATATATACCTATCCTCCATAATACACATTCCCACAGCCCAACATGCACATGCCTCCAACACAAATCAACATTCAAAATCCATCAATGCCTAACACACATCAACATAAAACACACACCAACACACATATCCACATGTCAACTACAAATCCAACATAATACTCATACTACTTACAGCAGTTACATGACTTCTGTTCTCACCAAACCAAACTCAAAACATACAAAGTTCTGACACACTTATACACACATACAACCTAACACGGTCTCACAGTGGAGCCAGCACCCCACCTCCCAGAAGCAGCACAACCTGTCCAGCAGCCCGGCTCTGGGCTCTGGGCTCCACGGAAGCACATTCATCTCAGCCCCTCCCTTCGGAGCCTACCTCTCAAGAGGAGGCTGGAGGCACTGAGGCAGGCAGTTCCCGGCAGGAGCACGGGGACAATGAACCCCAGGCCCTTGAACTTCAGTTCTACCCCTGAACTTCTTGGGCACCCCAGCCGCACAGGAGCTGCTGGGCACAGTGACCACCCCCTCCCCTCCTGACCCCCACCAGGCCAGCCCACTGCCTCCCTTCGGGGTCAGCCTCTCCCTGGTCTCTGTAGAAGACTGAGCTAGCTGAGGCAAAGGGGCACTAAAGGAGGATGTTGGGTTGTCAACTTCCACGGAAACAGATGAAGAAACTCTATTCAACTGAACAGAAAAAAAATTTGTCAACAGAAAGCTAAAAATAGGCTTAAATTGAATTTCAACATAAGAGAAAGAGAAAGAGAGAGAACAGAACGTGAATGAATAAAACTAAAACACACCTGTGCCAGGAGTTGCATAAATGAATCAACAATATCAGGATGATCCCTGGGCCCTAAAATATAATAAAGATGGAACTTAAGAAAAAATTATACAAACAGCAACTCAACCTCATATAGTTATGTGGGACTGAGAGCCTGCAGGGAGACAGCGTGGGGGCACATGAGCAGCAGGAAGCAAGATAAAGAAACAAAACATACAAAAACCATGAACTGGGAGAAGCCCAACAGAAAGAGACGGCAAAGTGAAGGACGGGCCTGCCCCAGTTCCCTCCCAAGGGGCCTTCCACCTACTCCCCGCTCCTCTAGGTCAGTCCCCCAAGTTGTCCTGTGGTGCTGGAGCAATGCTGGACTCCACGGAGCTGAAGAAACAGCCCCTGAATTCTTGCTTCGGCTTCTGGCAGTTTGGGGTGGCCCTAAGCTGCTTCCCCATCACTAGCCATCTGACAGGAGGGCAGAGCTGGTTGGTTCTTGGTACCTCCTTTGGAGGCGGGCTGAAGGCCCTGAAATGGCCAGGGAACAGAACCTGAGTGGGTGCCCCCTCACTTCAATGGCCTTAGTGCTCTTGGTCTGGCCAAGGAAGGGAACCTACTGGGTCCACTTAAACCAGAGGGCTCCTTCTTGGGGAGGGCAGTGCCCAATATGCAGTGGGGATGGCCAGGCAACCCATTGGCAGGGCCTAGGGAAGGAGACTGCCTCTTGAGGCCAAACATGAAAGTCCCACCCAGCAAAGCCCCTCCACATGGACAAGGACTCAGCAGAGAGCCAGGCTCAGGGCTGAGGACCAGCTCCCACCACCAGCCCACAGTTAATGTGTCGCCCCATGGTGCAGTGGAGGGCAGAGCCCGAGGAAGGGAGGGCAAAACTGGGACAGCATACAGGTGAGGGGACCATCCTGTCCAGCAAGACAACCAACAAGCCCAACAAATAGGATGCTGGACACTATTCTGCCTCCAGTTCTGATAACTGTGGCAAGGACACGGCATGCGCCTGGAGCTCCTGCCCAGGCCACTCCACTCTCAGTTGCAGACACAGCAGGAACACCTGCCTGAGACACCACTAAGGAGCTGTGTGATCTTGCGCAAGCCACCAACACTTGGTTTCCCCACTGTAAAGCAGATAATAATCTCTTCCTTGTTTCCTTCTCCAGGCCACTGATAAAGCCCGCCCCTTTCACATCTGAACCCCGAGTTACTCAAGTCCTGGAAAGTGAGGCCTGATGTGCCCCAGGCATGGGTCACCTGCAGACAATAGGTTTGATATTCAACAGTCGCCCTGCTGGCGTGGGCCAGACAGTGAAGGAGAAAGATTCTGAGGTCAGGGAGCCCTCACCCCTCTTTCTTTAACAGTGTTTGGTACCTTCTCCATGTTGGCCTCATTCTGGACACTGGGGATGCAGAAAGACCTAGCCTTGTCCTTCAGGGGCTTAGTTTAGGGAGAGGGAAAGGGACAGACGTGAAGGCAGATTATTGAGTGTAATTGGCGCTGTATCAACAGTGTGTACATGATGCAGTTTCAGCAGGAAGTTAGATTCAGAGAAGCTTCTGAGGAATGATGCATGGGTAAGGTGTGAAGGAACGAGAGCTCACCCAGTAAAGGGCTGCAGGGTGCAGAATGGATTGGAGAGAAGGGCAGATGCCAGGAAAACCAGTCAGAAAATTGTTGAGGTAATCCGGACACCCTATACCGAGACTTTGGACATGGAGGGTGGGGAGCAGGGGACAGACTGTGGGATAATCAGGAGGCAGGACCACCAAGACTTGTCTCCAACTAGATAGGAGGAGTGAAAGGAGTAGAGTTGAGGATACCCACATCTGGCCTTCTGGCTCAGCTTTCTCCACACTTTGGACCTACCCAGAGCCCACCGCAGCAGAGGCCAGTGTCATGTGACCAGACACCAAGGACACAAGCAGAGAGCACTCTGGCTCCAGCTGAGACCCTTGGTGAGCCTCAATCCTGCAACCACGAGTCCAGGCACGATTCATGAGGCTGGTGGAGAGCAGTGAGTTTCATTTCCAAGTTAGAAGCCTGGTTAGACAGCAGGGGAAGCTTGGAGCTCCCTTTTGCCAATTCTCTCAGGCTAAGGGCCAGTGAATGGGGACAGGGGGTGGGACCACAGCCATAGGCTTTTGGCCTGGAAGGGAATAAACTTTATGTGTAAAAGCCCCAAGCCAAAGGCCCAAAAGATGCTACTTAATGCCCACAATAATCCTATCAAATATAAGAAATCTCCATTTCACAGATATGGAAACAAAGGCTCTACAAAGGTAAGTGACTTGCCCAAGGTCACACAACTAGTTGGTGGTGATGAGCTTAGAATCTAGGTGTGCCTGATTTCAAAGCCCATGCTCTTTCTACTTTTCATTATATCCCAAAGAAAAGGAGCCAGCCTGGTACCCAAGCCCCTCAGAGCTTCTGGCCCCATCTTTCCCATCATCCAGACTGGCCCCTAGCCCAGCAGGCCAGTAGAAGACATCATTCACTCTCTTATCCACTTCAATCTAAGGTGTCAACTATTTGCAAGGTTGACAATTATGCTGTGCTCGATCCCATAAGTTTCCCATCAAGTCCCATGTGCAACTCAGGGGACAGAGGAGAACATAGTGGGCAGCTTTGGCTCCCCAGTCAGGGAAGCAGAGGCAGTGGCAGTGGCGGCGGCAGCAGAGACCCTGGTCAGGACCTACCTTGCTGGAAGAGAGTGAGTGTGACGGAGGTGACGAGCAGGAAGAGGGCCTCGATTGGGGGAAAGTGGGCAGGCTCGTGGGCAAAGATGTGGACCAGCTACAACAAAGCAAGGAATGCTGGTCAGCTGAGGCCCTGCATCACCAAGATACGCCAGCATCCCTGGAATGCAGATGAGGACCTCTGGCAGGGCAACCATCAACCCACTCCACCCACCTACCCCATCCTGGTCAGATAGATCTCTAATTAGGATGAAATCCAGAAGACTGTTGTCCTAATCAGAAGGCCCACCTGTCGAGTGAGGTCAAGAGCAGAGGCCTGGGGGATGGTGCTGTACATCCGACCCAGCATCTCACACAGCTGTGGCACCATGGGGGCAAAGTCATCCAATAGCGTCTTAACAGACTTCTCGAAAATAGCGCACACCGCCTTGGGAGGAAGCAAAGGGGCCCATGAAAGAGAAAAAAATATTGTATTATAATCATCAAATTTGCTAAGACACTAGATCTTAATTATTCTAACTACTAAAAAGAAATGCTAATTATGTGACACGATAGAGGAGCTAATTATGGCTATAATGGCAATTTTATCGTGTTACAATATAGAAATGTATCAAATTAATATGCTGTAGACCTTAAATTTACACATTGTTATATGCCATATATATTTCAATTGGAAAAAAAAAGAAAAAGAAAAGGGGCCCTGGTCAGCAAGTCACAATAGGCTGGAACAGAATGGAGGCCTGGCACAGAGGAGGCCTAGAAGGGGCCCTTACCTATGAGCCTTTCCTGGCTCTGCGAACCAAGGAAGGTAAGGAAGTCTCACCCTCACCCTGAAAGGCAGGAGGCAAAAAGGCCCTTTTCAGAGGGGCACAGATGGAACTTTGTAACTCTTCCTACTCACATCTCCACTATTTCCTCTCAGGGAGCAGCAACAGCAACAAAATCCTGAATTAAAAAGAGACCAAAGGCAGGTCTCTGATGCGAAAGTGGATCCCTGACTGTCACTCAGCCACATCATAGTCCTTTGGTTGAGCATTTCTTGTGATACTGGGAAGTTCTGAATGCCTTCCCAGAGGATTCCTTGTATCTATGGAAAAGGATTTGCCTCCTTTATTTCCTCAAGACCATCACAAGCTTAAGTGGGGCAGCAATACCTTCCTCCTGCTCCACCTCTGAGAAAAGTCACCATGGGGCAGAGAGCAAGGGTTGGGGCTCACCTCCACCACCTGGGCATCATTCAGCCATTTGCTCAGCACCTTCTGGATAAGCTGGAAGACCTGCTGCAGCACCACTACCACCTGCAGACACAGGAAGAAGATGCCCCCACAACCACTGTCACCCACTGGAGAAGGACCTGGTAGTAGGAAGTAGGCCAGGAGTTCAAATTCAAACCTATTACCCCAGACTGCGTATTGAAGACTCAATGCATGGGACCCTGGCAGAAGGAGTGTTTGCTCAATGCGCTATGAATGAAAGAGGATATTTGAGTTCTAGGGATCCTCTTAGAAGAAGCCTCAAATTGTAAAGCAGGGATATTATGAGTGCTTCATAAGATTACTAAATTGTAAGGGTTATCGATTGGGTGGAGGTGAGAAAGATATACAGGGGATAAATGGTGATGGGACAAATAAAAAAATAAGAGGAAAGAGGAAAAAAAAGATTGCTAAAACTTTGCAACTTCCTCTCTATTTCTGCTCAGTAAAACTCTTAGTGCCAAAAGCCTACAGGCTTGCCCCAGATAGGCTTAGAGTAGACAGCCCAAGGGATGCATAATATGGGCAGCTTATGCAGGAGCAGAGAGCAGAATGAGGTCCTGGGAGGTGAGGGAAGGCAGGATGATGACTACCATCGAAGGGGCTCTGTGGCAGAGATTTAGTCTGGAGCCAAAGGGTAACTGAAACTAGGGTGGGGAGTTGAGCAGAGGGGCCAGGACACTGTGGCTCCCTTCTCTTCAGGAGACACACTAAAGGGGGTACTGGGAACAATGATCAAAGCAGTCCCTCACATTTGTACAAAACTTCACAGTATGCAGAGTACTTTCGCTCAAGACCACATCTGCTACCCAACAGTTCTATGAGATGAGCAAGCCAATATTCTGATGTTCACAGTTTTGAGTGGGAAGCTAGGCTTGCCCCAGATCAAATAGCTTATAGTGGTCACCCAACACCCTGTGCCTGCCCGAGCTTACCACAGCATTTATCACACTGCTTTGTGACAATCTGTTTACATGTATTTCCTCTAGATTGGGAGCAACTCGAAGGTAAAAACTATTACATGCAGAGCATGTACCGTAAGCATCCTTGGTGCCCACAGGGAACAGTGAATGCTGAAGTAGAAAGGCCCTGGAATTAGGGGTTAAACAGGGGCCCATAATTACATCACTTAGGGGTTGAAAGATAATGTCAGTGTCCCTTATGGGGTGGGGGAACCACAATGACATCATCCTAGTTGGGCTGGGGACAAAGACACCACCCACAGGGTGAGATAATGACATCACCCCCCAGAGAGTGGGAGGCAATAAGATGGTTCACAGGACCAAATGCATCATGCCACAGGGGACAATGACAATATTACCCATAGAATTGGAGGTGACAATGACATTCCCACAGGGTTGGGAGGTGGGGGCAATGGCAATGACAACATCACCCACGGGGTTGGGTCCCTGTGGCACTGGCAGCTTCCGGAGCTCAGAGCCTTCATGATCATCCTCATGATGACTGACATCCAGCGTGGTGAAGAGGTTGGAGAGAAGCCCCAAGATGTGGACAATGGCCAGCTTGTTGGAGGGATTAGGCTATGGGGAGAAAAGAACCAAGTTCTGGATCTTCCAGTCCCAGCTTGGCCCCCTGGCCCCAGCCCTGACTGCCAGCTCCAACCCTATCCCTCAGCAGCATAGTCCACACAAAGGGTAGCCCCAGAATCCCACCCCTGCTCCTCCCTGGCCACACACACACACACACACAAGATGTGGACAATGGCCAGCTTGTTGGAGGGATTAGGCTATGGGGAGAAAAGAACCAAGTTCTGGATCTTCCAGTCCCAGCTTGGCCCCCTGGCCCCAGCCCTGACTGCCAGCTCCAACCCTATCCCTCAGCAGCATAGAAGGGTAGAAGGGTAGCCCCAGAATCCCACCCCTGCTCCTCCCTGGCCACACACACACACACACACACACACACACACACACCAGCTCTCACTCACTATCTCCTCTGCCAGCTTCTCCAGCTGCTGGATATAGGGCGAGATGAGCGAGTGCAGGTTCTTAAGGATCTCCTCCACCTGCAGGGCTGATAGCAGGAAGCCCAATGCCTGCATCAGCCACATGCACTGACTTGTCTGTGGGACAGAACATGGAGGGTCAGTCCTGGACACATCTGGTTGTGGATGGGAGAATGAACCAACTGGAAAGCTTCCAAGAACAGAGAGTAAAGAACAAGGCAGAAGACAGGATTTCTGTGGGTTCCTGCAATATCCCCAGGGAGCCCCCTAGAAACTTTTGAGCTCACCTTGTGGATCTGTTTCATTAGCACATCCTAGGGATAAAAAGAAGAAATACTGTATCAGAGCAGTGCAGAGTGTGCCTGAGGCCCAGTTCCTCCCAGGGCCCCTGCATACCTGGGAGACTGCCACGATGTTGGCAGCATAGGGTGGCAGGTCATACTTGCATTCTCGGCAGATCTTTTTGAGGGTGGACACAGAAGAGACAGAGAGCTCAGGATTGCCTAGGGCGTGCAGTACAAGGGGAAGAACGCTGTTGATCATGACGGGGTGGTCAGCCAGCCATTCAGACAGAGCTCCTGGAGGAAGAAGGGAGAGAGAGAGGAGAGGATAGTTGAGGCTGACCATGTCCCTGTGAGGCAGGCAGAGCTGCCGGGCAGGGTCAAGTTGCAGCCCCAGTACAGAGCACTGTTCATTCAGAGGACTGAATGGGCAAATATGCATGCACATGATCAAACATGATCCTTAAAGCTGAGAAGCAGGACTAGCCTCACTGAATTGCAGCTCAGTACACTCACTAGGAAGGACCCTTAGATGTGCCAGGACAGTTAGTTGGCTGCAACACCAACTGTGTGTGTGGCCATGTGTATCTCTCATTTTGGATGGGACCCAGGAGGCTGGCTGTAGCAGGGGATGGGTGCCTGTGGCTCTAGAATGTGCTCATGGGTGTGTACCAGGTCTCACCAATGGTGAACATGACGGTATCCGCCAGCTGCACGTTGCTGATGCTGATCCGTGGGATGAGGCCAATGAGCCCAGGCACCACATCAGAATAGTTGACATCAATGGTCTCTGCGATGGATTGGAAGCCATAGAGCAGGGCTTCTGTGTGCTGGGGAAAGAGGGTGCCACTGGCTTGGCCGAAGAGCAGGGTGTGACAGATCTGGGAGGGCTGAGGGAATCAGGCTTGAGGGGTACCTGCCAGGAGTAGGGCTCCTCTGAGCTGGTGAGCAAACGGCCCAGCTTGTCATAGAGGTTGCTGAGCAGCTCGGCCCCCAGCATTTCATAAACATACATGAGCGTGTCTGAGATGTCCACCCTGAGAAGCAGATGAAGACCTTGTACACAGCCTGGATCCTGCCCCCAAGCCCAGGAACCCACCCTGGTAACCTCACAACCATGTAAAAGTACCTAGAAAATAGAGAAAGGCGCCCCAGGATTCAGGAAGCCTGTGCTTGGGCCCCTCCCCTCATTGCCTTCATTATTTCAGGACTCCACTTAGAGCTAGGATTGACCTGCTACCATCACCTGTAAATTCGGAACTGCTCCTTCTCATCTGAGGACCAGAATCCATATTCCTCATCAGAAGGGAACTGGGCCTTGTGCAGAAGCACATCCACCAGCTGGAAGTAGACTGGCCTGTACACTTGCTGGTACACAGCCTGCTTCTCTGCCTCAAAGGACAGAATGTCATCCTGAGAGCCAGGGAAGAGTATTAGCCACCTCACCAGCAGCCACAGAAGCCCATTAGCCACCTTCTTCCATCATGGCCCCCTCCTACTGGAGGTCACATAGACACACCTGCAGTGTATACCAGAAGGTGAGTGTCAGGGAGCTGGTGGTCTCATTGACAGGATAGTGGCCAGGGATACCCGTGCAGAACATGATCATGTTGACAAGGGCCAGGAAGCTCTGCCAGTGCTCCACTTGGTCAAGCAAGGCCCTTGGAGGAAGGAGATATAGAAGGTCACTCAAGAAGGCGCCATAACCTCCCCTCCTTACAGTGCCCTGCTATCCCACCCCCAGCTGCTCCACTCCTCACCGAGAGTGGTTCTCGCCAAGGGCCACAGCAATGCGACAGATGCCATGGGAGGTCTCCATGTCCCCATTCTGCACTGCCTGTCGCAGTTGCTCCTGCAGTCCCAGCACCAGTGGGATGAGTTTCAGGAGTGTGTTCACATACCTGGAGGCACGAGGGGAGGAGACGCATCAGAGCTGTCTGCCCATCCCTCACCATATTTGAAAGAAAGGTACATTCGCCCAGTATTCCATTAAAGTCCCCCTCCTCATATCAAATCCAAAGCAAAAGAGAGATCAGGGCCTACATGGCAGCTGCCCATGTTGGGAAGAAGCTTAGGTCAGAGACCTCCAGGAAAACTCTGGAAAGGAAGTATAAGGTCAGTATTATGGGTTGAATTGTATCTTCCTATTAGAATTGATGCTGGAATGCATTAAGACTTTGGGGGAGATTGGATAAGTCTTACCCTCTAGTTACTAGTACCTCAGAATGTAATCTTATTTGGAAATAGGGTCAATGCAGATAAGGTCACAGAGTAGGGGGGCTCCTAATATGACTGGTGTCCTTATAAGAAGACATCCATGTGAAGACTGAGGCCTACAGGGAGAATGACATGTGATAAGAAAGGCAGAGATGGGAGTTATACAGCTCATGCCAAGGAACACCAAAGGTTGCCAGCAAACCACCAGAAGCTAGGAGGAGGCAAGGAAGGAATCTCCTATAGGTTTCAGAGGGAGCTGATACCTTGATTTCAGACCTCTAGCCTCTACAAGTGTGAGACAGTAAATTTCTGTTGTTTACCCAGTGTGTGGTACTTTATGACAGTAGGTCTAGGAAACGAACACAGATACTGTTCAGGGAGACTGGAAAGGATGGGAGATAGAAGAGTTAACAGGAACCACGTTAAAGACTTTAAAAGGCAGCAACAGCTCCTACGAGCATCAATCTCCACCTTCCACTTCACCCCCTACCAAACCCTAATTCCTATGTAATCTGGTAGCAGTAAGAAGGGAAGGGAAAGCAGATGATGAACTCAGAGAGAGCTAGGGCAAAATGAACAGGACTTGATGATTAACTGGATGTGAAGATGGGAAAGAGTCAGGGAAAACCCTCAGGTTACTGACTAAACAACCAGGTGGACAGTAGGACTATAGTCCTGGAGGGGTGGGTGGAGAGGGACAGTACCAAATTTAATGGGAGGCTGAGGGCGGTAAGTTCAGTGTTAGGCATGTTGAATCAGAGGTACCTATTGAGATATGCAGGTAGAAGTGTCCAGAGAGTTGGATATAAAAACATGAAACTCAACAGAGAGGTTAGAGCAAGAGACACAGATGTTGGAGTCATCAGAGAAGAGCTGGTAATTGGAGTTATAGGAGTAGATGAGAACTGCTCAGGAAGAAAGTGTTGAATGAGAGAAGACGTCCAGGTCAGAGCCCAGAAGCACAATGACCCCTAAAGGAGGGGCAGAGGAAGCACAGTGCACAAAAGAGACTGAGAGAAGGCTAGCTCCCTCCCACTGGTCTCCTCCCCAGTAGCCTGCTCTGTGGAGACCAGATTAAACAGAGGAAGTGAGTGACACTCTCATCGGGGAATCAGATGCTTGGGACTCCTCTGCTGTCAATCATGCCGTCACCATAGCAATCTATGGAGAGGAGATGGGGAGAAACTGCGTGCCCAGGAGTTCAACATGGACTTGCCCCAAGCAGGTTGTTAGGTAAGTAACCTAATAACCTTAGGGGTAAAATGTGGACAGAGGCAACCAGTCCAATATGTTGGTCTTCTCCATACCCCCGTTTTGGTGAGATAAGACGTCCATACCAGGATATCTCAGACCAGAGACAGCCCCAGAGGGCGCTGCCTAGAGACAGCTGGGATAGCTTCAGTCTCATGACCCTGACACAGGCTGTACCACCAGACAATGGGCACCTTCAGGCCAGATCTGGCACAAAGAGCAGGGGCAGGGCCAAGGCCAAGATCCCTGAGTTCCCAGCTGCTGAGATGGGGGCAGGAGGTAGTGCCCTGCCCCCATAGCACTCCCACTGCATTCCAAAGCTGCTCACACCTGCCAAAATTCTTGTATACAATAGGTCCTCAATGAATTTTCTTAATTTCTCTTATCTGAGCCTTATAATAAGATAAATCAAGGACAATATAGCCCAGAAGGACTCAGACTATTACTCAAGGTCATATAGCAAGTTAGAGATAGGTTCCAGGCTGAGAAAGGCCCTTACACTGCTGTAGGTCTGCATCTCTTTCAGGGTCCAACCTGAATTTCCCCAAAGGATCTATACTGATCTCAGCCCATATCTCAAGTCCTAACTGATGGGGGTTTCCAAGAGCCCAATTCACCTTCTCTCCTCCCCCAGTCACCAATGAAAAGCTTTTCCAGAATTAAAAACATATTAGGGGGGGGCATTTCAAAGGAGAGTCAGACAAGCCAGCAGTTGTGCCCTTACACTGCTGTAGGTCTGCATCTCTTTCAGGGTCCAACCTGAATTTCCCCAAAGGATCTATACTGATCTCAGCCCATATCTCAAGTCCTAACTGATGGGGGTTTCCAAGAGCCCAATTCACCTTCTCTCCTCCCCCAGTCACCAATGAAAAGCTTTTCCAGAATTAAAAACATATTAGGGGGGGGCATTTCAAAGGAGAGTCAGACAAGCAGCAGCAGTTGTGGAGGAGAGGGAAAAGGGTGCAAGTACAAGCTTAGTCAAGGGGAGGGCTGATGTCAGGAAACCTGGGTGAGGCGGTGGCTGGATGACCCAGAAGTCAAAACCACTGAAGGTGACTTTCTCAAGCCAAAGCTAAGAAACTAAGACTACAACACAGCAAGGTCCAAACTCGAACTCCAAGCTGGGTGCAGCCCACCCACTGGGGAAACTCTTGCATAGATTTCTTACCCCTGGGCACCTGTGCCTGAGACTTGTGAGTAGACAGGAAAGCACACCCAAAGCCCCTAAAGTTTGGGGAGGGAGATAAGAGAGGATGTCTTTAGTGCCATGGCTGAGACTGGGTTCAAGTGGGCTGATTGCAGTTGGTTAGCTGGAGCTGCTGGGGCAGGGCTGCTGGGACTCCTTAGCTGCCACTCACACTGAGCTCAGCCCAGACCTGCAATTACAGATCCAGGAGCAGAGCTGAAAAGGGGAAGAGTTGCTAAGCAACAAAGGGAACTGCAGCCAATAGGCACTTAGGAGGCTGTGTGCTTTCTCACTGGCTTCTTGCTTGCTCATTGGTTCATAGAAGAAGAGGCATCAATTACCTGCCAAAGCCCTAGAGACTGGCTGGGCGGGTAAACCTGGGTGTATCCAAGGACATCCCACATCACCCAGGCACTGGCCCTGGCCAATTCCCCTGACCCAACTGTCTGAGCCCAGCCAGCACTTGAGCTCTGGCTGCCAAGGAAGGCTTTGACCTGAGACTTGCTACCCACCTTAAGTTAAAAACGTGGGAAATCAGGGGAAAGGCATCATAGTAACTGCTAATGCAACAATGATACTAAATACTAGCAAATGCCGTTTCTGGAGTACACAGGAACCATGCTAGACCTTTCACAGACCTCCTCTTATTTAATCCTCGTAACAAAATATTGTTTACAGAATACCAGGGACAGGCCCTGTGTACATTATTCTAGTTAAATAATTAAAACTCTGTGAGGTCAGTATGATCATATACATTTTACTAATGAAGAAACAGGTTTACCCAAGGTCTCAGATCTAGTAGATGGACCATCTGGGATTCAAGCTCAGATGTGATGAAATGCCAAGGCTAGTGCCATTAACCACTCCCCTGTGCTAACTCGTTCAGTGTTATTTTCCCCTCCAATTCTGCCAAGGGTTCCCAAAGTCCCATCTCTGAAATGTTAGTGTCAGGCCTCCAGTTTTCCCCCGGCCAATTCACCTTATTCCAAAAATCTCATCATGCCATTTTCTCTGCTTAAAATCCTTTCATATCTTTACATCATCCTCAGGATGGAAACTAAAATCTTAAACTGACAAGATTAAGGCTGATAAGGTCCTACATGATCTGGGCCCAGATCTCCTATAACTGGCCCTTAAACCCTGCTGTCTAATCATACCCTTCATCTGTCTGAAATGTCCTCGTCATATCCATCACCTCCATCTGACTAACTCTTACATAGCCTTCAAAGAATAGTTCAGTTGTCACCTTTGCTGGGCAGCCCTTCACAACCCACAGACTTGGTTCTCACAGCCCCTCTGCTCTCTCCATTAGAGTATTCATCACGTTGACTATACTTGCCCATTCATGTATCTACTAGGTTATGAGCTCCTGACTTGCAAAAATCAACTCATTTATCTTTATGCTCCTAGTCCTCACTACAGGGCCCAATACACAAACAGGTGCTCAACAAATGTTTGCTGAACACCTTACTACTCTCATTTTCTTCTGAGTCCTTGAATGTGCATGGTATGTCCGACACAGATCTTTGCACCTGCTGTTGTTTCTGAAGCTTGCAACATTCCCTACTCTCCCAACCTCTTCCACCCCTTGTCACTTTGGCAGCTCCTACCTTTCATCTGTTCAAAAAATATTGAATGCTACCAAGTGCTGCAGGCACAATATGACCAAATAAAATGACAGAGTGCCTTCCTCACAGAGCTGAGAGACTAATGGGGAGACACACATTAATTTATAATGAAACCATGTTATGGACTAAGAAGGAAAAACACTGGGAGCTCTGAGATAAAATAATAGAAAACACCAAACTTAGTCTTAAAAATCATGAAGAACGTGAAGTTTAAGCTGAGACAGAAGTGATGTGTCAAATACATGTGATGGTTCAGAGCCTGGAAGGAGCATGGGACATTCAAGGAATTGAAAGGACTGTGAGAGTGAAGAAAGCAAGGAGATTGGCATGAGATGAGGCTAGAGATGTCATATTGTGCAGCATCTCTGTGAATCAAATTAAGGATCCTGAACTTTACCCTAGGAGCAGTGAGAAGCCACAGAAGGGTTCTGAGCAGAAAGGAAATATTGCATACTCATTTTCAAAAGATCACTCTGGCTGCTGGGTGGACAATGAAGGAAGGGTACAAGAGTAAAAACCAGGGGATTAGCGAGAAAGCTCTACAATAACCCGGGGAGAGGTAATGACAGCTTGAACTAGAGTGGTGGCAGTGAAAATGGAAAAAATAGATTTGCAATACGGTCAGGGGCAGAACAGCCAGAACTTGGCTGAGAGAAAAAAAAGAGTCAACTATTTTAACTGAATAATTCATTGGATGGTTAGTTGTCTAGTGTCTGTCTGTCTCCCTCTTTGAACCATGGGACAGGAACCATGTCTTGATTGGTTCCTTGCTGTATCTCCAGCATAGGACCATGCATGCAGTAGGCACTCAAATAGTGTTTACTGAACAGATGGATGGATGGATGCATGGATGGCCAAGCAGACTGCCCCACTCTGGGAAGGTGGGGACCAGCTCACCTCTGGGCATCAGGCTGTGAGATGGCATTGACAATGGCCTCCACACTGCTGTCGAAGAGCTCCGAGTCCTGCAGAGCAGCGAAGGCGGCCTGAATGAGAGCCTCACAGTCCTGCAACGGCACCTCCAGCTGCACCCAGCTGGAAAAGCACTTGAGTACCTTCTGACGCACACAGCTGGGTGAGCTGGGCTGCTGCAGCAGCTGCTCCAGCAATGGGAAGACAGCCCCACACTCCACGGCCAGGCTGGCCCGCACCAGGCCTTTGCGATACTGGGGCAGGCGGCTGGTCTGAAATTCCTCAGGCAGCACTGTCAGCAGCTCCAGCAGAGCCAGGCAGCGACCCTGGCCATCCACCGGTGAGTCCTCAGCCTGGAAGAGTCGTACCATGTCTGCCACAGCACATGGCCAAGCGTCAGGCATCATGCTGAGAGCTAACGAGGCCAGCGCCACACACAGCCGAGTCAGCACAATCTTGGAACCACTGGCAAAGCGAGTGATCTGAGTGAAGAGCTGCGCCTTTAGACTTTCATACTGGTCAGTGGGGATGTCACTCCAGTAGCGAGAGATCTTGATGTGCAGGGCACTGGCCCCAAAGTACTGGATCTCAGGCACCTTGTCAGGCTGTAGTAACTGCCAGCTGAAGTGCCAGGCCTGTGGGGAGACCTGGGCCTGCATCAGCCACTTCTGAGCCAGGTTCTTGTTCTCAATGTTGGGGTCATAGTAGAGCTGGTGCAGCGCCTGCGGGACAGCACAGGATTGAGCAGGTGCTGGCCACTCTGGATCCTGCCAGAGCCCAGAAAACAGGGTGTGATTTGGTCCCGCAATACCGCTCTCTCTTTCTGACTGGGGGGCGCTGAGCAGAAAGGGAGAGCTCAGGGCTCTGCAGTTTCCTGGGCCCAGGGTCCTGCCGATATTTTGAGAACCTGGACTTTCTTGATGCTCTACTATATCCTCTTCTCCTTATAGCAAAACATGGATTCAAAGAGTGAACCTCCACAGGATAGCACACACACACACACACACACACACAAAGAGGAGGCTGAGCTCATCAAAGGGGAGGCATGTGAGGTAAAGGGCAAGGCCCAGGTGGAAGGAATGGCTCCACAGGGATGAAGCTAAGCCTGAGAAGAACATGAAACAGCCTGAGGGGCCCTGACCCTCCCAGGCACAGCTGTTCCAATCAACTCCAAAAGCTCCATTTAGCTCCCCCAGGATCATCCCTAGGTCACTCCAGATGCTGGCACCAAAGCCAGTGTGAAATCTGAGAAGGACTAAGACTTTGCCAGGCAGCCCTTGTGCAGAAACAAAGTGGAGAAGGGGGTGAGAAAAGCCCTCATAGAGCGCCTGGAAGATCCAAAGAACTGGTCCAGAGAAGTCCTAGCCTGCTGCCCTGGCAAGTGCCTAGCCTGGAATTCTCAACTAGCTGAATCCCCAGGGTCCCCATTCCATTGGGACTTCACACAGCAAGAAAATAGAGGTTTATCTCCCTGGTAGCACACGGAACAGTGCACCACCATGCCAACACTGCCCAGCCCCATGGGGTGGAAGAGTGAGACCAGGCCTCTGACGGCCTCAGCAGTCTCCATCCAAGTAGGCTTAGCCCTATCTGTCCCTCTGACAGCCACTTACAGCCACTGTTGCTGTTTGGCTGCTCCAGGAGGCAGAGAACAGAAGCCGAGGGGATGCATCCTCACCATTGGGTACGGCAAACAGGGCTCAAGAGTAACAAATGAGTATCTGCAGCTATTCCTCATTCCCCATCAAGTCAGCCCTACCTCCCCATTAATCCTGGGGGGTGGAGGAGGTCATTCTGCATTCCAGGCCTCTGTGGGCGAACCCAGAAGAGAACCAGAGAAGCAGTGTCCAAAAGAGATGGACTGGGCAGTCTGGGAGGGTGCTGGCAGGAAGCTCGATGGGCAGGTGGGTAGAAAAGAAGCCCGAGGCTGCCAGCAGAACCAGGCCCCTGGGACCCAGCGCAAAACAAAGGGGGCCAGCCAGGCTCCTGCCCGCCTTCGTCCAATCAAGGAAGGACCCTTCTCCAAGAGAGACTGAAAACATAACCCAGACTGTTTGAGTCCCCGATTATTTTATGAGCCCCTGGCTCAATAAAGAGGGTCCAGGATGGCTCAGCATCGGCATGGTTCCTGGGGACTGAGCCTCAGGTCTCCTGGGTTCCTGGGTTCCCACTGCACTGGAGCTGGAGAACAGCCAACCTGGCTGCAGGTCTAAGCCATCAAGACCCCTGGGTATCTCTCCACAGAGGACCCATGTCTGCAGAAAGCCACATACAGCCCCTTAGGACACTGTAACACTGCTGTCCTGCCTGCCCGGAGACAGCAAATGCCAGGTGTCCTGGGGGCACCAGCCCAGCGGGCACCCAGCCCAGGTCTGGGCTCTGGCCTTCGCGTCGGTGCCCAGAACTTCTGCTCTGTCACCGGAGTGCCCGCCCCGGGGCCCTCATACCTTCTCCACGTTCTCCACAGTGAAGTCCACGGCTGGTGCCGCTGCAGCCCCGGCAGCCCCCGGCTGCTCCTCCCGCCGGTCCATCTCGGCTCCTCCCCAGCAGGGAGGGGGACCCGGACCTGACTCCTGCCCCAGCCCCTTGGCTGCCGGCCCCCTGGCTAGACCCCGGCTTGAGGGCCCAGGGCGTGGTGTGGTGACAGGGGACCCAGGGTGGGCATGGCTGCCGAGGCCTCCCCACCTCGACTGGGGGTGGGGGGCTGGCCAGAAACCAAAAGGGGTGGTCTTAGGAGGAGATCCACTGAGCGGGGTGCCGAGGGGGAGTCCTCAGGGAGGAGTTCTCAGGCGGGGGTCCCAGGGGTAGGTCACGGCTCTGTTTCCAGAATCTACGAGGAGGAAGTCATAGGGGAGGGAGGCCTGTGGGGGAAACCGAGCCCCAGCCCGTGAGAGGTCACGGGGTCGATGGCCTGTACCCACAACACCCTCGTCGGAGTGCGCTCCCGGGTCCTACGAGGAGGTCACTGGGGTGGGAGGTCACAGGAGAGAGAGAGCCCTTGGCGGGTTACGGAAGGCGTTCCAACGAAGCGCGGGGGTGCAGCATCGACACTCTGGGGCGAAGAGTCCGTAATGTAGAGGGGCGGTGGCAGATCCCCTCCGCTGGGCCTGGCCCTCACTCTTCTCACCGCCCGGCTCCGGCCCCGCTACCGCC
>NW_005358857.1:372670-382414 GCF_000412655.1 Myotis brandtii | reverse complement strand
TGGCGGGGAAGCTGCGGAGCAGCTCCTTAGGAGTGTGTGACTCAAGGGGCGGATGGCTGGAGGTGGGAGCCCAGGTCGGAGGAAAAGGTGTGTGTGTTGGGGGCGAGGCGGGGAGCGGTGTGGAGGATCGGTCGCTCTGGTGCTCCGCTGCGGGTGCACCCTGAGGCCCAGGAACGGGGCCGAGTGGAAGGAGGCGTCAGTACTGGGAGAAGAAAGGAGGCTCGGTGCGCCTCAGGAAGAAGGACGGCTCTCGGAACCACCCAGTGAGCAACCAGGGAACCACATACCATGGACAGTGCTCGGAGAATGTCATAAGGTTCTTGGAAGCAACTTCCATTTATGCGTAATTAGAATAAGACCAGCTCACACCTAAGTGCTACGAACAGTACTTTGCATACCTTACGCATCAATTCTCAACAACTACAAGGCGGGGAATTTTATGCACCATTTTCAGATGAGGAAACAGGTTGGGGAAAGTGGAGCTCATCTTGGCCCTGGACACTCAGGGTATCAGAGATCACCAATAGATAAGCTCAGGGGCAGACCCCAGCAGTCTCTTCTCTTTACCACTTGTCCCTTTTCCTTAAAATAATTTTTTTTATTGATTTGAGAGAGAGAGAGAGGAGGAGAGAGGGAGAGAGAAGAAACATCGATGTGAGAGTGAAACATCGATAGGCGGCCTCCTGCACGCCCCCTATCAGGGATAGAGCCAGCAACCCTGGCATGTGCCCTGGCGGGGAATCAAACCAGCAACTTCTTGGTGCACTGCACGACAGCCAACCAACTGAGCCACACCAGCCAGGGCATCACTTATCCTTTTATTAACTCTTGCCAGCTACCTCGGAGGGGGCTAGTGGAGAGGACCTCTATACCTGTGTTCAATGGAGGAAAATAGCATTGGCAATAGCCACCAAGGCCTGAGAAGGCAGAGGAAGACTTCCCTGAGGAGGAGAAACTTGAATGGGGGAGGGGGTGCTCAATTAGCGGGTTAGCAAAGTCCAGGTGGAATCCAGTCACAATAAATCTTTATCAAGAAAATGTTTAAAGTACAGCTAGTAATTTGTGTTCAGTCTAAGGCAGCAGTTCTCAACCTGTGGGTCGCGACCCCTTTGGCGGTCGAACGACCCTTTCACAGGGGTCGCCTAAGACCATCGGAAAACACATATATAATTACATATTGTTTTTGTGATTAGTCCCTGTGCTTTAATTATGTTCAATTTGTAACAATGAAATTGGGGGTCACCACAACATGAGGAACTGTATTAAAGGGTCGTGGCATTGGGAAGGTTGAGAACCACTGGTCTAAGGAGATATAGGTGAGGTGAGGAAGAGGCAGGGATGAGTAACAGGTGAGGTTGGAAAGACAAGTTGGGAGCAGTAGGCATTTGAATGAGTTTAGACTTTATCCTAAATGCAATATGAAATCGTCATGGGATTTCAACTGGGCGTTGATGACTGGATTTGCATTTTAGAAAAGTCTACCTGTAGTATGTAGGATAAATTGAAGGAGGAAAGAGAGAAGCAGGGGAGATTTGGAAGGAGGAAACAGGAAGGCCAAAATAAAGTAACTGATCCCAGGTCTGTGCCTAGGGCTGTGAAATGCCATGGCTCTGATGCGGACTGGAGATTTCACTGTGCCAGAAGGAGGCCGAGGGGGAGGGTTACAAGACTTGGGCCTATGTTCAAAACCCGTCTTTGCCTCTTTCTAGCCATAGACCTTGACTTCTTCTGAAACTCACTTTAAAAGATTGACAACAAGCCCTGGCTGAGTAGCTTAATTAGTTAGTAGTTCTCAACCTTCTGGCCCTTTAAATACAGTTCCTCATGTTGTGACCCAACCATAAAATTATTTTCGCTGCTACTTCATAACTGTAATGTTGCTACTGTTATGAATCGTAATGTAAATATCTGATATGCAGGATGGTCTTAGGCGACCCCTGTGAAAGGGTTGTTCGGCCCCCAAAGGGGTCGCGACCCACAGGTTGAGAACCGCTGATAGAGCGTCATCCCGATACACCAAGGTTATGAATTCAATCCTTGGTCAGGAATCAACCAATGAATGCATAAATAAGTGGAACAGCAAATCTCTCTCTCTCTCTCTCTCTCTCTCTCTCTCTCTCTCAAATAAAAATAAAAATGAGAACAGTAATTCCTCCAGTGAAGGAAAAACTGAGATGGTATATGAATAGGGCTGAACCTAAAGGCGACAATTAGGTGAATGTTAGTTTTCTTCCTGCTTCCAATCCAGGACTCTCCTCATCCCTGGGGGCTCCCCTGGAGAGAAAAATGCCAATCTCATTAACAATGGCTCCTGAACATGTTTCACAAACACCACCTAGGACAATTGAAAATAGGCCTGGGGATGTTGGGGATACTTTGGGGTGCCAGACCAAAAGGGACATCTAAGATGTGGATAGCATTCCAGGATAACTTAGAGCAGCGGTTCTCAACCTGTGGGTCGTGACCCCTTTGGGGGTCGAACGACCCTTTCACAGGGGTCGCCTAAGACCATCGGAAAACACATATATAATTACATATTGTTTTTGTGATTAATCTACAGGAAAGGTAGATTAAATATTTTTTATCTAAGAAAAAAAAACATGCCCTCAAGGTGAAAACCAACTACTAAGCTTCCTACTTTCACTTATTATTACTAGAGGCCTGGTGCACGAAATTCCTGCACAGGAGGGGGGGGGTCCCCTCAGCCCAGCCTGCACCCTCGGGGGGACGTCCGACTGCTGGCTTAGGCCCGATCCCCAGGACATCCCTCTCACAATCCAGGACAGCTGGCTCCTAACTGCTCACCTGCATGCCTGCCTGATTGCCCCTAACTGCCCCCCCCCCATGGCCTGGTTGACCCCACTACCCCCCTACTGGCCTGGTTGCCCTTCATTGCCCCCCTGATGGTCTGGTTGCCCCCAACTGCCCCCCTGCCATCCTGGTTGCCCCCAACTGCCATCCCCTGCCAGCCTGGTTGCCCCTCACTGCCCACCCTGCCGGCCTGGTCGCCCCACGCAGCCTGCTGTTTGGTCATTACTGTTACTGTGATGGTGTCCTGGACAATTTGCACATTCCTCTATTATTAGTATAGATTATTAGTATAGATTATTAGCCTGAATATTTCTTGTGTTTGCCAGTTCATAGATGCATTAAACTTTTTAAATATATATTTTGTCTAATATTTTTAGTTGTTTTCAGCAAGAAGGTTAGCCTGAGTCCCTAGGCCACCATGTTGCAAGAAAACCCAATGGGCAGTTTCAGTCCTTGTGTGACTTGATTTTTCTGCTGCATTTGGCCCTGTTGACCGCTCCTTCCCCCTGTTCTGTTTTTTTTTTCTTTTCTACTACTCTGATGCTCTTTTTGGTCTCCTTCACAGGCTTGCCCCTCTTCCTCTCCCTGTTCCTTAAATGCGGGTTCTCCAGGCTTTGTCCTCTGCTTCTCCTCTTCTTCATCAATATCTCACTACTCCTTTGGCTTTGAGCTGTGATGCCCAGATCTCTCTTGCCCAGACTTTTCTGAGTTCCCAACCTCATATCCAGCTGCCACCAGGTTCCTTGCCCTCTGAAGGTGTCCTAGACACCTCAAGTTGAACTCATGACCTCCCCCTCCCACCTTACTCCCATCACATGCTAAAAATACTACATCCCCTAAGTTCCTTACCAGCCACCCAAGCGAGAGCCTTGGAAACTCTCCCTTTCATCAAGCCCTCACAACCAGTCCATCACCAAGTCCGGTTTATTGAATCTCACATCTCTTCTGTCCTTCCACACTGCTTCTGCTCTAGATCAAGACCAGAATTTGTTTCCTGAACAGTTTTCATTGTAGCAGCTGTAACTGGTATCCACTGCCTTGCCTCTTCTAGTTCATATCAGACACAGCAGCCAATGATCCATCTGAAACACATCTCTAGCCAATCCCACTTAAAAGCCTTCAGTGGCTCCTCTCAGGACAAAGTCCAAGCTCCTTAGTATAGCATGCAAGGACCTTCATAATCTCTCAGTCTTTTTGTCTTGATGAGGGCCTTACTCCAATTCTGTATGAAACTGCTGGCTATCCTGGTACATGCCAGGCTGTGCCACATTTCCCTGCCTTTGTCCATGCTACTGCCTCTACTGAGAAGGCTCTGTGTCAGGTTGGGGCCAATCAGGAGAAACCACCCAGTAAGTACACAGGGACAGTTGTTGTTTTTTTAAAAAATATATTTCTTTATTGATTTCAGAGAGGAAGGGAGAAAGAGAGAGAGATAGAAACTTCAATGATGAGAGAGAATCATTGATTGGCTGCCTCCTGCACAACCCCCGCTGGGGATTGAGCCTGTAACCCAGGCATGTGCCCTTGGCCGGAATCGAACCTGGGACCCTTCAGTCCGAAGGTTGATGCTCTATCCACTGAGCCAAGCCGGCTAGGGCATGGACAGTTTAATATAAGAATTTTGAACTGTAACAGGGCATTGAGGTAAAGAGGGATTGGCTGGTAAGGAGTGAAAAGAACTCTAAAGAATTTAGGAGCAGTAGAATCTTGGGGCTGAGTCAAGAGATAAGGAAGGCCCTCATCCATACCCCTGTCCAAGGCTGAGATCCAGACCTTGGTAGACAGGGTATGGTTAGTGAAAAGGGTGAATTTATAGCTGAGAGGCAATGAGGCGATGAAGGATAACCAGTAAAGGCCCAATGTCCCTCATCCACCTTGTGCAAATATTTAATTTTTCAAGGCTTGGTTCAAGTGCCACCTACTCTACTCCGTGAAGACTTCTGTGGCTCTTCGTCCTCTTTCAGGTAGAATCCTTGCCCACCCTGACTTACATTACCCTAGTCATACTTCCATTGGGGGACTTATGATGGTTAGTTGCACTTTTTTTGTTTACCTGTTTACCCTCACCTAGGGTTTCCAGAAAAAATACAGGACACTCAGTTAAATTTGAATATAATCTATTGCACGAGGCACACTTATTTTAAAAAGTGTTTATTGTTTATCTGAAGTTCAAGTTGAACAAGATGTCTTATATTTCAATTTGCCAAGCTTAACACCCTTCCTCCACCTCCAGCTATGGTCTCCTTAATGGCAGAACATGTTTCTGGCTGACCTCTGAGTTCCCATAACTAGCCCGATGCATTACAGTTAGTGCTCAATTAATGGGTAAAAAAAAAAAAATAGTGACTTCTCTGGCTACAGGGTTGAGACTGGAAACAGACCAGACAGGAGGATGAGCAAGAAACCATTCCCCAAATCATAAAGGCCTCAACATAACAGAGGATGGTCTTGTGAGATCTAAAGATCTGAGGGCTAATGGGAAGTGACCGAGCTCAAGGAGTCTAGGATGTTTCCCAAGTGTCTGGCTTGTGTCAGCGGATGGAAGTTGGTGCCATTCACACACAGGGGAGCACTGGAGGAGGTTTGGAAGCTGTGGAGCAGGGAATATCATTGATGTGTAGAAAAGTGTGGAGAGTGAACCTGAAAGAGAGAACAGAAGATTTCCAGGACAAATATGTTAAGTTTGAGTTTTCAGAGGATATTTAAACAGAAGTATTGAAAATATGGACTTGGAGCTCAGGAGAAAGTCCAGGCTGGAGATATAATGTATCCAGCATCGGCATGGAAGTGGTAACTGAAATCATGGGGGTAGATAATGTTGCTCAGGGAGAGAGTAGAATGGGAAGAGAGGAAGGCCTGTATCAAAGCCTCGAGGAACACTTGAGAGGCAGAGAGAGGAAAAGAAGCCCAAGAGTGGTCTGAGAATGAGCAGCTGGAGGGGTGGAAGAAAAAGAGAGTATGGGATCAAGACAGTCGATGGAAGACAGGTTTTCAAGGAGGGATGACAAATTTGAGTACTTCTGAGAGTTCAGAGGACAAGGCTGAGAAGTAGCCATTGGGTTTAGTAATGTTGAGGTCACTGGTGACCCCAGCAAGAGCTCTTTTGGTGAAGGAGGACAATATATATATATACTTTCACAGTGTCAGTTTTATTTAATGCTGTGTTATATTTGAGCAGGTTTAAATTAAGAGGGAAAGGAGATATTCAATTTTAAAAGGTTGAAGAATGGGGAGGCTTGTAAATAATTGAGACCGAGTGCCCTGATATGGAGTCCTGACTACAGATGGAGGAATTATTTTAGCTACTGGAGGACATTAATGATAGTATCTAGAACAGAGTATGACACCTCAAGGGCCATGGACGCCTAATTTGGGGAATTTTTTAAAAATATATTTTTATTGATTTTTTACAGAGAGGAAGGGAGAGGGATAGAGAGTTAGAAACATCGATGAGAGAGAAACATCGACCAGCTGCCTCCTGCACACCCCCTACTGGGGATGTGCCTGCAACCAAGGTACATGGCGTTGATTGGAATCGAACCTGTGACCCTTCAGTCTGTAGGCTGACACTCTATCCACTAAGCCAAACCGGTTAGGGCGGGAATGTTTTTTAAAATATATTTTTACTGATTTCAGTGAGAAAGGGAGAGGGAGAGACAGATAGAAACATCAATGATGAGAGGGAATCATTGATCGACTGCAGGTCTCCTCCAAAGGGTATCAAGTCACTACCTCTTGTAAGACAGAAAACTACAGACCTCTTTGACGTGACTATTTCTCCACTTTAGGGAGCACCCAAAACTGTCCTCTAGATTTATTTCATTCAAGAATCAAGGTTCAGCGTTCCATACCGTTGTTCTGGGAGGGCCACTCAAATGGGCCATGTCGTTTTGAATGTAAAACAAAGACTACAGCCGAAACCGGTTTGGCTCAGTGGATAGAGTGTCGGCCTGCAGACTGAAAGGTCCCAGGTTCGATTCCGGTCAAGGGCATGTACCTGGGTTGCGGGCACATCCCCAGTAGGAGATGTGCAGGAGGCAGCTGATCGAAGTTTCTCTCTCATCGATGTTTCTAACTCTCTATCTCTCTCCATTCCTCTCTGTAAAAAATCAATAAAATATATTTAAAAAACAAACAAACAAACAAACAAAAAAAAAACAAAGACTACAGTTGAAAATGGAGACACTAAAGCCACCTGTGGCCCCGGGGGTGGAAGTTCTCTGCCTGGTGAGGTCATGTGCCAGGTGCCCTCTGCTAAGTTGTATGAAAAGAAGTGCAGCTCTTGTTTTTTTTTTTTTAGTGCAGCTCTTGTTTTCTTTGGAGAAAATGGCTTTATTATTTTGTGTCTTGTTTAAAAGAGGGATTTGAGTTGTGGTGAGACTAGCAAACTGAGACTAGCTCTGTGGGAATGTTCCTCTTGGAGACGTTGCCATTTCATCTGGGACTTTGTGAGATGTTGGGTACAATCTCCCTGGTGTCCACAATGCAGCCTTGAGTTGGGGGGACCCTACTCCCTCAAGAACTGGCAATTTGGGGATGTTGAGAGCCAGCACCTTTGGCTTGAGTTCAGACCTGCCTCTTGCTGTGAGCATTGTCAGAGATGGCTTTAGTCTGTCTCCTTAAGTGGCACTGAGGGGCAGGGGGCGGGGGACATGGGAACTAGGCCAAGCGTTCAAGTCTTTCCAGCAGGGCTCCCTGGCCCCACTGACCCTGGAATTAACAGGATGTCCCCCTTTACCCTCAACCAGGGCCAAGGAGGTGTGTGTAAACTGTATGGCACTAGTGCCATTTTCTTTGCGGGGGTTTGGGGGTTGCAAGGGTGTTTGGAGACTGAGGATCCTGAATCAGTTTGGAGGTAGAAGGACCAAGGGGGTGTGTGAAGGTAGCAAGAGAGCACCAACGTTTGGGGAGCACCTAGAACTGGGGCAGTGAACACAGAAGAGGGGAAGCACAGCTTTCTCCTCCTTGACCCAGAATGAGCACAGCCCTCAGAGAGAGCTCTTGCCAGCACCTCACTCTGGCCAAAGGGGCCCCTGTGCCAAAGCAGGCAGGCACGTGGGCAGTCTGGAAGCAATGTTGGTCAGCAGTGTCCAATGCAGGAGGGATCCCACCCGGACCCGCCTCACTCTCATGATGCTCTCGTGCACCCGGAACCCGCCTCACTCTCATGATGCTCTCGTGCACCCTGGCTGCAGCAACTGCCTCTGTGTTCACAGCTGCCCAAACGGCCTCCAGCCCAAATCTCCCTCCTCAGTCCCAGACCAGCATAGCCCACTGCCTCCTGACTGCCCCTCTGGATGTCCCATGGTTCCTCAGACTCAGCATCCTTTCCAAATACACGCCCCCATCGTATCCCCAAAGGAGAAAACCATCCAGGACAAACGAATAGGACCCAGGAAACAAGGTTTCGTGGGACATGCAGAGACGCTCAGAGGGACTGCACTGCCTTTTTGGAGGTGACTCAGGGACAGTGTGAAAGGCCAGGGTCAGCATTAACCTCTTCCCCCTTCCCGATGAAGGTGTGTGACTCTTAGCTTCTTGTCCCTTCTCATACTCTTTGCCAAACTGTATTTAAATAATTATTTATGTAATTATTTAATGTCAGCCTCTCCTGGTTTAACCTTAGGGCAGAGATCATGGCCCCTTCTCTTCTGTGTCCCTGATGTCTACCCAGTGTCTGACATAGGAGAGATACTTAATAAATATTTGTAGAATGAATAAATGAATGTTCTTGTTCATCACCCAAGATGCAGGTCCCTCTCGGGGCCCTCAGTCTTTTCCTGCATTCCTAGCCCTTTGATGCTCTGTGCTTCATCCCCCCAACCTAGCCTCCCACTGGCCTTTTCAGATGCTCTCTTGCCCTGGATTGCTTCATGCAAGGTGCGTGGTGAGCTCGCCATACTGGACCATCTGCAATGAGAGGCAGTGGATACTCCTGTCAGAGTGCCCTGAGGGTAGGGCACTGATCCATGCCTGGGGTGTGGAAATGTGTGGTTTTCTGTATCGTTACCCATGAAGCAAGGCCCCCAGGATGCCTGAGGTCACAAGGGTAGGGCTTTCTCTACCAGTAGCCCCAAGCCCCAAGTGCTGGGGACTGTGCAAGGGGTTGTAAGCCAGCCTGCCAGGACTGGTGAGCGAACCTTGGCCACCCACTCTGTGTGCCATGGCCCCACGTCCCAGAGCTGCTGGTGAGAGGAAGCAGCTGGAGATCCCGGGTGGCCCGGCCTGGGATTGCTGAGTCAGCCTGCAGTTGTGAGTGGGAAGGTCCGGGCATGATCTCCAGCCAGCTGCTTCTACCCATCCAGCCCCCACTGCCCAGGAAAGGATCTGACAAACCACAGAAGTAAATAAATAACTTAGAAATAATAAATAGGGGTCCAGGTCCTAGGAGTGAGTACCAGGCCGCTCCACCATAGGCACTTCAGCAATGCGACTGCAGTGTGTCGCCTCCCATTCTGTCCCCCCAGGCCTGGGAGGAGGCTGGGACCGCAAACTCTGCTGGGTTCTCCAGAGGAGGAGTCCTGGCTCCGTGGCCTGCTCAGTGCCAGAGTCTGTGCGAAGCGATCCTAAGGTCTCCGTAGCCGAGGTCTCTGGTGTCTGTAGGGCTGGGACTAGCAAGGTGAGGACTGTGGTCCCTCATCCTCCAGGGCTGATGCCCATCACCAGCCCGGCTGAGGCCTCTGGTGTCCATCTCTGGTTGAGGCCCGTGGTCCCTTCCAGGCAGGAAGAGTCCCCATGTCAGGGTGCCATCCGCAAATCCTTGGAGAGAGCTCTCAGCCCACGCAGTCGCAGGCAGTGGCTGAGAGCCGGTCCACCGTCCTCCAGGTGCTGTTGACATCCATGAAGGAGACAGCCTCGTAGCGCGTGGGTCGGCAGCAGGGCTGCCTGACCGGCCCGGAGCCGGGAGGCAGCTGCAGGGCCCCCTTGCGCAGC
>NW_005358857.1:345096-370730 GCF_000412655.1 Myotis brandtii | reverse complement strand
GGAGGCCTCAGCAACACTGCTCAGCAGCACCAGAGTGGCCAGCGCTGGCCACAGGGCAGGCTGCGCAGAGAGACAAGGTGGAGCCTCAGGGAGGAAGAGGGCACCCAGGTGGTCTCAGGGTGGAGGGAGCCCAGGAAGGGCTGGGGCCGCAGAGCTCAGAGCGGGGCTTCTAGTTGGGTGGGGAGAGTCGGGAAGGGCTTAGGTTGGAGTCTGCTGCTTAAGGGAGCCAAGAGGAGAAATCACCTGAGGGCATCAACCTGCCTCCACACCAGCGGTTCTCAACCTGTGGGTCGCGACCCCTTTGGAGGTCGAACGACCCTTTCACAGGGGTCGCCTACGACCATCGGAAACCACATATAGAATTACATAGTGTTTTTGTGATTAATCACTATGCTTTAATTATGTTCAATTTGTAACAATGAAAATACATCCTGCATATCAGATATTTACCTTACGATTCATAACAGTAGCAACATTACAGTTACGAAGTAGCAACGAAAGTAATTTTATGGTTGGGGGTCACCACAACATGAGGAACTGTATTAAAGGGTCGCGGCATTAGGAAGGTTGAGAACCACTGCTCCACACTGCTGGTCCCTCCCTGACCACTTTCCTTTTCACTTCTGACTCCTGCCCAGGGCAAACCCGGCTCTCCCTCCCGGATCAAGCCACCTCCCTCAATACCAGGTGGGAGTCGTTGGGAGGACCACTCACCTGCCGCCTGGGCGGGGGCCAGCGGGGCAGCACAGAAGGGCCTCCACGTCCAGGCTCCATCTCTGTCAATACCAGGATCTCCCATCAGCCTAGTCGACTTGTTCCCCCACCCTCTTCTGGAGGCAGCTTGGAACATTGAGAGAGGAGTTATCTTTGAGAAGGTCATCCCTCCATTTCAGTTTCCCCAGGTGAGGAACAAGGGGTTGGATGGGCGGACTCAACCCGGGAGAAGTAGCTGCAGCAGGAACTTAACTCTGTGTTGGTGCTTTGCACCTGTTCTCTCTTCTCTCTCTGTCCTTACAACTCCATGAGGTAAATGGTATAATCCCCATTTTCCAAATGAGCTCAGAGAAGGTCAACAAGTTAAGGTCACAAGGCTAGACCCACACAGCTGGGGGAGGGGGTATTTGGAAATATCCTACCCCCCTCCCCAGCCTTCCTGCTGCAGGGCTGGAGCTGCCAGAAGGGAGTAGCTGGGCCCCCTTGGTCCCCCAGACAGCTTCCTCTCCATGCCATACAAGAAGCAGCTGTGGCCTGAAGAATTAGGGTGCTTGCTGGTTGGTCCAAGTTTTCTTATGATAGTGAGGTTCAGGTCTCAGCCTGTGCTGCCCATCCAATGCTGCCGAACCTTGTTCCTCTGTGATCTTTGGACCCAGAGCCACATGAGTTCTCTTTTGATCACAGATGTCCTTTAAGAGCCAGCCGATGGGCCCTCTAAGAACCTGGGGCCTGGGCCATGGTTCCCTATGGCCACCAGGGGGCAGCATCTGTCAAGCATGCAGACTCAAAGTGGGGTGGGCTTTCCCTACCCTCAGCCAGACTCAGGCCTGAGCAACTCCCAGGAGGGCCAGCCAAGCTCCACACCAGCCTGGTCTGAGAGCTGAGCTGCCCCGAGCGCCGGTCCAGGTCTGTCCCCCTTCCTTCCACTTTCCTGTGGATCTAACAGCTGGCCCCACTCTTAGAAGTTTCCTGCATGAGCCATCTTTCCTGAGCCCAGCTGGCCTTTCTGAGCCCCACCAGATTTCCTGAACCCCAACACCCTTGGGGCCCCACTAGCTGGCCTGCTGTTGGGTCCCAACTGTCACCTGCATGTCTGTGGGTCAGACCTCCACAGGCCTTCCTGGTGTGGTCCATCTCAGGTCCAGGTGTGTTCAACTAACTGAATAGGGCCACGGAGGGGCCGGGCCAGTGACTTTTCTCACTGCTCGAGGGAAAGCCAGGCAAGCCAGCCGTCAGGACCTCCTGTGCTAGGGGGACCCCAGGAGCAGGTGTCTTGAGGGCAGCTAGCCCCTCTCTCCCTCCTGGTGGTTTGGGGCCACTCGGTCCCCCAGCCTTTGCCTTTCCATCTGCAGCCAGAGACTCACCATGAGGGTCCTGCACCCTGTTCTTCTAGGCACCGTCCTTGGGACCAGTGCTGGACTTTCCCGCAGCTGAAAGGCTCATGCCCAGGGCGATGCACCTGGCGGTGCCTCTTTTAGCCAAAAGCGTGGCCTTGGCAGCCAGTCTGCACCCAGTAGCGGCAGCGGGAGCCTCACATTACAGTGGGTTGGCAGGGCTAGCACAGTCCCTCAAGCGACCAGAGGGACTGAGGAGGCTGGGAGGGGCAAAGAGCCGCGCACTGGGCCCGGGAGAGGGAGGATGGGAGAGAGTGGTGGGGACGCTCCTGCCCGCTCCCCCTAACTCCAGGGCTGGGATGAGGGTGGGCCAACAGCCGGCTTACCTCAAGTGCAGGGCTCTGGGTCCAGGATGCAGCGAGGGCTGGGGCCCGAGGGACCTGCTGCTCGTGGAGCCCGTGGGCCGTGTCTGGGGGCCGGGCCCAACTCCATCCCTCAGCAGCCTCATGCCTGCCGCCGACCGGTGTCAAATTCCAGTCCCGGCGTCACCGGATCCCGGGGTGGGGCCCAACTGCCCCCGCCCCGCCCTACCTTTCAGGGTTCACCTGGTTGCTCCACCCGCTGGGATCCGGTCCCCCCCTGGCTCAGCTATGTCCCCCAAGGTGAAGGGGAGGACACTGGGAAGTGGGAAACCCAGGACACAGCGTGGAGAACTTGAGCGGCGGAGAGGCGAGGAAAGTGGGCGTTCAGTTTACAGACACGCGAAGTAGGGAGTTGGGAGGCCGGGCCGAGGGCGGGAGAGGGAGGAGACAGGATAGTCCCAGCCTTGGGCCACCGGCCCTCCAGTTGGCGCCGTCTCAGGGCCCTGGCCGGCCACCCTGCAGTGACTGCTCTCTGCTCTCTGGCCCACTGCTAGTTTCTTCCTTCAGCAGACCCGCGGAACTCCTTGGGTGGGCCAGGCCCTGTGCTGGGGCTTTCAAGTCTGACCCTGCTCCAGCCACCCTTCACCCTGGCAGCCTGGGGCTTGGAGTAGAGACACACCTGTAAACACTGCCGCTGGAGTGGGTGCCTAGTGCTGAAGAAGGGGGGGCGGTTCACGGAGGAGGAGTATTTCATGTGCTCATGAGCTGGGGGATAGTATTTCAGAAGCCTAATTATGGCAAGTTGGCAGGTGGGGTGGAAGTAGGGTGAGTAACATGCATAGAGGTAAGGAAAGGCCAGATGCTATGTCATACCCGCGAGTCTGGACTTTATCCTGATGACACTGGGGACCACGGAAGGGTTTCAGGCAGAATAATGGTGCATCAGGCTTACATTTCTCTGACTGCTGCAGTGGGGAGGGTGGTTTGGAGAAGAGGGGTGGAGATGTCAGGAGGCTGCTGAGGGAGTGAGTGGGAAGCAGAGTGGCGGGGAGAGTGGGGGGTACTGCACGGGTCTTTCTGGATCACAGCTCTTTGAGAACCCAGCTGGTGCCTGACTGATGGGCTGAGGGAGGGCAGACACGGGCATGCTGCAGGCCGGGTGACCTGGTGGAGGGGATGCATTCTGGCAGGAGAACTCCCTGGGGGAGGGCCGGAGCTCAGGTCAGTGATGGACACGCTGAGCCAGGAGGACCTGCGGATTCTCCTCCTGGAAAAGTTCAGGATGCTGCTGAACTTGCAGCCTGGAGTGGAGTGGAGGGAGCTGGGCTGGAGATGGCACTTCGGGAACTGTGGACCAACTGACAATTGGAAACCGTGGGTGGAAATGGAAGTGCTCAGGGAGTGTGTGTGGACCAGCTACGGCCTGGCCATGTGTTAGAACACCCGTAGGACCTCTTAAAACTGCCCGCCTCCGGGCTCTACCCCAGCCCTGCATCAGAACCTTGGTGTGCGCATGTGCTGGTTTCCAAGTCCGCACAGGTGTTTCTGGTGCCAGCCAGGGCTGAGACCACTGCTTTTGTGAGAGCAGTTTCTGTGCACAGGGGGAGGCTACAAGCCAGAGTGCAGAGAACTGCGGGTGGTGTGGGGGGTGTCTGCGGGCCTGAGGACCCCTGAGGGGCAGGAGGCCAGGTGGTGAGCAGCTCCACTGTCTGCTGCCTCTCACAACTGGCTTCCCAGTTGGGTGGCTTCCCTGGGGCTTTATCAGCCCTGGCTGTGGCTTGCAGGCGCGCTGCCTATGCCCTGTACAACTCTAGGGGGCACCACTCACGCAGAATACGACGTGCATTCGAGTGCTTCGCAGCGACCCAGCAGATCCGAGGGAGTTTCTGGTTTTGCCTGTCCCTCAGTCAGGGCTTTGCTTTCCCCTCAGTGGAGGAGGCTCCTGCCTGAGAACCACAGCAGTAAGGGCACACGTGGGAAGGCGGCGGAGTGGATGGGGATGGCAGGTGAGAGGCAAGGGTCCCAGCCAAGGTGGCAGCTCTGGCCGGAAGCTCACTCCATGGTCTCAGCTGCTGGCCTGTGCTGGGCCCATTCTCAGGCCTGCGTGGGGATCCTGGGAAGGGTCGGGGTCAGACTCCAGGGCTCTAAGGGGTGAGGCGGGAAGAGACATCCGTTCTAATAGTCGCCAGAGTGCCTAGAGCTGGGCTGTGCCTTCCTGTCTGAGAGAAGAGGGGGCAGAGGAGAGGGTGTGCCTGTGTGCTCAGGTGGGGGTAGGACAGCCCTTTCCAGGCTCAGCCGGGGGTGCCAGGAATGGGTGAGGTCTGTGGGCTTCTTTGTGTCGGGGGCTCAGCAGGGTATCTTTCCTGTACTTGCAGGAACCTGTCCCTGCAGTGATGGGGCTGCGGGACCCAGAGGCACTGTCCTGGAACCGTGGGCTTCAATCCTCTGCCCTTTGGGCAGGCCCCGAGGCCCCTGGTCTACTTCTTTTCAGGCAAAGAGGGTGCAGGACTGTGTGGGAGGAGAGAGGCTCCAGAATGCCCTTAGGCCTGCAGTTGGCACCGAAGTGAAAGGAACCCAGGAATCTGAGCTGAAGAGATGACCCTTGGGTTTAGCATAGTTGCTGAGGCCCCAGGTTCCTGTTTCTTGCAGGAAAGAGAAAGCAAGCGGAGGCCGGGCTCAGGGAAGAGCTTTATTGCTTCCATGATGGCTGCCCAGGATGGCTGCCGCAGCCTGGGTAAGGTCCGTAAGCCTCACTTCCCTCTGGTCCAGGCTCAAGGCAGAACCCAAGGACCTGGCAGTCCTGCTGAAACCCAGAACAGCTGCCAAGTTGGTCAGTCCAGGCCTGGGCACTGTCCTGTGGATCAGTAGCAGCTGGGGAGGGGCCATTCTCTTCGGGCTGGGCCAGGCCTCGCCTCCTGAGCTCCGAGTTCTCTCTGCTCTAGCCCAGGGGCTGTCTTGTTGGCTTAAAGAATGGCTCCGGGGTTTCCCTGTGGACAGTGGGCAGCTGGTATGTGGGAGGGTCCCGTCTTCTCCCCAAGAAAGGCCAAGCAGGGTCACGAACTGCAGGGGGCTGGCATGAGCTCCCGCCCAGCTCCCTGCAGCTCTGAGCAGAGTACAGGCTAGTCATGGCACTCCCACTCTACAGGGAGCCCACTGGCACCCCCGCCTGGTGGGCCCTCTCTGCATGGCAAGTGTACCAAACTCGACATCTCCAACCTTATTTAAAAATAAATTATCCCCACCCCCCACCCCAATTCACAAAATGATAATACACCAAACACTGATTGGAGAAGTAATTCCGGCAGCCGCCTTGCTACCTAACGTCCACCTCCGGCATGCTGGGCCTGCGGGGCTCGGCCAGCGGCCTCCTGGAGCTCTGGCTTCAAGGATCCAGGCTGAGAGTGAGGCCGAGTGCTGGTCTCTGAGCAGACACAGCTCTGGTTGCCCTGCCAAGGCTTCGCCACCCGTGGGGCCACTTGGCACTGTCCTTCTCTGGGTCTCAACACTCTTGTGCCTCTCAGGCAGAGCCAGACCAAGGCCAATGAAGTGGGCAGGTGGCGGCGGCTGCTGCCTGCTTGTGGCGGTGCTGGGACCTCCGTGCCATGTGCTGGGCCCATCTCAGATGCCACTGGTTAGGTCAGTGATGACACGCGCTTTCACCAGCTTCCGCAGAAACTCTTTCTCCCGCTCAATATTGTGTGTCCAGGACTGGGAGGAAAGAGATGGAGAAGCGGTCAGCGGGGCAGCCTTGGTGGCTGCTAGGACACAGCCCCACTAGCATGTACCTCCCAGGGTTCAGTGCCCTGTTCTGACCACCACCCTCCGATGCTCTGTGCCACAGCTCACCGCCCTCCCTCCCCAGAACTGCCTCTTAACTTCTTGTAACCTTAGGAGGTACAGGCTTTCCAACCGTGTTCGCAAAGACTTCAACCCTCCTTGTCCAGCAGCAGGTCTGGGGCACCTAAGTCCCAGGCACCCTGAGGACTGGCAATGTGAGTCACCAGGCCCTGCCCAGGCCTGGGGGTGGACCTGCTGAAAAGAGCCTGGTGGGGTGGCTTAGTCACTCTCTGGCCTGATGCAACCCACTTCTCCAGGCCCGGGGGCCGCTGATGAAATCCTGCCTCTCGGGTCAGAGGAGCCCGGAGGCCAGAGGGGGACAGGCCCATGTCACTGTTAATGTGGAAATTACAGGGAAGATGCTGCCTTCTCCTTGGGTGAGACTGCACCCAGGTTCAGGTTCTTTCCAACCCCGTCCTCATCAGGAAGCTTTGGTGACTAAGTCTCTCAAAGAAAGAAAAAGGATTAAGTGAGCGAACGAAGGCCAATAGCCTGGTTTGGGCATTCATCACATCTCGGGTGCAGAGCTTGTACCCACCCGACTGCTCTGCTGCGTCTGTCGGCACTGAGCCTCACCACAGTGACACCACAGGCGCGAGATAGCGGTGCTGAGACCTTACAGCCCTGTCTGGTCCTTACTCTGACCCAGTAGCTCTCTCCAACCCGTCACTATACTCTCTGCCTTCAGCGCGTTGCCCCTGCTGTTGCAGACCCCTGGGTGACGTGCCCTCATTTCTTAGAGATGCAAGCATCTGCCTCACCCCTCTGAAGGCAGGGACAATCTGGCACAGAGCAGGTGCTCAGTAAGTATGTGTCGAATGGAATTAGATTTTATAGGTAAGACGACGGAGGCCTGGAGGAATGGCAGGGCCAGGATCCAAGCAAATGGAGACACTCATACAGCTCTTCCCTTACCCACCTCTTCACCAACCCCGGGAGAAGTAACCAGTCTGACAGATCAGCTTCAAGGGCGCCCCCTGGGAGTCACTGAGGAGTGAAAGGTCAGCAAAGGACTGGGTATTTGATGATATGAAGGAATTATTAATTTTTCTAGGTGTCATCGTGGTATTGTGATAGTAGAAAATAGTCCTTATCTTTTTGAAAAACTTACTGAAATGTTTTTGGCTGAAATGATATATCTGAGACTTGTTTCTAAATAATCAGTGGGGAGTAAAAGTATGAGGAAGAAACAGATGAAACAACACTGGCTGTGTGCTGATCACTGGGGGTTGGGGGGGGCGGGGTGAGGGGCCAGGTGGCAGCTACATGGAAGTTCGTTATATCATTCTCTGTGTTGATGAATATGTTTGACAGTGTTCACTTTTTATAGTCTGCCTGGGGTGTAGCTCTCTTGCCCAGGCTATGCCACCTCTCGGGTGCTCTCTCAACTCCTCCTCCGGGCAGGCACACAGATGACCAGAGCTCTTGGCACTACGCTGTCTGCACTGTCTACAGCCTGGGGCGCGACTCTGGTCCCGTGTCCCCAGCCTCACCAGGACCTCTGGTTTTGGAGGCAGATGTCCATCCCACTCAGCGGCCACTCTCAGAGAGCCTTCCTTCAGACAGCTCTTTTTCTGTCTGATGTCTGCTCCTCCTCCCTCACCCCGTCACTAAATGTTGGTGCTCCTGGGGTGCCGACTGCCTGCACTTCCCAGTCTACCGTCTCCCTGGGAAATTTCACACACGCCTGGCCTGTGTCTGAACATGCAGTTGTGCTCACAACTCACAGATGTACATTTCCAGCCTGGATTTCTCTGCTGTGTCCGGGTCAGGAGTCTTCATCTCTTGCCTCGACTGCTGGGCAGCCTGCTAACTGGTTTCTATTCCCGCCCTGCACGCCTCGATTTCACGCTGCAGCCACAGTAAGCCCACTGCATGCTAATCCTCGGCTTAAAATGCTTCTGCCTCTGTGGCTCCCTCCGGCCTTCAGAGCGAAGTCCAAACTCCTCGCCATGGCAGAGAAAGCCCCTCATGATCCAGCGACTGCTTACGTCTACGGTCTCTCAAGTTTACATGGAAGTTCATTATGTTATTCTCTACGTTTATGAATATGTTTGACAGTGTTCACAATATTTGTGTAAGAGAGCAAATGTGTAAGTAAACAGACGCCGGGGGCAGGTAAAAGCTGTGAGAAGAGTTTGGAGTGGGTGCTGGCAGGGGACAAAGAAGCAACAAGACACATCAAGAGAGACAGAGCTGGATGACTAACGGAGTCGGGGTAATGAGGAGGCAGGAGCCGCTGGTGAGGGCAAGACGGTTCTGGAACCGACCGGGAGGCGCTTCCCACTCCTGAATCCCATTCCTGGCAGCGGGAGGCCCGGGGAAGACCGTTTCTGATTTCCCATGAGACTCCCAAGTCTTTCTTATCAACTTGAAATAAGCTCCCATTACTGGAGGTAGCCTGAATGAACCCAAAGAGCCGCAGACAGTCCAGATGGTGACTGAAGCCATGGCTGGGGACACCAGTCTCCCGGAGAACCTGCAGTGTGAGGAGAGGCGGCCTGGGATGGAGCCCTGGCTGATGCTGGTTCTTAAGGGGTGGACCGCAATCAAGGACACCGAGCAAGAGAACGAGAGAGCCTGGCGGGTGAATCAGAACACCAGAAGCTACTGACTCAGAAGTCTCAGCAGGAGAGGGTTTCCAAGAGGAAGGAGTGGTCAGCACAGGTGTCTGAGAGACCGGGAAAGGTGGGACTTCCACGTGTCCATCGGATTTGGAGCCTTGAGGTAAGTCACTGGTGACCTTGGTGGGAGTCGTGTCAAGTGAAGGGGCAGCCAGACTGCGCGGGGCGAAGGACCAAGTGGGAGTGAGGAGTGCACAGGGGACACCCAGCAGGAGCGGACAGTCCCCCTGCAGCCGTGTTCTCGCGGGAGGGGCAGGGGGCTGGAGAAGGGCGTGTGAGGACCGGGGAGCAGGGGTGAGGGCTAGCTGAGATGAGAACTATGAGAGTTCCTCCAGCGACCCCACACCAGTGCAGCAGAGAAGCTCCTCAACGTGCTAACCCGAGGTCCAGGTTCTAGGCGGGGACCAGGGCCAGGCTAGCGGTAGAAGTGAAGGTGGAACAGGGACCGATTTCCTCGTGAGCTCTTGCCGTGAGGGAGAGATGCGGGAGGTGGTGACAGGCTGGGAGACCTGTAAGGCTTCTTCCACTTTAAGGAGCCTGAGCACATGGATCACGGGGGAGGTCATTCTGGGTTCTAATGAGCTTCAGGGCTTGGCCATGGGGAGGGTGGAGGAGGTATGGGGTGTCCTGAGACCTGGAGGCAATGTCTGTGGGTTGTCTGAGGGGTCAAGGAGTCCTCTGGGAGAAAGATGACTTGAGGTAGAGAGGGTTGCTCTGAGCTGCTGCCAAGATTAGCATATGACGGCTGGGGAACCGCAAGGAGGAGGCAGGTACAGGACCCGGGCAGGGAGAGAGCTGGAGAGGGAAGGTTCAGGAAGGAAACGGGACGGGGTTCTGGGTTCGTGGGGAGGGGCACAGAGGATGCTTCGTGGTCAGAGGCCCGCAGGCAGGAATGGGCCTCCTTAGCTGGGTAGTGGCACCTTCCTGGAGCTCTGGGCAGCCGGAGCAGCCGCTGGCTCATCAAGTCACCATTCACGGTGAACAGTCGGAGCCTGTCCTCGGTGCTGGAAGTGCCCCCCGTCGGCCCTGCCCACCCAGCCCCTCACCTCTTTGATGGCTGACATGCGCACGGTCTCATAGTAGTGCAGGGGTGCGTTGGGTGTGCTCATGTCGTAGCCAAAGCCTGCGACTGCCACTTCATCACAGCCATGCAGCGCCATGGTCACGGCCACACTGCCCAGGGTCGGGATGTTCTGGAGGAGGGGCAGGCGCAGAGTTCAGCTGGAGGGCTGGGCGAGGCTGAGATCCTCAGTTAAGCTTCCCAGAGCTGAGCTCCATTCCTGAGGACTGGAACCACCCCCCTACCCTGTCCGTTCCTCCTCCCACCCCCTCCTAACCCCCTCCCGTCTGTCTGTCCTTTCTTCCCAAGGTCCTTCTGACCCAGTTCCCCACCCTCTCCTGGCCTAGCCTCTCACCCCGCGGCCCATGAGGCCATTGTTGAAGGGCAGTCCGATGAGGGTGAAGGCAGCTTCCTGGATGAAATACGGGTTGAGGATACGAATCTCAGGGGGCTCCTTGGGCACTCGGGTGGCCACAGATTTCCAGAAGCCGTCCGATGCACTCTGTGGACACAGCACAGCTGGGCGTGAGCTGGGCACACAGCTGTGAGGGGACTGTGTGAGTGGCAGGGACTCAAAGGCAAATGAGAAACAAGGTGGGGGCGTGAAGTGTACTGGAGGACCCGGGGCAGGTGGGATAAACACAGCGGGCAGAGGGAGGACGTGGTGTGTGCTGGGGACGCAGAGTGTGTGAGAGACAAGGGTGTGTGGTGGGAACAGTGAGCAAATGGTGGTGCCACAGTGTGTAATGAGGGTCCAGAGTGAGCTGCACGGCAGAGCAGAGGGTGTGGGACACTCAGGTGAACTGCTCTGCCTGAGGGGGTTCTTGGGTCATCAGGAAGACCCAACGGCCCAGCTGGCCCCCACCCTGCGCAGCTACTCAGGGGCCCAGGAGGAGCCTGCCCTCTCTCTCCTATCTGCTCTGCTGGGCTCGCCTCCTCTCCTGGCTCTCAGTCAACTGTTCTAAAGTGAACCTGAAAAATAAAGACAGAATGTCAGCTAGTACGGGGCCCAGAACAACACTCCAGTCCCAGTCCTGCCACCGACCAGAGCTGGTAGTCACGTGGCAAGCTCTCTGAGCTTCAGTTCCCGTAACTGCAAGATGGGACCACTCCTCCCTCAGTGATCTCAGGACCATACAGGACCGGCTTCCGCTCTGAAACCTGACAGCCCGTGTGCAGTCCAGGCCACCACTGCCCCTCCTCACGCTCCCTCCCTCTAGTCCTCAGCCCTGCCTTTCTGTTCAAGACCCTGGAGCATACACTTCAGCTACTCTCTCATGAGTCAACTCCCTGCCCCCTGCCTCCCTAGTGCCCCAGCCCAGGGAAGCCCTGAACTTGGCATCGGCTCTTTACCACCCTTACAACTGGGCTCCTGAGTACTGCTGGAGGAACTCACAGACCAGCCCTCAGACTGGAGGCATCGCCAAGCCAGGGGCTCCAGCCTGTTATTTGCAGGGAGTTTGTTATTTGCTTAGAAAACCTAAAAGAATCAATGAACTTAATGGGTAAAATAATTTAGTAATAGGATCTGTACTCCAATAGGAAAGTCACCAGATATAATATAAAAGAGATCCCATTTGCAATCCGAACAAAAAAATAATCAAATACTGATCAATAAACTTAAGTATGTGGGATCTGTAGTAAAAAGGAAAAAAAAAAGCTGCAATCCTTTGAGAGATCTAAAAAATTACTTGAAAAAAAATGGGAGACAAGCCATATCTTGGATGAGAAGGCTGAATATTAACACAATGCCACTTCCTCCCAGATTAAAGTAGGCTTAACTTAATTCTAAGTAAAATCCCAACAGGATTTCTTTTTTGAAATGTACCAAAAGGATTCTAAAAACCCATCCAAATATTTAACAGATACATTTAAAAATTAGATATGAGAGTATATTATAAGTCTGCAATGATTAAAGCACTGACAGATGTCTAAGAATCAACACAAAGATCAATGAGCCACGACAGCCCAGAAGCAGGTCAGTCTGCATGCACGCGCTTAGGTTATGTGACGGGAAGCTGCACCGTCGGCGGGAACAAGGCGAGTTTCTCAGCAAGTGACGTTTGAAAATTTGCTACTTAGGGAAAAAAGAGCCACTCACTGCCTCTCCTGCTAAAAGGAAAAGGAAAAGAAAATTTAGATGTATATTTTACCATTGAGCATCCTAAACATTAGTGCAATGTTAGAAATGAAGAAGGTGGTCAATGAATTCTGACTTTGTAAACACTGTTAGTGCTTTGGTTCATAAAAAATATAATAAGCAAAATTAGGAAGGAAACAAAGTGGGAAATATTGTCATAAATAATACATATTTAAAAAATTCATAAAAAGTCAACGAGACCCCCCAAAATGGGAAAAGAACATAAAATAAGGTTAGTAAGCATGAAAAACTCATTAGTGATAAAAATGCAAATTTGTGTAACCAGATACTATTTTTATCCTCTAAAATACAGGGTGTGGCAAAAGTAAGTTTACAGTTGTTTGTATGGAAAATACAATAATTAACAAATGATAATACAAGAATAAACTCCGTTTTGTGTACTCACAATTGTAAACCTGCTTTTGCCCCAACCTATGTGTGTGTGTGTGTGTGTGTGTGTGTGCGCGCGCGCGCACGCGCACGCGCTCACCTATGTGTGTCTCTCAGCTTGTGGTGCTGAGCTGAGGTAGAACTCGCCTACACTGCAATCTGAATATGAAACAAAAGCTTCAAGGCTGTTCATACCCGATGACTGCGTGGCGAAGACCTTTGAAAAAGCTGTTTAATACAGTGTTATTTATAAGAGTGAAAAAACTGAAAAAAAATACAAAAGTGTATAACAGAGGTTTGGTTAAACAATACATCTCTCGAAATAAATGTTACAGACATCAAATGTATGTTTCCTAAGGATTCTGTCACGGGGATGTACATACGTATTTAACCTATTTCCCCACATCTGCTCCTGCTCCTCCTGTGCTCCCTCCAATGAACCAGAAACCTCAGATTCGACTTCAGAGTCTTCATCTCTCCAGCCCACCCTGTCCCACTGGTCCTCTAGTTCTTTTGATTTTATCTTCTTAGAACCCCACAGACCCATCCCTTCCTCTCAAACACACTGCTTCAGGGAAATCCAGGTCTCATCATCTTCCAATGGGACTACCCTAACAACTGGCCATTCACAGCATCTGTGTTGTTGCCTGCTCCGAGCCCAGAGTCCAGTAGAGTGGCTGGAACATACAGTAATTGTTAAACTCCATCCATTTAGCGAACAAACATGTAACGAGTGCCTGGATGGGCTGCCTCTGCCTCGAAACCACGTTCCTCTCTCTGCCAGATGCTCGTTCTATGTACAAAGCAGATCACATCACCGCTGCCCACAGACCTGAGCTTTCCAGCCAGTAAGCCGTCTGCCACTCGTTTCCATTCCACCCGAGGTCCCCACCTGCTAACTCATGACCCCATGCTTTTGCTGTGCCGCTCCTGTCTCCAATGGCCTTCCCACATCTATCCAACCCACTTATTTTTTAAGACTCGGCATATCCTTCTTCCTCATGTCTTTCCTGGCCCTATTCCTCCCAAGGCATGAATGACCTCTAACCTTTAGGAAGTGATAGAATATAGAGTTATATCTGCTATGGTTTGAAGGTAACCCTCCTCCCCCTACGTCCCCAAAGTCAAGGTGGTGGTATTAGGAGGTGAGCCCTTAGGAAGTGATTAGTTCATGAGGGGGGAGCCCTCATGAGTGGGATCCATGCCCTTATAAATGAGGTCCCAGAGGGATCCCTTGCCCCTTCCACCGAGTGAGGACATACCAAAAAGAAGGCAGTCTAGGAACCAGGCAGCCCTCAGCAAATACCAGCTCTGCCAGCGCCAGGATCCTGGACTTCCCAGCCTCCAGAATGGTGGACACAAATGCCTGTTGTTTATAAGCCACCCAGTCTGTGGTGTTTTGTTATAGGAGCCTGAACGGACTGGATGCACCTTCAGCTCTAGTCCCTCACTGTGGGGAGGCCCTGGCAAGGAGCTCACCATTTCCTATGGGTAAACCAGGATACTACCAGGATTTATCTTATGGTCTGTTGCGGGAATTAGGTAATTCGGGCTGAGTGCCAGCTCACAGTCACCTGATCGGCTGTTTTCATCACCATCGTTAGCGGTGTATCTCGACCCTAAGCCATGCAGGGCCGAGGTTCACAGCTGATCCATGTCTGTAGCCCAGCACAGCCCCTGGCAGTGAGTGTTACGGGGGCATGAAGTCCATCTGAGGCTCCTCCATTGCTCTCAGCAGCAACAAAGCTCCCCACTGGCCAGGACTCCTTCGGCTTATCTTCCACTGCCTTCTGTGGGCCGACTCTGCTCCAGCCACACCTCCGCGGCAACATCTCGTTCTCTGGTAAAGTCTATCTGTCCTCCCAGCGTAGGCTCTTGGAGCAGCTTCCGTGTCCCAGCACCTGTGAGACTGAGAGCAGCCTCCAGTCCGTCTTGCTCCTGTATCTCCCTCTGTGTCCAGGAGAGGTGCGTGTGCAAGGGGGTAAAGATAGGGACACCAGTAGGGAAGGGGAGGGTAGAGAAACGGCCTGGATCTGATACAGAGCTGGGGAGAAGCCCCTCCTGGGAGGCCCAATGTGGACCGAAAGGAATGGCAGGTGCCAGCCTGTGCCAGGTGAGGCACAGCCCCTGTCCCCTCTCCAGAGCCTGGCAGGCCCCAACAGTGCCCCACCTGGGGTTCCTGCCCATGCGTGCCCCACACACACCTAAGGAGGAAAAAGCGCAGGGGCTGCTTGGGAGGGGGAGGGAGAGCCAGGAATGGGCACAGCTGGGGGTGTGCCAGGCTCCGGGCTAGTTTTCACAGACATTATTTACATCTCATCAACCTTCACCAACTTCACAGGTACGGACTCAAGATGAAGCAATCTGTTCAAGGTGATGCAAGGGCTATGCCAAGATTCAAACACAGTGTCCTGACTCCAAGATGGGTGTTCTGCCATAACGTATATTATCGTCACTGCTGTTCCCCCTCAGAAGTCGAAGGTAAGGGTCCCACACCCCGTTTCACAGAGGAGACCTGCCCACGATGCACACACAGCTTGGAGAATCAGAGCTGGATCCAACCTCAGAACCTGGGTATTTCCGGGACGTGAGATGCCATCTCTGAAACCATGTCTCTCGGCTTTTCCCAAGCGCCGAAAGTCCCGGATGTAACCACCATGTGGAACTGTAGGAGGTTACACTCTGAGAATCTGACAAAAGCTTCAGGGGGGAGGGTAAAGCTTCTGCCTCTCCCACCCTCACCCTTTCCTGGGCAGGGAGTACGTGGAGGCAGAGCAGCATCCTGGTCTCTGCCTCGTTCACTGTGTGCGGGGAGCTCAGCAGGCTTGCGCTTGGGTCCCAAGCCCCAGTCAGCCTGCATTGGAGCAGTGGGAACCGGCGCAATGAACAGCCCAGGGCTTCTATTTTATCTTCCCCAACTGTCACTGTCCGGAGGCAGAGCCCCTTCAGGAATTTAAGGGAAAGTAGGACCACAATATGATTTGGTCATTTCCGTGTTTCCCCAGCCATAAAAAAATAAAAATCAAGTACTAACAAAACCTCAGTCTGTCTCCTATAAGAAAAGCTATGGCTTCTTTTTTCAGAAACACACACAGGCACACACACATTACAGTGTGCACCCTACTGGAGAAGGTCACAGAATCCCCGAAGTCAACGGCATCTGCTGACTTGAGATGAAGAATCTCTGGTATGGGGCGAGAAGAGACGGGAACCCTGAACAGAATCCTGTCAACACCACCATGTAAGGGGCAGGTTGACACAGAGGGGCCGATAGAGGAGACTGAGGACAAACAAACAGAGAGAGAGAGGTCAGAGGCACTGGGGAGTGTACGGTGCAGGGGAGACCATGGGTCCTGGAGTCTGGAAGGCCTGGGTCACACCTGGATCCCACATCTGTGTGACCTGGGCACGTCCTGTAATTTCTTGAGGCTTCATGTTCCTCCTACATAACAGGAAGGACAAGACCTACTTCCCAGACAGTTGTGAAGATTACATACCACATTTGGCAGATAGTAAGAGCTCAATAAATCATACCTACGATGGTCATGAGTGAGTGTCACAGAAGCCAAGAGAGTGAAGCGGAGGGTGTGGTTGGCGATGCCAGGTGCCAGTAGGAGGCCAGTCCACAAACACATATTCAAATGGGGAGCCAGATTCTCCCTCTGGGCCTCTGCGGGGGCGATGGGCACTGGAGGCCTTCCTGCTGCTGGGCCACACTGCCCAGCCTGCCCCCAGGACACAGCCCTGCCCCAGAAGGCCTCATCAAATATGGCCCAAGGCCTCTCACATCTCATTCCCCTGACCCACAGGACATAGCACAGAGGCCTGTAAAGCCGCCAGTGACACCGGCCCCGGATGGTCAAACCCCTCCTCAAGGCCAGCTGTGGACTGCATTCTTTGTTGAATCCCTCCTCCTCCAGGAATGTCCCTGCCTCAGTCAAGTCTGGACCCAGCTCATCTGTGTGCAGCCGCCAGCCTCCTGCTGATGCAACTTGTTCTGCTCTTGTCAGAACAGCCGGGAGCAATGGGGGAAGGCATCTGGGAAGAGAGCGCCTTCCCAGCCAGGCACTGCAGCGTTTCCCTGGGCCCCTGGCCCCCGCAGGCTCTTCTGCAGCCTCTTCCTCCTGCTGTCAGAAGAAGCCGTCTCAGGGCCGCCAGGGCTGGTTCCTGCAGCCACAAGCAGGACAGATGGGTTTGCTCCTTCTGCTCCCTGCTGCTCACACCTTAGGCCAGGTCCCCAACTCTCACCCTCGCAGCCACCAGTCCTCCCTGCCTCCACCATGCCTTCCTTCAATTCCTTCACTTCCCTACACAAATCTGATCTTGACCTTCGCAGGGCTAAAAGCTTCCGTGGCTTTCCACTGCGCACTGAGACAGCTTGTCTGAATAATTAAGAGTGTAGGCCTGGCATGGCCGGTGTGAGTGGTTGAGCATTGACCTATGAACGAGGAGGTCACAATTTGATTCCCGGTCAGGGCATATGCCCGGGTTGTGGACTGGATCCCCAGTGTGGGGCGTGCAAGAGGCAGCCAATCAATGATTTTCTCTCACCATTGACATTTCTATCTCTCTCTCCCTCTCCCTTCCTCTCTGAAATTAAAAAAAAAAAGAAAAAAAAAAAGGGTATGTCTGGTTTCTGTTTTCCTTACTCCAAAGGAGATGTAATCCAGTAGAAAAGACAGGGTTGTGTAGAAATATCTCAGTACACGGTATGATTATTATGAAGTGAGAAAGAAACAAAGATAGGCTTAAATATCTGCTATACTTATTTAAAATATATACATATAAGACATATCCAAAAATGTTCACATGCATAGTACATGAATGGAAGGAGAGCCAGGTAACATACTAAGAGAAATATAAGCAAAATGAAGAAGAGCTCTAAAAGAAGGCTACTTACAGATGTAAATGTTTCAGAGCTAAGGATTAACCTGGATCAACCAATCTACAAATACCTGAGTGCCTGTTACATATAAGCCATTTACTTTTTGTACAAATATATGCTACTAGAGGCCCAGTGCACGAAATTTGTGCACTTGCGGGTATGTGTGTATGTGTGTGTGTGTGGGGGGGGTCCCTCAGCCCAGCTTGCGCCCTCTCGCAGTCTGGGAGCCCTCAGGGGATGTCCGACTGATGGCTTAGCACTGCCACGGAGGCAGGAGAGGCTCCTGCCAGTGCCGCTGCGCTCGCCAGTCATGAGCCTGGCTTATGACCACCTGTGGGAGCGCACTGACCACCAGGGGGTAGCTCCTGTGTTGAGCACCTGCCCCCTGGTGGTCAGTGCGAGTCATGGCAACCGGTTGTTCTGTCGTTTTGCATATTAGCCTTTTATTATATAGGATAATATTGTAAACAATGAACAACCCTCAAAACATGGATTGCAATAATATAAAAAGAGACCTTTAAGAATGTCTTGTCCAGTCTTCTCCTAAAGAAACCAAGGCCCAATAGGCTGGTTTCATTAAGAAACCTATTTCCTATGAGGGAGCTAGCCACCATTTCCCCCTAACAACTCAGACTGGAGTCCTCATTCTCCTTTGACCTTTCCCTTTCCCTCCTCCCCGGGAACCAAGCAAATACCCATCTGTGGCTATGGCTTCTGGTGGACCCATCCCACACTGTACCCTTCCCACCACCACGCTCGCTGTCAGCCCACCTCTGCCTGCAGATCAGGCTGCCCCAGTAATTATTTTTGAACCCTGAGGTCCTAACTGCCAATTCTGTGTCCCTTGGCAAGTTCTTGACCCTTCCTAAGTCTCATTATCCTCATCTACAAAATGCAGGAAATAAGACTAGTTAATTTGTACCCCGCAGTGTGTGCGTGCTATGACAATTAGAAGTCAGGCACATAATATGTTTGGCACAAAGTTAGCTCCTTAGCTTCTGCTATCATTGGTCCTCAAGATAAAGTCCAAGCTCACTGATGTGACTTTGGCTTGTAAGAACCTTCACTGTCTGTTCCCTGCCTACCCAGCCTCATCTCCAGCCCTCACTCCCACATCCATGTAGGCTCATCCTTAATATTTGTGCAGCCAGGGGCAAAATTACAAATATAAGTCCATGTATCACATGTCTACATTTTAGATTCTAAATATTTGAAAGTCACAAATTAAGGTATCAAACTGTTAAATGAAACATATTCTATCCTCCCTTGAAAAACGACCTGGAAGGCCAGGTTTGAATTCAGAATTCTGCCTCTAAGAGATCTGTGCTGGGCCACGGTGGTGTATGGAGAGTGAGGCCCAGCCTGCCTCCCTTCCGTTTCCCCTCTTGGTCCCAGCCCACACATGACAAGTATTGTGCATGTGTGTGTGGACTGCCCAGCCCGCACATCCAAGTGCTACTCACAGCCTCTGCAAACAGCCTTCCTTGGGCTGAGGGAGGTGCATTCTGCCCTCAGGAGGATGGAAATGAACTTGGTACTGGCTGTGAGGGCAAGAAATTCTGAGGTCTCTAGAACCTGGTAATAGTCTAGCAAGGGAGGGCGGGCCTGGAGTGGCCATTTCCCTGTTGACCCTGCACATTCCTCTTCACTCCATGGCAGAGAGTGTGGTGGAGAGCCAGGCGCCCTCATTGCCCAGGTCTACGGGCAGCACTGCAGCCATGCCACACAGCAGTTATACTCAATTATTTCTAATTCACTAAATCTACCACTTATTGCCAAAGCTGTTCTCTGTGCCTGAAACTTCATCATCATCTGGCCAACCACTACAAGAAACTGGGGCAAGCAGCTTGATAGAGATCAGGGCTTACATAAGTGTCCTGGAGCCCAAAAGTGGGTGCCTGCACCTCTGGAGCGGGGTGGCATGTGCTACTCTGTGCCAGGTGCTGCTGATCTCATTTCCACACTCACCCCTGGGCCCTGTGGCTGGGCATTCCGCCCAGTGGGCAGGCAGCGCTTGCCTTGCTGAATCTCACGTCTCTGAAGGTGATCGTCATCTGCAGATGAGCACCGTCTCGTGCACGATGGCACTCACTCCTTACCGTGTCGCAATGGGGAGCCACTCAGGGAAGCGTTTACTCTTCCCATTGTACAGCAGGAGAAAATGAACCTCAAAGATGTGGGCTGAGGCAGAGCAAGAGACTGGTTTCTGTTTTCAATACTGATTCCAGCCCCAGCCGGTTTGTCTCAGTGGATAGAGCGTCAGCCTGTGGACCAAAGGGTCCTGGGTTCCATTCTGGTCAAGGGCATGTACCTCGGTTACAGTCTCCTTCCCTGGTTGGGGTACATGTAGGAGGCAACCAATCGATGTGTTTCTCTCACATCAATATTTCTGTCTTTCCCTCTCCCCCTCTCTCTAAAAACCAATGGGAAAAATATCCTTGGGTGAGGATTAAAAAAAAAATCAAAAATCTATAAGTAAAAATCAATAAAAATGTATTGAAAAAATACTGAGTCCAGTGCTGTTTCCCCACCTTTGCCTGCACCAAAGGACAAGGGTGAGAATGGCAGTGATGGCTGCTCCAAGTGCCCACACTCTCTGGAGACCCCTGGACGCTGCTCTACAATACAGCAGATAGAACCATAATTTGCATAATAAACTCCTTAGGTTACATCTGGGTTTGGCCATTACAAATAACACTATAATAAAAACCTTTGCGCCCTGGCCAGTTTGGCTCAGTGGATAGAGCATTGGCCTGCAGACACAGGGGTCCTGAGTTCAATTCCGGTCAAGGGCATATGCCTGGGTTGCGGGCTTGGTCCCAGTGGGAGGCGTGCAGGAGGCAGCCGATCAATAATTCCCTCTCATCATTGACGTTTCTATTTCTCTCTTCCTTTCCCTTCCTCTCTGACATTAATAAAAGTATTTTAAAAAATCTTTGCATGCAGATTTTTCCTTTCTTTGGGTGATGGCTCTTGGTACCAAGTTATCATTTCCTTTCCAAAAAGCTTGACCCCATTTACACCCTGACCGGTAGCCTTTGAGCGCATCTGTCACTGCACTCTTGCCAAGATCACGCATTACAATTTAAACACATTCTTTAAAGATGTGGTGGGTGATAAATGGCATCCTGTTGCCTTCACATGAATTTCTCTGGCTGTGAGGAAAGTTAAACATATTTCTGTTGTTCACTAGTTTTATTTACTTCTGTGTGATGTGTTCAGTCTCCTGCCCGTTATCTGCCAGGGTCCTAATGGTTTTCTTGTCAACGTTCCCAATAATAACCATGTCTGTCACATTTACTAGACTTTTAAGCATCTTGGTGGTATTCATTTTTTGTTGTTGCTAATTTAGTTTATAGTTTCATGTATTTTTATATTTCATACACCTGATTTCTCCTAGCATTACTGTCCCTTACAAATTCTTTTCCCTCCAGGGATTCAATTTCTATTTTACTTTCTTCAAAATTTCCTTTGGTTGTATTTGTATGTCTTACTTTTTAGTCCGTTTGGAATTTATTTTGATGTACACCATGAGGAGGGTCAAAACCTTTTCCAAAGCTATATTTGGAAAACGCAATGAACAAAAAGAGGAGCCGGCTTGGGGCCGATTTCGCGATGCTGACAGACAAGTTGAAAGAGGCAGAGCGCCAGGGACTGTTTAGTTTTCACTTCGTTATCAAGGACAATGATCTTGGAACCGCAGAAAGGAGATCAAACATGGCTAAGAGGAAAGAGATGCCTGGGAGAGGCAAAGCAGAGAGCACAAGGACACAAGAATCTAAAAGAATGATCTCCCAGGGCAACGAAAGAGCAGAGAGACCTCACCGAGAGGCAGAAGATTTGGGCTGGAATCTTGACTTTGCCAGGAGTTCCTGCTTACTCTGGGCTCCAGTTTCCATGTTTACTTACTGATTTATATATGTCAGCTACGGAGGTGATGGACTTACAGCGATAAACAGGACAGTTACTGCCCTCCAGGGGCTTGTAAGAGTTAACAGGTAAGTAAACCCTCAGGTATAATAGAGAGTAAGGACTGTTACAGAGAATCAGAGGAACTGAGCATGCTTCCCAGATTTTGACCATGAGCTTTTAAGAGTCAACGACCATCCCTAGAACGAAGCACTGTACACGTAAATGCGCACTGAATATTTGCTCACAAGTTGTTCCTTTGAAGCAGGGGTGGGGAACGTCTGGCCCACGGGCCGTATAGGCTGGTGAAATCACTTGGTCTGGCCCTGCCACAGCATTAGGGGTGAGTTAATGAAATGTTTGACCAAATACAGCAGGCTCATTTTTAAGCTGATGATTTTGCATGGCCTGTGAATGATGCTATAAATATCCAAATGCCCCTTGGCAGAAAAAAGGTTCCCCACCCTTGCTTTAAAGGAAGACAGAGACTGAGTCCACTGGATTTAGAACCAGAAGGTCACTGCTAGTGGAGAGGCTTGGAAGCTAGGCTGGAAAGGGTTGAGAAATAGAAGGAAAAAACATGGAAACATGGAGACGCATCATGGACAGGTGATGCCTCTCTCTAGAAACCTGAAAGAGAAGGGAAGGAGAGAGGGTGAACACAAGCTAAAGAGAAGGACTTTATTTTTAAGGAGAGAGAGACCTGGACAGATTTATAGATGTGAGAGGAGGATCCAGTAGACAGGTGACAAAAGAGATAAACAAGATAAGACAGCTCCGGAGAAGGTGGGAGGAGAGGCACCCAGAGCACAGGAGACCACTGGCTTTGAATGGGGGAGGCAGAGAAAGGGTGGTGGAGGAGGTACGTAGGGGTGGATGGGGATGCAGGTAAGTTTGTGGATTGAAGGCTGGGAAGTTGAGTTCTTGACTGGTGATGACCTTTATTTTCTCTGCAGGCTCGATGTGAGATGTCTGCTTAAAATAGGGATGGAGGTATAGCAGAACAGAAGATGGTGAGAGTAGGTTCTGAGAAGAACTACCAGGGACAGGACACAGGAGTGGCAAGCAGCAGCAAGATGCTAGTGAGGTAATACCAGCAAGCGCTGCCATCTCAGCTGTAGTTTCTCCCTCCACGGTAACTCCCTGGTACTGGAATGGCTGGACGAGAAGTCATGCGAAGAGAAAGTGGTCAAGAGAGAAAGACAGTATTGGAAGCATGGGGCTCCAAGTGATTATGGTGATTGGCCTGGACTTGCTGAATGACTGAATCAATGAATAAATGAGAGGTGTTATAGCGCGGTGGTTAAAGTGGGACAGCTTTAGTTCAAAACGCTGCTCTAGCACGAGGCCATGGCAGGTAGGAGCCAATCAATGGAGGATTCTAAGCAGGAGGGTGATGTGATCAGATGGATTTCTTAGGAAGAGCCCTGGGACCGTCAGAGCTGAGTCTGAATTTAGCTCTATCACTTAACTAGTTTTGTGCTCTTGAGCATGTAACTCATCCTCTCTGTGTGTCAGTTTCCTAACACCCACAAGTGGGGATAATAACAGTACCCATCTAATAGGGTCACTATGAGAATGGGATGAAGGAATTCAAAGGCTAGTAAACTGAAGAGTTTAATAAATGACAGCTATGAGGATGATGGACAGAGGAGGAAGAGGATGAGGAGGATGAAGAGGAGGGAGAGAGGCAGGAAGAGGAGATGACTGCTGATGATTATGAAATAGAGTAACCAAGAGGTCATAGATGAGAGTGATGAAGAGGAGCAGAGGGTGGTACTGACATGAGCCCAATTCCTGATCATTTAAAAAAAATATTTTATTGATTTTTTTACAGAGAGGAAGGGAGAGGGATAGAGAGTTAGAAACATCGATGAGCGAGAAACATTGATGAGCTGCCTCCTGCACACCCCCTACTGGGGATGTGCCCGCAGCCAAGGTACATGCTCTTGACTGGAATCGAACCTGGGACCCTTCAGTCTGCAGGCTGACGCTCTATCCACTGAGCCAAACTGGTTAGGGCTCCTGAGCATTTTTTATCTAAGGGTGGAGGAGCAATGGTTAGGGTGTGGTAACAGGGAATAAAGATGGGGATAAGAGGTACGCGTAAAGAGCAGTATCCACTGGAGGTGGCTGCGAAGGACATGGAATCCCAGGAGAGCTTGTCTCAGAGGTTTGGAAAGGAGACTGTGGTGGGTGGAGACCATGGATGCTGGTCCCCCAGCAGAACCCTCATCAAGCAGTAGAGGCTGTGGTGTGTCCCAGCCTCATCACCCTTTTTATGTGCCCTGCACTGAGAGCCCCTAAGGTGAGGGAGTGTGAATGCTGAGCTCCTTCTGGGCAGAGCCCATCCCAAGGCTCTGCATCCCTCTCAGGCTCGGGTCAGAATATACACGTAGGTGAAGATGGACATTCAATCCCCACCCTGGGCCTGGGCCAGTACGGCCTCCTATTACGGGGACCTGGTGGCCCTCTCTGCCCTGTAGATTTCCCAGACTGTTAGCACACCCTGCCTTTCCCAGGAGGTCCGAGTTTCTCCCTCCTCTAGGCCTGGCCTCTGACCTCTACTTTTAGGTTATTTCCCAGGTCAGGCTCTACAGCCTAGACCAGCCGTGGGCAAACTACGGCCCGCGGGCCGGATCCAGCCCGTTTGAAATGAATAAAACTAAAAAAAAAAAAAAAAAGACCGTACCCTTTTATGTAATGATGTTTACTTTGAATTTATATTAGTTCACACAAACACTCCATCCATGCTTTTGTTCCGGCCCTCCGGTCCAGTTTAAGAACCCATTGTGGCCCTCGAGTCAAAAAGTTTGCCCACCCCTGGCCTAGACAGACAAATGTTTCACTCCCTAGTGCAATAGGACTTTCCTAACAGCAACACCACCAATAATAATAAAGTAACAAATAGCATTAATACTTGGCACAGATAGCACTTTCTGTGTCAAGCACTGTGCTAGGTACTTTTAAAAAAATGTTTATTGATTTCAGAGAGGATGGGAGAGGGAGAGAAAGAAACATCAATGATGTGAGAGAATCATTCACTGGCTGCCTCCCACATACCCCACACTGGGGATTGACCCTGCAACCTGGGCATGTGCCCTGACTGGGACCGAACTGTGACTTCCTGGTTCATAGGTCGACACTCAACCACAGAGCCACGCCGGCAGGGCTGTGCTAGGTACTTCTATCTTTCACCTGGTTTAATTTTTAAAACTCTGAACGATGGGCAGTACCACTCATATTTCACAGATGGGACTAAATCTAAGGGGCCTAAGTCATTTGCCTAAGGTAACCCAGCTAAGTGACAATGTTCAAATTTCAAGCTAAGTCTACATAACTCCATAATTGCCTTTCCTTCTTAAAACCATTTTGTCTCTCCCAAATTCAGGGGCTCAGTCCCCCTTTGCATGAATGTGGGGTCCTGGCCAGCCTCTGAAGTTCCTCCCTCCTTACCCAAGGACTGAACTACAGCTGGAAGGTCGGCCTGTGCCAAGACTACCCAGAGGCCAACCCCAACCCTCATCCCCTCCCTCTCCCTGCTGGGCTGGAACCACTCCCATACCAACCCAGCCCAGGTCTCTAACCACCCTGAACTGATCACCAGCCAGAGGCCCCTCAGCAGTGAGGTCAGTCTCCCAGTTTCAGGAGTGAGGACGAGGAGGTAAATGGAGGAAGAGGAGGCAGCCAAGGGGATTGGGAAGGCAGCTCCCGGGGGGCCTCTGAAGCCCAGGCATCCTGGGAAAGGGGTTGGGGGAGCAGAGGTCGGAGGAATGGAGCCTGAGTGACTGCATGGCAAGCCCTGCCTCTCACGTGTCCTGTCCTCTCCAGGCCTTGGGACGTAAAGGGGGAGGGAGTCTCTAGCCTTCATCAAACGTCAGGAGGAGGATGCACAGGCCACAGCACCCCCCACACTGCATTATATCTCTAGTTTCAGGACTGTCTCTCCCCTCAGACTATAAGTGACTATGGGTCAAAGACTGTGTTTAATTCATCTTTGTCTTCCTAGGGAGCAGCTCAATGATACCTGGCCAACCAGTGAGTGTGTGCAAGATGGAGCCAGGTGTACTTCGGAGAATTTCACAAGAGCTGGAGGCTGCCCCCTCTCACCATGGACTTACATATACCTACACCTTTATATACCTACACCCTCCCTGCCAACCTCAGCTTCCCCCTTCAAAAGTCCACTGGTGCTCTGAGCACACATGACCTGCTGGGAACTCCTCCCCCTGCTTGCTGGCTTGTTCAGGGCTCCTGGGATCTGGGAGATAAAAGGCCCTGGGTATGCCCTGACCGGTTTGGCTCAGTGGATAGAGCGTCGGCCTGCGGACTGAAGGGTCCCAGGTTCGATTCCAGTCAAGGGCATGTCCCTTGGTTGC
>NW_005358857.1:337227-345074 GCF_000412655.1 Myotis brandtii | reverse complement strand
GAGCGTCGGCCTGCGGACTGAAGGGTCCCAGGTTCGATTCCAGTCAAGGGCATGTACCTTGGTTGCGGGCACATCCCCAGTAGGGGGTGTGCAGGAGGCAGCTGATCGACGTTTCTAACTCTCTATCCCTCTCCCTTCCTCTCTGTAAAAAATCAATAAAAATAAATTTAAAAAATAAATAAAAGGCCCTGGGTAACTTATTTGTGGAGTTTTCGGTGCTACTGTTCAGTGAACAGGGAACCAAATGACCACAAATAGTGACGAGTAGAGGTCCCGTATGGATGAAGTAAGTATGGCCAGTCCTAACACAGGCTGTTTTGTGGGTTTAGTCTTCAGGACTCCTGGGTACCAGAAAGTTATACACAACGAGCAACTGCTCACATAGCAAGCGGCAGGTAGCAGCCATGACTGAGGCCTAATACCTGTTCTTGCCCTGCCCAGCCTGGCCTTGGCTCCTGAACACAGAGCTGCCTCCTGCCAGAATTCTGCAGGTGAGGCTCCAGACAGGTGTAGAGAGCTCTCCGGTGGCTGCAGGAGCAGGACAAGCCTGTGGCTGGGCACCAGATGGGAGGGGCCTGGGGAAGCAGCCTCTCCCAGGTTTACGTGGGGCTTGGAGCCCGGAGAAGTGAAGAGCAGGGAGGTCCTCGGAAGGCATTAGCCCTGGGCTTGGGGCGGGAAAGGGTCCTAAGAAGAGGCTTCCTGCGTAGCCAGGAGGGCCCAGGCAGGTCCGCTCTAGTGCTGGGACTGATGAGGCCCTGGGCATCACTGGCTTCCCTCTGCCAGCTCAGCTCAAGACCCACATTATCTTCGACATTAGAGCCTGGGAAAACTCACGGAACTTCCGAGGGTCCCTCCTGCCTCTTCTCTCTCCTTCCCACTCACCCCACCAACCCTGCAAGGAGTTCTCACTGACACAAGTCCGGTCCCAGATCCCTGGGCATGGCCTGCACAGGACAGGGCACAGACATCAGCACGGGTGAGCGTGTGCCTGCGCACAGCCACACGTCTTCATCCCAACTGCTCCAGTGCCTTTGATGGTCCTGCCGCCGAGGCCAGGCTGGGCGCCAGCTCCTCAGAGTCTTCCTGGGAAAAGTGAGCCCTGCCGCCGGCCCCTGAGGGCCTGAGTACAGTGAGTTTCCTGACTCTAGTTGGCTTCCCTCCTTTTCTTCTTTCTTTCCTCACTCCCTTGGATGAATTGTAAGAACCTTGAATTAACTGATCTTGATGTTCTTGGAAGGAACATATGATAAACACCCACCTGGCTGGCCCTGGCCCACCTGCTGCCTGTCCTATCCTAGCAGGAGGCAAGACCTGGTATTTGAGCCAATTCCAGGTCATTTATGGTGGCTGGGCACTGAGGGTAAAAAAAGCAAATGGGACCGGGGTCCTGTCCTCTGGGAGCTCCTCTGACAGGTGTCGATGGGCAGAGGAAAGGATGTGCCAGGAGCGGGGTGGGCCGATGGTCAGAAGGCCAGAGTGAGAAAGCAGCCTCCAGGCTCCCTAGGGTTCCCCACAGCAGACCCAATTTGCTCCCATTTCTCCCTTAAGAGTACCTACCCGTGAACCCAATTCTATTGCCTTCAGGACAACGAGAAGGGCTCTGAGGACACGAGGGTCCTAAAACCAGAGAAGTGCTCGCCCGGCCCCCTCTCCACCTGGTTTGTGTGCAGTGGGTGGGCCTGCTTGCAGCTGGGGCTGGCTGAAGCCAAACCCTTTCCTCCCCTTCGGGAGCCAAGCTGGACCAGCAGGGCCTGGCTGCCTCCTTCAGCCCGGCTCTGAGGTGGGTTCCCCTTCCCCACTGTCCCACCTACCTGAATTTCTGGACCTGACTTCTGTCTTCTCCCTCACTTGCTACCTACTTGACACTGCCTGTACTTGGCCTTGCCTGGAAAAGGGCTGTGGAGTTAAACCAAATTGCGCTGAGACCTCCATAGGCAGGTTAAGCTGTTCCCGCCCCCCAATTCTCCTCTAAACGTCCAGAAAGAATTAGCTTCTTACTGAAGGCAGAGGCCGTCTGTCACCATTCTCTCTGGTAGGAGGCATGGGTATCGGAAGATGAATGGGCTGAGCTCTGCAGTGCCCCTCCCCTGGGGTGGCTGGTGACAGCTGGTTGAGGGGAGAGGGGGAATGGGCCTGCACAAGTTGGCAGGTGTCCCTATAGGCCCAGAGCTGAGATATAGAGGACTCAGGAGGGGACTTGGTGTGTGGTCCACTAAGGAGCAGTCTGAGCCTACTTGGCCACATAAGCTCCCTGAAGAAACAGGCTCTGACCCTTGCCTGCCTGGAACATGACTATAGAATCTGATTATTCCCAGAGTGGAACCAGACTCAATGGCAAGTTGGGAACTGAACTGCAGGTCAGTGGTGAAAGTACAAAGTAGAGAGAGACCATTATACATGAGTTTGGGAATTAGCACTCTCAAGTTGAGGGCTCTGCTGTCCCTGCAGAATGGCCCCAGGGTCCAAACAGGCCTTCCTCCTTTGGCTGGGAATGAGGGTGGACCCATCTGACCAGAGTCAGAGAGACCTCACAGCGAGTAAGAGGGACTCGGGGAGGCAGCTACAAGGTCAGGGCAGGAGAATATGAAGATTAGGAGCAACGCTAGAGCTTACACATAATAGCTTTCCTTACCAGAGGATCTAAAGCAGAGAAGGCCTGCAGGGGCTGTTGGGGAGGGACTTGGGAGCTGGGTTGGGGGTGTGGCTAGAGAAAGCTAAGAAAGGCCCTAGCAGCGGTTCTCAACTTGTGGGTCGCGACCATCGGAAAACACATATAGCATATCAGATATTTACATTACGATTCATAACAGTAGCAGAATTACAGTTATGAAGTAGCAACGAAAATAATTTTATGGTTGGGGGTCACCACAACATGAGGAACTGTATTAAAGGGTCGCGGCATCAGGAAGGTTGAGAACCACTGCCCCACAGCCTGGGTACCTAGAGGCAGGGAGCAGATACCAGGCATATCAACCCCAGAAACCTGGGGCAGCCACCCTTGGTTGAGTCTGAGTGTCTTTCAACTCTGGGTCATTAATGCTTCTTTTGAAAGGTTCCTCTTTGCTCTCTGCTGGGTTCAGAGGAAGGGACTGACCTGGAAGCTGGGCAAGGCCAGGGCAAGAAGAGCAGGGAAGGAGCTGGTGTACAGGGAGCTCACCACTCTCTCTTTGTAGACGATGTACTTCAACCACTTGAAGTCCTGCCACTTGAAGCCAGCGAGGACGAAGAGAGAATCGCGTTCATATTGCTCAGGTCGCTGCATGGCGCCCTCAGGGTAGGTGATGCGCAGTGTAGTCTTGCTGCCCACGTCCTTCTCAAAGCCTTTCACTGGTGCTGAGTTCAGTCTACAGAGAGCAGCCCCAGTCAGAGCCTTGGGCTCACTGCATGTGGTCTGTGGTCTATGTTTGGGGAAGCACTCCGACCCCAGAATACCCCAGGTTCAGAGAATGGGGAGCCCAAGTCACCGGGAGCCATCTAGCTTTCTGATCCAAAATCCTCCAACCCAGGACTCTTCGTCAGGCTTCTGCTGACCTCCAGCCCAACTGGCCAGATGGCCAGACAATTCTCAATGGGCGCAGGCACCAGGGTCTGGGCCCGGACATGCAGGTGACCGAGGCACTGCTTTGGGGAGTTTACCTGACCACAATGTCATAGTCATCAATTCGTGACCCCAGAGACTTGTTGGCAAGGACACCTCCGTTGCCTATGATGATGCAGCGGCGGCAGCTGAGGCTGAGGGAGAAAGGCAGAGACCTCTGGAGAGCTGTCCACCAGGTATCCTTTCCCCTACCCTTTTGGCCCTTGACCCCATGCCCTTGACCAGGCACAGGCTGGGATAGAAGAAGAAAATGAATGGGCTTCTGGCAGTATTTCTGAGAAGAGGCCAGAACCAAACTGCAGGCAGCTGGGCCACCTGGAAACTCTCAGACATCCCTAGTCCCTGACACTTCTCCAGGAAAACATGGATGTGGAAAGGGCTCGGACACTAGCGCCGTGAAGGTGAGAAAGGAGGCTCCGGTAAGATGGCACTCTGGGTTAAAGATTACCCAAGAGTTAGTGGGGTTTAGGCAGCTTTCAGGAGAGGGAAGTGGGCTGAGCTTGAGGGCTATGCCAGAAAAGCAAGGACAGAGAAAGGGACTGGAGGCTCCAGGACTTGGGGCTGGGCTTATATTCAATCCAGAAGCCCCCGTGCTCCCATAAAGCCACCAGGGAACCCTACTCACTTTTCTCTCCAGCCCCTGACCCTGGGGTCCTTCTATTTGGGTTCTGATGGCTTCAGAGGTATTACTGCCTCCTGGGTGTAAGCCTTGGCCCTTTTAGCTGTACCTAACACTTAGCTCCGCAGTCCCAATGGCAGGCACATCCCAGCCCAGTGTCTTTAGTTTTTACCCTCAGACCTCTGCTGTCTGAGGAGTGAGATATCTTGCCAAGTACTTACAGCCCACGGGTGCAAGCCCAGCTAGACGGCTCCACTTCTCTGCTCCCCCACCCCAGCGTGTGTACTGTGTGTGCACATGTGGATACGTCGGAGAATCTGCTCATGTCCAGGAAAGGCCAGCTGGGCCTCAACATCTCTGCACAAGGCAGCTGAGGGGCAGGAGGCCGGGCAGTGAGTAGCTCACCTGTCCAAGGCAGGGGTCAGGCGGTACTCTTTGGTGACTGACAAGATGGCTTTGATTAGATTATCTGTGGAGAGAAGAGGGAGGCTAACGTTAGAGGATCACTTAAGTTCCCATGAAATGGTTTCCGGGTAGGGTGGAGGTGGAGGAGGGGAGAGGGAGCTCTGGGCACAGGCTGGCTGGGCTGCTGGCTTTCCTTTCTCCCTGAGAAAAGGAGAGGGCGCAGGGGAACAGGCAGACACACTCGGCTCTGCCTGGAGCCAGTCCCCAGCACCGGCATGCAGGTTCTTCCCCAGCCCTTCCCTGGCAGTCTCGTTTGGCTTTGGGAGGCTCTGAAGTCAGGCCTGGGACTCGCCCAGGAAGGGCTGGGCTGGCTCAGTAGAGGGTTGAGGTATTCCTGGGTCCCCTGGCCACATGATATCTCCCATTTAATAGTTATCTTATTTAATTCTGACCACATCCTAATACAATGGTACTCTTCTCTCCACTTAACTGAGGAAGAAGCTAAAGCGCAGGCAGGTTAAGCAACTTGTCCAAGGTCACAGCTAGTGAAAAGGCAGCAGTGGGATCTGATCCTTCTGTGTCTGACCCTAAAGCTCATACTCCATCATCCCACGAAACAGAGCAGGAACCTGACACAGAAATGGAACTGTTACTATCAGGATGGGAAAGTCTAAGTCAGGAGAGGACCGCACGAGTGCGGACCCTACGGCAATGGAAGCAGACAGTTCTGAGACTATAGGGGAAAGACTGGCTTTGGGCAGGATAGGAAAGGCCTGGACATGGACTAGGTGAAAAACATCGGGAGGGGTGATGGAAGAGCCCAGGGGCATTCGTGGGGGATGGCCTCGATTTTCTCTGGGATTTTCCATCTTATACCTAGTTCTCTAGCGCCAGTATCTCTGGCACCACCTTTTCACAGCACCATGTTCTTCCCTCATCAGACCCCTTACTGTCCTGCACTCTGAATGTCTTATCTCCACCAGCCTGAAGCTTTCTGAAGACAGGGACCCTATCTGTCAACTCCACTGTTGTGTACCTAGCCCTGACAAAGTGCTGGGCTCTGAGTAAATATTCCATTAAAGAAGTAAGAAAAAAGGCAGAAGGGAAAGAGGAAGAGAATGTACGGCATTGTTGAGAGCAGGGGAGGGGGTGGACCCCCAGCATGGGCACTTCTGAGGATACGGCCCTACCTGAAATGTAGGGAGAGTCTGGAAGATGAGATGTCAACGTAGAGTGGGTCAGGGTTCTCAACATACCTTGGCCTTTGATCCCAAAAGGCGGCACAAATTCTCGGATCCTTGCCCACTTGCGGAAAGAGTCATCCAGGAACATGGGTGCTGGCTTGGAGAACCTGGAATACAACAGGGCTGTTGAGGATTCCCAAATGCAACAGGCTGGAGTGCTGGCTGGCTCTTCTGTACATGTGTCTTGCCAATGGCTCCGCTGGAAGCCACCGTTCACACCTCAGCATACCCTTCCTACCCCCGCCTGCTCACTGGGGTCTGACAGATTGTGTTCAGCAGAGCCTGAGTCTAAAGGAGCAGGTCCGGCCAGTCCGACGTGGCCAGCTACAGGAGTGGAGAGCCCAGACCCCTCATCAGGGATCAGCATTTCTGAGCTGGAAGCTCCCTGGCAGGTTGTCCAGGCATGCCCCCCATCAAACAGTCACTGCTGCCCACACTGTTCCTGCGATCTGGGAAAACAGAGAGGAGGCACTGTCCCATGGAGCGGGAAAAGAACCCAAAACAGCCAGTGCAGGGAGACAGAACCCTGGAGAGAATCCTGAGAGGTGGACCACCCAGGGTGCGGAGGAAGGGGAGTTCATGATGAGCGGGCAGAGCTGGTGCACAGCCACAGGAGACAGATTTGGAAGAGAAGAGAAAAACGGCAGGACCCGGAGGCTGGGAGGCAGGGCCGAGGGGAGGCTGCAGACAAGCAGGAGCCTGAGCACATTTGCTGGCAGAGAGAAGGACAGCGGGAACGCAAAGCTCCTCGGGAGGCGAGGGACTGTCACGGAGCTTATGGAGCTTACGGAGAGGGGTGACTTGGCCTGGAGGGAAGATGGGAGGGAAAAGAGAACGGAGGAAGGGGGAAGTGATGCTGAGTTGAGGGGAAGGGAAAAGGCAAGTTTCACCTTTCCTGGGAATGGGCAGGCAGGGTGCAGGCTGGGAGGACGGGACGGCCACACAGGATGCGGAGGGAGCGAGGGCAGAGTGCGAAGGCACAGGAGGAACAAGCTCCTCAGAGATGCGTGGACAGCGCGGCTTCACCTGGAGCCCAGCACCCCGGCGGCGAGGCCTTTCTCAGGGCACCCAGCAGCCTGGAAGGTGGCCGGCGCCTGGGCATCTACTATGTGCCGAGTCTTGTTGGGGGGCGGGCTGAGGGCCTCCCCGGCCAAGAGTGAATGTGTGGAAGCCTAGGCCTTGGTGGCTCTGTCTCTTTGTTTCCAGTTCAGCTGAATCAGCCACTGAAAAACTGAAGACTGGAGAAGAGGCCCTGTAAGCTCAGAAGCTAGAACTTAGTCTCCAAAGTTCTCTAACTCAAGTTCACATTTTCTATTCCCACCATCACTAACACCGGGATAATCTCCATGCCCAGGGGAAATTCTATCAGTAACCGCTTGGACGTCTAATATTAGAGATTTTGAAGTGAACCTGAAAGAGGCAGAAAACTTTCACTCCTGCTCCGTCCCCCTTGCTCGCCGCTGGGAAGACGTGGTCACACTTGATAGCATGGACAGCCCACCCCCGCGCCGCAGCTTTCCTTTGCACTTCTGAGTTAGCACGCTCCCCTCTGTGTCAAGGGTCACGCGTGTTTCTCATGCCTAGCCTATAAAACCTGAATGATGGGTAGATCTGATGCTACACTAGAGGCACGGAGGATCCTGGCCATAGTCCATGAGTAAGAGCAAAGGAAACAAGGTCCCTGGAAAAGCCTACAGCAAGAACCTCTCCTTCTGTGTTGGAGCTCAGCTGACAAAAGTTTTACAAAGTTTCTCAGTCAGGCTTGGACAGGATTTTATCTGCTTCCAATATGTACTGGATGTCATGTGCTAATGAAATCTCCTAAGATCTAGCCAATTTTTTTCATCTCCCTTCCCTCTTTTTCAGCTGATAAGAAAGTTCATGATGCTAATTTTCATTAAAAAAAAAATAACACCTTTTTAAAAAAAGATTTTTTTTGGTTTAAAGTATTACAGATAGTACATGTCTCCTTTTCCCCCCA
>NW_005358857.1:312229-337172 GCF_000412655.1 Myotis brandtii | reverse complement strand
GCCCTCACCCTGCCCCCCAGTGTCTTGTGTCCATTGGTTATGCTTATATGCCTCCATACAAGTCCTTCAGTTGATCTCTTACCTCCCTCACCCAACACTCCCCAGCCTTCCCATTGTAGTTTGACAAATTGATTTTGAGAGAGAGGAAGGAAGAGAGAAAGAAACATCCACTGGCTGCCTCCTGCACGCCCCCTACTGGGGGACCAAGCAGGCAACCAGGGCATGTGCCCTGACCTGGAATCGAACCTTTTGGTGCACAGGATGACCGCCGTCTAACCAACTGAGCCACACCAGCCAGGGCTAAAATCCCCTCATTTTTAATGTCACTTATATGTTAATTTTGGAGAAATATACAGATAGGTGCACGCACACACAAACTTAATGAAAAATATCCACAATCCTACAATACAGAGACAATTAACTTTTTGGTATACATCTGCACTGATTTTCCTTTTCCCGTATTGTTTTTTAAGCAGCTCTGTAGATTTTTTTTTTTACTTTATAATATCATAAAAACACTGCTATGCAAATGGACACAACTTTCTCCTAATTCACAATAGGCCAAATAACCATAAGTTGCTGGTAATCTGTCACAAACCAACCCTCCAAAAATCAAATGTACAAGGATACACCTTTCCCTATTTGCCTGGAAAATCCCTCCTTTAAGTCCAAATGCTACTTCCTCGGGACAGTCTTGCCTGACTCCCGCAGAGAGACCTGTACTCTCCCTCTAGTGTTTTCACTCCGTTTTGTTCAGCCCCCATGGGGTGGCTCAGAGCCTGCAGAGCCTTGGAAGCTGAGCCTGGCAGTAAACAACAGGAAATGGGGTGGGGTGATGGTAGAGGTGGTGTATGTGTGTGTGTGTTTGTGTTAATTCTGCAGGTGGCCTGGGCAGAGCCTCACGCTGCACCTGGAATAGAATCCAGGGGCTTCTGTCCAGACTAGGGTGCCAGTTTGGGAGCCTGGTGAGGGCGGAGGTGGCCCCTGAGGTGCAGAATGACTGGTCAGACTAGCGGGGTGTGGGATGCCTGACCTGCTGGCCCTGGCCTAGGGGGTAACAGGGCAGGGTGGGGCAGGCTCCAGTAGGCAGGCCCCGGCCCGCCAGCCCTGGGGAGAGCACCAGCACGAGAGGCAGCCCCAGGATTAGGTTTCAGGAGGGTGTGTGTGAGTGCGTGAGAAGGAACAGGGGAAGGAGAAGACGGAAGTTGCACTGGGACCTGCCTGTCTTTTCCCCTAGATCCTAGAGCGTAGTAGTTTGGGGACTTGGAGCTTTAGAAAGGCATGTGCTGTGGGTGGGCCTAGCCCCGTGCCTCTCACAGCCAGGCTGGGACCCCAGGACCCAAGAGGCTGACCTGCCCATAGAACCTACAGACTCTGACCACTCACTTAGTGCCCAATGGTAAGGCTGAGGTGCTGTGTGGAAGGTGCTGTCTCCAACTCTAGCTCATCGACCTAAACCACTCCCTAAGGCCCAGGACATCAGCCTATACCCAGAGAGCAGCAGGAAAGCTGACTGGGTCTTATTAGAGGTTGGGGACTAGTTGCATGTGGGCACCGGCAGCCTCACAGTAAGGTCTTCATCCCACCAACTCAACTGAAAAAGGTGCCTCCAGATGTGGGTTTGCTGTATTAGGGCAACACAGCACCAGCTCTCCATCTGTGCCTGTCTGCTTGAGTAGCCAGCCCTCTAGCCACCATGCTCTTCCTCTAGTGTTTCCACTATGTTTTATTCAGCCCCCATGAGGCGGCTCAGAGCCTGCAGAGCCTCTAGCCACTGTGCCTAGTAAGCGAGAGCAGCCCAAGACGCCCAAGAGACAAAGGGAAGGCAGAGCCCAGCAGTGGGTCCTGAGAACAGGGCCATAGCAATTAGCCTATTAGATTCAGCCATAGGCCTTGGTCCCTCCAAAAGTGAGACTGTCATTCAATGGGGTACAAGCCAAACCCCACAGATCCATCTTCCTAGAACCTGCTCTGGGAAGTGGCAGGTGGACAAAGCAGAGGGTCAGAGGTTTCTAGAATCTACCTTGGTCTTATTTGGGATCTTGCTATGGCAGCCCCACCATAAATAGCCCTGCACAGTAAGACCTTGGTACATGTCCAAGCAAGCAAACAAGCAAGCAAAGTGAGCACTTTCTAAATGCTTTGTCAAGCTTAACGCCTTGCTGCCACTCCCCCTGCCGACCACCTAAATGAATCCCATGGGACAGCAGGCGTCTGAGGAGAAAGGATGGTAGCTCTGGAGGGCAGGTGGGCATATGTCCAGGGGAAGCAGCCCAAAGGTAGAGGAGACAAACTGCAGGCATCACCCCAAGTACCATTCCAACCATGAGCACGAAGCTCCTGCCCCGTCCAAAACGACTTGCTTACTCAGTGCCAGGTCCTGTGCTGAGCGCTGGCTGGGGACCTAAAGGTCAATCAGCCGTGGACCTTCCCTTAAGGAGCTGATGGTAGACACAGGTAAACAAATAATCATAAAACGGCTGCACATCCTGTGTTCTGGAATAGGTAGGGATTCAAAGGCCTTACACAAACTTAGGGGTATAGGAGAATCTCGAAGGAGATGACAAGACAGACCTGAGCCTTGAAAGACAGGTAAATGTGAGCTGTGAACAATGTTGGGAAGGGTATTCAAGGACAAGGGTAGTGTAGGCGAAGGCACAATGGAGAAGAGAACCTTCTCATCAAGACAAGGAAAGAGACTGCTGAGGCTGGACAGAGTGAAGCAGCACCCGCCCAGGGCAGAGGAGCTTCTGCCAGGCACCCCCTCCCGGTGAATCTGCCCCCTAGTCCCACCCAGGTGGGTGGAGCAAAGTGTGAAGGAGTGAGTGGGCAGGTGCGTTCTGACTGGGTGTAAATCAAGCAGCGGAGGAGGCGCAAACTCTGCACACAGAGGGAAAAGCCAGGGCAGGGCGTGCCATCAGCGCTGTCGGGGTTGGCATGGTGCCCTGAGACTATGTCAGGACCAATTTCAAGCTGGATCAAGGCTGGTAACTTGGGGCACTCAGTTCATGCTCTTTCTTGTTGACACACTGCAGTGGATATCTGCATTTCTTTCCCCTTCTCTGTAAGTGCATCCCACTTTTCATTCCATATGGTCCCAGTTGAGCTGACCCCACCACTACTACTGGGATGCGCATATGTCCCAGGCTAGCCAATCAAGATACTTCGGCCTTCGGAACCATAGCAATTGGCTCAACAATGGACACCTGACCCAAGCGGAACAAATAAAATTCTTCTCTGAGATTTACTATTTGGGCAATGGGGGATGTGGGAGTCTCTCTATTTTTCTGAGATAGTGAGCTGTACAGATCATGTAAGCCTAGGACAGGGCTTGTGCAAACTACAGTCCATAGGCCAGCTGCCTGTTTTTATAAATCAAGTTTTATTAAAGCACAGCCACACTCATTCATTTTACCTATGGCTGCTTCATTTAACGCTACAACAGCAGAACTGAGTAGTTGTGACCTGCAAAGCTGAAAATACCTACTATCTGGACCTTTAGGGAAAAAATTTGCCACGCCTGGGCCTGAAACTGCTGAGGCCATCCTCTGTGCGTACACAGAGAAACCGCCTACACAACAGTGAAACCGGGAGAAAAGCAGAGCCAAGATATGGGGAGAAAGACACTGAGTCCTAGATTCAGATAGTTTAGCCCTGAACTTAACAGTTTTGTAAGGGTTTCTACCAACTGCACCTGCTACTAGAGGACAACGTTTCACCTCCCAGTCCGGCACCTGTGGTGTGGCACCTCTCCCTCCTCAGACGCCCCCTTTTCTCTCCTCCCTTTCCCTAAGCTCTAGCCATATCCAGCTACTAGAGATTCTAGACTCTGCCAGCTTCTTAACACTCCTTTATGCTCGCTGTTCCCTTTGCCTGGAATTCTCCTCCCTTCTCATCCACATGCTGCGTTTCTGCCCATTCTTCAAAGGACTCCAGCGTCTCTATAGGTAGGAGTCTTCCTGGGTCGCACGGGGCTGACTAAGCCCTCCTCAGGTCTCCACTCTTCTTCACGCACTCCGTCCTCACAGTGCTTGCCACACACTGATATACCCATCTGCTTCCACCCCTAGCACACAGCCAAGCACACAGCAGGTGCTCGGTAAATGCCAGTTGGCTGGAAGAGGGAGGAGCAGCTCAGGGTGACAGGCTCCATAGTGTGGCCAGATTTCTGCTCAACTGTGGAGGTCTGGGGGTGGGAGGCTGCCTTTGTGTGGTTCTTCACTTTGAATTCCCTGCTCAAAGGGCCAGGCTTCCAATGATATCTCTACTGTCTCATAGCAAACCCCTTCCAGGTCAGAAATACTGCCAGCTGCTGCCCCACTGCCTGCTTAGGGACTGTGGCCCCATCTGTGTCCAGACAGGCTGGAGCCACATGCATAACATGTATGACAGGCAGGGAGGCCTGTGCTGAAGGAGGAATGGAGAGGCTGAGACAGAGGCCCTCGAGGGGGCAGGGCCTCGGCTCCCACTGACAGGGCTCCCACCGACTGCTGACAGCCTGTACCGAGTGTGGACAGAGGAGGAAGGGAAGGGGCCCAAACTTCCTAGTAAGGGGAAGGAAGGGAGGTGGAAGAGAGAACTACGAGCTGAGAAGATGCTGTGAGAGGCAAGTACCCCTCCCCCACGGAGAGCCTGGATGATAGCTGGACTGTCGACAGAGGCCGTAGAACCCAAAGCCCAGGGACACGGTCCCATCTGTCTCCAGTGCCCATCATTCATCTCTCTAATATGTGGTAAGCCCAGCTTATCCCTGGCACTGTGCTAGTTTTTGAAAATATGACAATAAACAGCTCTGAGTCCCTGCCTTCACAGATAATGGTCAAGGCAGCCAAATACAGAGGCAATTGTGAAATATATGATGTATGCCACAGTAACAATAATAACAACAGTAATTTACAGGTATTGAGCTCTTACTAGGTTCTAGACCAGTGATGGCGAACCTATGACACGCGTGTCAGAGGTGACACGCGAACTCATTTTTTTTGGTTGATTTTTCTTTGTTAAATGGCATTTCAATATATAAAATAAATATGAAAAATATAAGTCTTTGTTTTACTATGGTTGCAAATATCAAAACATTTCTGTATGTGACACGGCACCAGAGTTAAGTTAGGGTTTTTCAAAATGCTGACACGCCGAGCTCAAAAGGTTCGCCATCACTGTTCTAGACACTGTTCTAAGTGCTCTATGCACATTATCTTTTTTCACTCTCATAATATTCTCATGGATTGACACAATTTACATCCATATTTTTATTTATCGCATTGCTTTTGGGAATGTATTAAAATCACTGGCCCCTTAGGGAGCATATATCAGGGGCGGAAAGGCGACAGAACCAGAGTGAAGGGTGTTGAGGAGAAAGAGAAGTGAGAAAGTAAGTGTTCAAGAGAGATCAGACAATTTCTAAAGAAACTTGGTGGTGGAGGAAAGGAAGACAATGGAATGGTAGCTGGAGACTGGAGTGGGAGAAGGGAGAATGGAGCATGTTTGTATTCCGGTGCGATGAAGACAAGCAGAGAAGGGGGAGGAGTGCAAGAGACAGAGGTAACAGCAGAGTGAGGCTCCAAGGAGTGGAAGGTGACTAGCCAGAATGTGAGTGGAGGGACACGGAAGGCAGGATGCCTTTTCCCTGGAAAAAAGAGGGAGGATGTGGAGATGGCTACTCTGGTAGGTGTGTTTAGAGAAAGGAGGAACCTGAGAGGATGCTCACCAGATTGCCGCTTTTCTCTGGGAAATCTCTGGGGTTAGGGGTTGGGGTGTGAAAGAGTGGACTGTAGTAATTTATGAATGGCAAAGGTTTGCAACAGTCACCATGCCAAGTCAGCCAGGGACAAGGACTGCTGAGCAGTGCTGAGTACTTGGCAGAGGCTGGACACCATGAAGCCATAGAGCAGCGGTTCTCAACCTGTGGGTCGCGACCCCTTTGGCGGTCGAATGACCCTTTCACAGGGGTCGCCTAAGACCATCCTGCATATCAGATATTTACATTACGATTCGTAACAGTAGCAACATTACAGTTATGAAGTAGCAACGAAAATAACTTTATGGTTGGGTCACAACATGAGGAACTGTATTTAAAGGGCCAGAAGGTTGAGAACCACTGCCATAGAGGGATCAATGCAAATGTTTGTATGTCTCTGTTAACAGTTCAGCAGCCCAGAAGCAAAAAAGGTGGCTGGATAGATTTCACTGGTGGGCACCGCTGTGCGAGATTAGTTGTAAGGACAGGAGTGTGATGGAGACTCGAAGAAATGGTAAGAATACCAATGGTGCACAGGACCATGTGTAGGGGTGGAGGTTCTGGCTCTGATGGTGAGGAAGGCAAGGCTGGGCTAATGTAGTTGATCAAGCAAAACCCAGGAGTCATTCTTTTTCTTTTTACCCATTAGCCCAGGATCATCACATTTTACAAAGAGGAACACCTATTTCACAAATAAACCAACTGGAGTCATTCTTGACTCATCTCTTTTTCTTGGCTGCCTTTCATCCAATTCATCAGCAAATCCTGTTAATCTCTAAATATATTTTAAATCCATCTACTTATCTCTATTTTCACTGCTACCACCCAGATCCAATCCATCACCTTTTTTCCCCCCTTAATTTTAAAAAATTTATTGGAGGGAAGTGAAAAGAGATTGATTTGTTGTTCCATTTATTTATGCATTCATTGGTTGATTCTTGGTCAGGGGATCGAACCCGAAACCTTGGTGTATCGGGATGGTGCTCTAACCAACTGAGCTACCTGGCAGGGCTCAAATAATAACTTCTTAACTATTGCAATGGTCAGTGACCAGCTTCTACTCTTGCCCCTCAATCCATTATCTAGAAAGGTCAGAATGGTACTCCTAAATCATCAACCATATTGTGCCATTCCTCTGCTTAAAACCTTCTCACTGCCCTCTGAATAAAACCAAACAACAGGTTACATGGCCTAATCCTTACCTACCTCTCACCTCATTCCAGGTCCTCCCCTGTATACCGGACTTCTGTCCAGTCCTTGAATACTACCAACTTTTTTTTTCTGCACCTAGACCTTTCCAGAACACCTCTGGATCTCTCCAAGGCTGGTTCCTTGTTTTCATTCAGATCTCTGTTCAAATGTCACCTCCCCTGAGCGGTCTTCTCTAGTTCCTGTGTTGAATGTGGGTTTCCTCCTCCTGTCAATATCACTCATTTTATTTCCTTCATCAACATTTAGCACTATTTAACATAATCTTGTTCATTTGCTTAGTCTCTGTGTACTAGGTTCTCTATGATAATATGGAGAATGTAAGTTCTATGTGAATAGGACCTGCCTAATTTGTTCACTGCCATATTCCTCAGGACCTAGAACTATGCTGAACAAATACGTGCTAAGTGAGATTAGTCTATCTTATACCCAGTCTGCAAACTACCTGCATCTACTTACTTCCTCCTCCTTCCCTCTTGATAAAACTGAGAAACTGCCCATTTTTCTATCAAAGATCAATCTTTCCACACGTGCAATGCCTTCCTGTCTCAATCAGAGTAAAGCGTCAAGTCCTTACAATGGCCTATAACGTCATCCATGAACCTGACACCCCACTCCCCGTTTCTTCTTTAATTTCATCTCCTACTACTCTCCCCTGCTCACTTTATCAGTCACACTCCTCCCTGCCTTCGGGTCTTTACTTGAACTGTTTCCTCTGCCTGGAATATTCTTTTCTTAAAAAATATATTTTTATTTATTTCAGAGAGGAAGGGGGAGGGAGAGAGAGATAGAAACATCAATGATGAGAGAGAATCATTGATCGGCTGCCTCCTGCATGACCCCACCGGGGATCGAGCCCACAATCCACACATGTGCTCTGACTGGGAATCAAACCTTGACCTCCTGGTTCATAGGTCGACGCTCAACCACTGAGTCACGCAGTCTGTACTGAAATATTCTTCTTCCAGATAATCATTTGGCTTACTCACTCACCTCCTTCTAGTCTTTACTGAGACTTCACCTTTCCCATGAGGTGAACTCTGATCATCCTATCTAACACTGCAACCTGCTCCAATCACCTTGCCATACTCTTTCTTTCCCTCTAAGTATTATCTTCCTCTAATTTACTGGACAATTTACTTATTAGTTGTTTATTGTGTTTACCCACCTGTTAGAATATAAGCTTCATAAAGAAGGATTTTGAGATGAGGAGATTACCCTGGATTATCCAAGTGGACCCTAAATGCATTCACAAGTGTCCTTAGGAGAGAGAGGCAGAGGGAGATGTTACCACATAAAGAAGGAAAGGCAATGTAGACATAGGAGCAGAGACTAGAGTGATGCAGCCACAAGCCAAGGAATGCCAGCAGACACCAGAAGCTGAAAGAGGCAAGGAACAGATACCCTCCCAAAGCATCCAGAGGGAGCACGGTCCTGCTGACCTTGATTTCAGTCCGGGGATGCTGATTTTGACTTCTGCCATCCAGAACCGTAAGAGAATAATTTGCTACAGAGCGACAGGAAACTAATACAGTTATATTATTTTCTGAGCCCCATAGGTAAATAGAATTTCCAGAGAAAGGGGAAGGCCATAGTTTTCCTCTGCTTAGGAATGAGACAGAATGTCAGTGAATGAGCAGAAACTGACCTGTCAGATAAGACCACCTGCCTTCAGAGGAGGGGGTTGAGGAAGAGAGCCCTAGTGAAGGGCACAAGAGCAGTCGTGGCTGACCACCATCTGCTCTGTATCCCACCACTGTGTACAGTCCCAGGAAGGACTGAAAAAAAAAAAAAAGACTGAAAAATATGACTGTTTCAGGAGGGTTCAAGTTCCAAACATTCAGATGCATATGACCAATTGGTGGCTGCTAAGTCTTCCTATCAAACTCAGGCCTATATTCTGAGTTTAAGGATTACATACACAACTGCATCTGGACCATCTTGCCCCGTGTCTTACTGGCATGCTAGCTCAAAGTATTTTTTTAAAAGAAGTCCATTATCTTCCCCTAAACCTATTCTTTCTCCTTTTTATTTTTTTTCTAACAAAGAGTACCCAAGTCACAGACTAGGGGACAAACCATCTGGCTGTTCACTGCCTCTGGAGCCTGAGTGTGGCCTAACTGCTTCTCTCTGTAGGGAAGTGTGAAGGGTGTGTCTACTGCGTTGGCCAGGGAAGTCTGAAGCCCTTGAACCACCTAGGTGGATTACATCACACACCTCTTCACCGCCCCAGTGAGCAATGCATTACTGAAGACTGGCCTTGGAATTTCCCTAGCTGGGCACTCTGTTCCTACAGGAAATACTCCAGCTACCTTCTTTAGTCCAGGGGCTCCAGATTTTTCTTGACTTTGGAAATTTTGGGTGAGGCTGCAGGAGCCGAATTCTGTCTCCCCAAATACCAGATGAACTGCCAAATAGAATGGGTCAAGCTAGTGGTAGATGGGAACCCTACTGGCATAGTCCTATTTTTAAGATGCAGAGGAAGAATTGTCCTACAATAAAAATTCCAGCCCCTGGACCAACTCACATGCTGCTACTTCCACCACTTTGGCCATTTCTCACCTCTACACAGATGTCCTGGCCCCTGCCAACCCAAAAGGTCCTATATCTGAACTCATGACAAGCTAAGAGTCACTTTGAGATGGTCTTATCACTGTGTCTTATCCTTATTATCACATCCCTAATGCTTAGAATTGCACGTAGCATACTGTAGAGAATCAATGGACAAGTGAATAAATAGCCACACCAATGGGCCCTGCACATGGGACAGAGACCTGCCACGGCCTTAAACCCCTGAGCTGTGGCATTCAATTTCCTCTTTCACACCCATCCACTCTGAGCTCCTTGCCATACTCCACATCCCGTGGCCATCCCACTAAAAGAGGACCAGAGACTTGCTATAGGTCATTCTAGGCATCTTCCCTTGACACTGCCTATGTCTAGTAGTGAAGGATTCTGGAAACAAACAAGCCCCCTCCCATCTTGTTCCTTCCTTGGAAGATCTTCATAAGCACCATATTATTGTTGTTACTGACTTAGGCTCCAATCCCTAGCCTTTCCTGCCCTCAGTACCTTATGAGGGCTTCTGTGACCTAATCACTCACACCTGACAGCCAAGACTCAATTCTGATGCTTGACTGGCTTTTGTCCCCCAGGCTCTGCTCTATGACCTTAGCTGCCTTTCTGATCTCTGCCAGCCTATGGATATAGATCCCAGCGTTTGGCAAAGTCCAGCACCACCTTCCTTGGCAGGTCCCTCTCCCCTCAGTACAGGCTCAAGTGAAAAAAAAGTAAAGAAGAGAAATTTGGAAGCAACGATCACCAGTTTCAATATTTTTAGTGTATTCCTTCTTCAAAAAGCAGGAAATAGGAGAGATGAGCTTCCTTCTATACCTAGAAACTAGTAACTCCAAGGCAGATCTGCCTTTACCACCACCTGCCCCTTCAGTGATCTTATTCTCTACCCTACCTCAGCTATTTATTCCTCAATTATATCCTAGACCAGGTCATTACTAATAACCAAAACCTTCTCTAATCTCAATCTCAATCTCCCACTCTGACTGCCTTCACCTATCCATATATTGATAGCTCACCTGCTCTTGCAGCTAAACTTCAACAGTCCCTCATCTTTTCTGTGTCCTTCACCTCCTTATGTTCTTACTGCAATTCTTACCCACCTTAAATTACAAATCAATCATTATAATCACTTCCTTGCATTCATCCTCAACTTGTTTGTTCCTCTCTCACTTGGTTAAAACACAACTCTGGTTAAATTCAATTTCCTACCTACTCTGGGCATATACCTGCACAGAAAAATGCAGCTGGCTAGAGAAAAACACATGCTCCTTCATCTCACCTTAGATTCAAGTGAAAGATATGAAAACAACCTAAGTGTCCACACACACACACACACACACACACACTGGAATCCTATTCAGCCATAAAAAAGAATTAAATCTTGCCATTTGTGACAACGTGGATAGACCTTGAGGGCAATATGCTAAGTGAAATACCTCAGACAGTAAGATAAATACCATATGATCTCACTTATATGTGGAATCTTAAAAACAAAACCCCAAACTCATAGATACAGAGAACAGACTGGTGGTTGCCAGAGGCAGGGGTGGTGAGCTGCATGGGTGAAGGGAATCAAAAGGTACAAACTTCCAGTTATAGTTCTTAGCATAAGAAAAAAAACTCTATCCACACACACACACACACACACACACACTGGAATCCTATTCAGCCATAAAAAAGAATTAAATCTTGCCATTTGTGACAACGTGGATAGACCTTGAGGGCAATATGCTAAGTGAAATACCTCAGACAGTAAGATAAACACCATATGATCTCACTTATATGTGGAATCTTAAAAACAAAACCCCAAACTGAGACATTTAGTCAGGAGGCAGCAGATCGATGTTTCTCTCATCGATGTTTCACTCTCTCTATCCCTCTCCCTTCCTCTCTGTAAGGGATCAATAAAATATATTAAAAAAAAAGAATTCTATAACTGTATGGTGATGAATGTTAACTAGACTTACTGGGATAATTTCACAACGTATACAAGGATTGAATCATGTTGTACACCTGAAACTAATATAACTTTACATAGCAATTATACCTTAATTTTTAAATATCTCAATAACGCCAGAAAAAATTTTCTTTAAAAAATTAAAGTGAGTCCAGCAGGTGTGGCTTAGTAGTTGAGCATCGACCTAAGAACTGGGAGGTCAACGGTTCAATTCCTGATCAGGGCACATGCCTGGGTTGCAGGTTTGATCCCCAGGGTGGGGGTGTGCAGGGGGCAGCTGATTAATGATTCTCTCTTATCACTGATGTTTCTATCTATATCTCCCTTTCCCTTCCTCTCTGAAATCAATAAAAAACATAAAAAAAAATTTCAAGTGAGTGAGGCCCTTATGCTATCTGGAAATTGTACCATATGCTACTAGCCCAGTTATTCTCCCATTCTCTTAGAAAACTATTCATACTTTCTCCTTTTTCTTCACATTTCCAACACCTCCTTCCCCCTTATCTCAATAGATGACTTCACTTACCACTGCACTGACATAACGGAAACAATCAGAACACAACTTCTACACGCCCCACACCACTACTTGCCTGCATTGTGACTACATTCTCTACTTTCCTTTCAATTTAAATTGCTTATTTAAACTGCTTATACTTGTAACTAAGGTGAAGGTTTGCTCCCAGGACCTTATCCTTCCCATTAGCATGCAAATGTGTTATTTTTCTCATATTAAACACTCCCTCTCATTAAAGCTTTAAACTTTTTCACTTTTCCTACTCTATATTATGAAAAAAACTCAAACACACAGAAGAGTTGGAAGAACAGCACAATGATAGCCTAAACACCTGCCTCCTCGCCTCAGCCACCACACATCTCTTTCTCTTCCCTGAAACACGCCCTGAAAGAGTTATCTACACTTGCCATTGCTGACTGTTCTCTCATTTCTCACAAATCCATTCTGACTCCTAAATTAATCACTTAAGGTCACCAATGATTTTCATGTTGCTAAATCCAATGGTCAATTTTTTTAAATGAAATATTCTCTATATTCAAACCCTACAGTGAGGATGATCCAGTTGGATCCAACCATCCTCATTCTGAAATGAAACTTATTTCTTTAAAATATCTTTTAAAACATTATCAGATTAACAGATGCTTTGTATAAAATGACAAGCATCATGGAAGGGACGAGATGAGAGAGTCCTGATCAAACCCTGTTATCAGTTTCTCATGGTACCCCCATCTCATACTTTTTATGAACATACCAGAGAAAGCTTTAAAACCAATCTTACGTCTAGTATAATAACTTAAAGCAACTAACAGAAGGAAACACAGAAATAGAGGAAAGCACAATAGCAACAGAAAGCAAGAGCATCCAAGGGTGTAGTTATGCACTTGGAAAGGAGAGCCAACTCATCATGACGTGCTTTGTTAGACTTTTGGTATCTCCAAACAGTGACAGCACACACGGGCTACCTTAGCTCCTTTCTTATTTACTGTCTCACTTTCCCCACTGCATTGTATGTATTCACTGCTGGAAAAATTTACTATGGTGTCTCTCTCAAAATGATTTTCCCACCTACAATATGTTGCTGGTTTGGGAAGACTATAGCATAGACACTTTAACTGCCCTTAACTGGATTATCTGAAAAACAAAAAATATTTTTTCTTCAATTACAGTTTACATTCACTATTATTTTGTATTAGTTTCAGGTGTACAGCATAGTGGTTAGACAATCATATACTTTACAAAGTGTTCCCCTGATATTTCCAGTACCCACCTGGCACCATAATAGTTATCACAATATTATTGACTATATTTCCTATGCTGTACTTCACATCCCCATGACTATTCTATAACGATCAATCTGTACTTCTCAATTCCTTCAACTTTTTCACCCAGTCCCCCAACACCCCTTCCCTCTGGCAACCACCAGTCTGTTCTCTGTATCTATGAGTCTGTTTTGTTTGTTCATTTATTTTGTTCTTTAGATTTCACATTGAAGTGAAATCATATGGTATTTGTCTTTCTCTGACTGACTTATTTCACTTAGTATAAAACCTTCTAGGTCCATCCATGCTACTGCAAAAGGTAAGATTTCATTCTTTTTTATGGCCGAGGATTATTCCCCAATGGCCAATTCTTATTGACTTATCAGTAAAGCAACCATACAACACTCTGATTTGCCTGGGATGATGTTGGTTTATGTGTTTTATCCTGAAGCAATTCTTAATAATGTCCACTTTTACTCTCAAAAGTGTCGAGTTTGGACAATAACTTATATGATCACCCTACCTAGCAGCAACATATTACATTATTACTCCTCTTGAAATACTTCCTTAATTTGGTTTCCAGAATACCACGTTTTCCTACCATCACACCGAGCATCCCTCCTTTGCAGTTTTCTCCTCTCCTGCACCACTAAGTGTGGGTATGCCCTAGGGCTCAGTCCTCGCTACTCTTCTCCGTCTACACTCACTCATTTCATAGACTGGACCTCTCCACGTGGATGTCTAAGAGGCATCTCAAACTTTGCACGTTTAAACTTGAGTTCCTAATACTCCCCCTAAAACCGGTTCTTCTTGCAGTCATTTCTCCTTCTTGGTAAGTGGCACCTCATTCCTCCAGTTGCTCAGGCTAAATTCCTGAAGTGAGCCTACATTCTTCTCTTTCTCTTATAACCACTTCTGAGATGTCAGCAAACCCGTCAGCTCTACCTTCAGAATATATCCTGGACATGACAATATCTCACCACCTCTACTACTTCCACTGTGGTCCAAGTCACTGTCTCTCACAGATTATTACAAAAGCCTCCTTCCTATTGGACTCCCTGCCTCACAACAGTCTATTCTCATCAAAGCAGCCAGAGTGATCCTTGAACACGTCTGCTCAAAATCCTCCATCCTTATAATGACCTACAATGTCCTTATGCTTTAGACTTCTCTTAATTTTCTGATTTCATCTCTTACTATTTTGTAGCAACATAGGCTTCTTTTCTGTTTGTGGATCCTACCTCAGAGCTTTTGCATTGGCTGTTTCTTCTGCCTGGAAGGATCTCTCCCCGACCCCCCCACACCCCCATATCAGCATATTAAAATGTCACCTTTCCCAGTTACCCCCTCCTCTCTATTTACCTCAGAGCTTTTGCATTGGCTGTTTCTTCTGCCTGGAAGGATCTCTCCCCGACCCCCCACACCCCCATATCAGCATACTTAAATGTCACCTTTCCCAGTTACCCTCTCCAACTTTCTATTCCCCATTCCTGCTTTATTTTTCTCTAGCACTCCCTACAGTCTCATATACTATATATTTTATTTATATATCTGGGTTTGGCTGCTTCCCAATTATGAGCTCCACAAAGGCAGGGATGTTTGTCTGTTTTGCTCACAGCTATATTTCCAGCACACACAGCAGCACCTGACACCTAGCAAGCACTCAATAAATATTTGTTTAATGAATGAATAAAAAACAGGGCTAATAGTACCTCTACCTCACAGATGAAATGAGATAAGCATGCAAAGTTTGTGGCACACCGTGTTGCTCAATAACTGTCCATTCCTTACTTCCTTCCCTCCCCTCCCAGTTTTGGTATCAGCCATGCCCTCCTTCTCCCAAAGGGAGTGCCAGGTCAGAGGTAGGGTTGATGGTAGTACCTGACTTACCAAGAACTGCCAACAGCACCCCCAGGACTCCCTCAGCGCCGGGCCAGGCTGGGCCCTGCTCTCAGACGTTGAGTCCTCGGGTTAGAGGTGAGCCACCTTGCTTTAACTCAGGAAGCTGAAGGCTCCAGAATGACGTGAGGTGCTCAGAAGCACTGTCCTCAGACCAGATCTTTGTATCAAGGGCCCAGGGACTGTTGTGCCTCCTACCCCAGCCTCTTGCATATACTCCACCGACACAGCTCCAACAGCCCTCACCCATGGGCATGTTGTCTTAGTCTCACAGGCTATGCCGCAACACTGCCTGACTGCTTCCCTAGCCCCTCTGCAGGGTTCTCCACCAGGGTTCTTCTGGGCCCCTCCACGTTCAGCGCACAACCTGACAAACACTTGGCCACCTCATCACAGGGAAGCCAGAGTGGTCCACCCACCAGACTACTGCTGTCTCCACATGCCGGGAGGCTCCTGGGAACTAACCGTCCTTGGCCAGCTGTTCATCTGGCAGCAATGGGTCTGGCCATGGCTGCTCCCCCTGGAGTGGCCTGAGTCCTGTCTCTACCCCAACTCCCAGCACCTTTCTCCTCACTTTAGGAACAGAAGCTGTTTGCTACAGATGAATCCTCTAGGAAGCACGGTTAATCTGGGGTGGGATTTCCGGTCTGGAGTTACTTCTTTCAGAATCCCTGTCCCTACACCTGGAGGACTAAGCCTGCTGGAGACAACACACGGGCGTGTACATGAGCTGGAGCCACCGCAGAGTCATGTCTCCCACATGGCCTGCTCTGCTGCCTGACAGTCTTTGGCCGCCTTAGTAAGCAGTCTCTTCCACGCCCCACAGTGGTCTTACAAACATGGCCACCCTTCTCAAGCTTCTCTCTCAGCACCCTTCTGGAGATCAAAGGCCAACCCCTGCCCTCACTGTTCTAAGGACCCGTTACATTATTTATGCCAGCCTTCTTCTCTATAGCTCCATTTTTCCTGGCTGTGTACAGGTTCCTTCCCACTGGCCGTCCAGACACCCACTCTACCCTCACGGCCACGCTCGCCGAGCTTCCAGACTGTCTTTCTTCTTCCTTCACAGGCACGCTCCCTGGGAACAGTCCACACGCACCGACCACAGATCCTCACCTCATGATTCAGCTTGAGGTCAGCTGGCTTCCACCCCCACCACTGCAGAGACACAGCTCTCACCAAGGACATCTCCATCTCTAGGTCCAAACTCTGAGGTCCCATCTGCCTTGCCTCCTGACAGGCCTCTCAGCACGTATCCTGACAGCAGACCCAACTAGCGAAGGCCGACTATTCTCACCCTGCCTTAAGACGCTCCCGGGAAGCCCTATTCTGCATTGTCCCAGGTCCCTGAGCGCTGACGCCCCCTCCCCAGGCATTTGTAAGCACTCCGGTTTTCAATAAATGTTTATGAATTATCATCAGCTTACTCTTACCTACTGTTTCTCATTATACTGTAATCCTTTCATCTTCACAAAAGCCATTTGAAATAAGCAGGATGGGTATTTCCCCTAATTTACAGATGCAGAAACTGAGATTCAAAGAGTTGAAGTGATTTGTCCTAGGTGAGAAGGGGACAAACCAGGTCTGAAACCTGAGATTTCTGATTTTAAAGTCGGCGGTGCTCTCTTAAAGGAGGGATCTGTGCACAAAGCTTTCAGACATTACTGTGGACTGTTGAAGAGCATGTGGAAAATGACTGGAGGTATGAGAGAGCAATAGCAATGTGGGCTAATGGCAGGATGGTTTGCAAGTTTGGTAGCTGGTGAACAGTTTTGCTCATGCCTGCCAAGTAAGTGACAAGACTGTTCTAGGCTTGTCTTGGTCTCTGTTTTATGAATACTGTTTGGACAAAGATAGAATGGCTTAATCATGAAATCAACAGAGAGGAAAGAAACAGCTTATGCTGGAAATCCAAGGATGATCCAAAGAGCTCTGAATAGGCAGCTACGTGGGCAGGCCTGGTTTGGGCCCATAACTTCTATCACAGTCTTGAGTAGGAAGGAGATGGGGACTAGACAACAGCACGTCAAGAATAGGCTTACGGTCAATGTGACATGACCTCTAAAGTAGTGTCTCTATGAGGAACATTAAAAAATGGGAGGAGAGCTTATCCTGACGCTTACCGTGTGGCAGGCCACCTGTGAGCAAGCAGGAAGTCCGCTCTGGGTGCCTCCTAAAGGAACAGTAGTAAAGCGGGCCTGACCCACAGAAGAGAACCCACATGACAGGGAGAGCCTGCCGGAGCAGAGATGTCTGGCTACGGAGGACTTGAAGGCACATGATCACCAGCTTCCAATCTGAAGTCTGACAGAGAGGAGGGACTAGACTTGCTCTGTGTCCCAGGCAAGCGGAACTAGGCCCACAGGTGGAAGTTAAAGGAAGGCAGTTTGGTTTTTCTTAGTTAAAACTCTCCAGTTACTGAGTATCTTGAAGTGGATGGGCTGCTCCTGGAAGTTAAGAGCCTCTGGCTACTGGGCATGGGGGATGGACTAGGTCAGTGATGGCGAACCTATGACACGCGAACTCATTTTTTTGGTTGATTTTTCTTTGTTAAATGGCATTTCAATATATAAAATAAATATGAAAAATATAAATCTTTGTTTTACTATGGTTGCAAATATAAAAAAAATTTCTATATGTGACACAGCACCAGAGTTAAGTTAGGGTTTTTCAAAATGCTGACACGCTGAGCTCAAAGGGTTCGCCATCACTGGACTAGGTGCTCTCTGTGATTCAGAGACACACGGATTCTGGACCCACCAAGCCCAGGAAAGTGGCAGGAACCGTTTCCCCCTGGGCTGAAGCAAGTCCCAAAGTGACAGCAGGTCCAGCCTCTCGATGCTAGTGTCTGGGGACTTTACTGGTAGGGTTGCCTACAGTTTAGAGAACTTGTTTTCTCACTTTAAAAGGAAAAACTTTAAAAAGAGAGGGGTTGTGGGAGACTATTTCTATCTCGGGTGTCTATTCCAAAGCTCTGGTGTTTTGCCAGGATTTAAGCATGGTATACACAACACTGTTAAAAATAACCCTTTGACTGAACAGAAGGCATGGGAGAGAGGGGATAGCCAGGCAATTTTGTTGGAGGGTGTGGGAAGTGGGTAAGGAGAGGAAACCTGTACCCATAGACCCTGGGAAGGGTTTCTTTCCTAAAGAGTTACGTAGACTCAAAGGGACTAAGGTCCAGGGAAATACTGTCCATAACCGCTCCTTTCCAGAGAACTATCCGGTATCTGCCCTGTTTTGGGTGTGTCTAGGATACGAACAAGCTGCCAGTTTTAAAGGATTCTCCCAGGACCGAGTCTGCCACTTTTCAGTCCCGATTGCCAGCCTATGGGACAAAGGTCAGGGAAAGACGACAAGGAGCAGAAACCAAGAAAGTTTAACAATGTCATTAGCCACAGAAAGGTCAAAGACACAGACCCCAGAGCAAGTTCTACTAGATTTAGCTATTGGGAACTTTGTGTGTGAAGGCTTCCAGACATTTTCTTCTATAACTAGACATTTCACATAAATGGAATTACATGTCCTGTTCCATAACTTGCTCTTGAAAAATTAATAAAAAAATAACTGTGGGGACAAGTCAGTAAATATAGTCTGATATCATCATTTTTAATGACTACATATTATTTCATCATATGGACATGCAACATTTACTTAATCATTCTCAACTAGGAGACACTGATGTTGTTTCCAATTTTTTGCTATTATAAACATGCTGCAACAAGCATCATATTACAATAACTTGCGTGCACAGATATGATTATTTCCTTATGTAAAATATTTAGAAGCGGAATTGTTGCATCAAATGGAATCCACATTTTATACTTTATTACATATTCCCTACATTGCCTCCCATAATTTTGAAGAGAATAAAATACTGTTATGATTTCCTCCAATCTCTCCTATTCCTCATTAGTTTTTCCTCCTATGAATCCCTTTTGAGTTGGTATTCCCCAGAGTAATGTCCTTCTGCTCTCTTCTTCTCCCTCTAAAACTTATAACCTCAAATGCCTACAAGAGCCAACAAGATACTATAAATATATTAGTTGGACCAGATGTAAGACAACAAGAAGTGGCAGGGTTATAACAAGCTAGAATGGACTCCATCCCTAAAATGGATGTAGCTTATAAGCTGCCAGTTTGGGACCCAGTCTACACACCTACCCTATACTGCCTCACCCACTGCCAAAGCTTCCTCTACATGCTGACAGCTCCCACTGCCTGGCTCTAGCTCTGATCTTTCTTCCTGGACTCGAGGCTCACACAAGCACGTGATCACTCCACCTCTCTCCTTCCGTGTTCTATAGGCATCTCAAATCATTACGTCCGCAACCAAATTCACAATCTCTGTCCTTTCCTCTTTTCTGACAAAATCAGAAACAACTGCTCTTCTTTTTGGGTTCCCAATCTCAATGAATGGCATCCCTATTTTTTTTTTCTATCTTTAAAGCCAGAAACCTGGGAGCCATTCCAGGTTCTTCCCTCTGCCCAGCCTTCCTCACCCAGTTAATCAACAAAGCAATTCAGTAGGCAAAATAGGTGCAAGGGTTGACCACAAGGAGGAATGACAGGCTCCTGTCCTGGAGGGGTAGAATAACGGTGTCATGATCAGATGTGGTGGTGGAGGGAGAAATGCCACACAAGATGTTCTGGGAAGAGAGAAGGGACACGTTGATTGCATTTCCTATGTGTTACCAAGTCTCTCTTCTCCATCCCTCAGGGACTGCCTTCAGCGGTTACTGTAACAGTCTCCTAACTGCCTTCACGTTTCCAAGTTCCCTCCTCCAATTCATCTTCCATTGTTAGGTTAGAACAGTCTCTCCAAACAGTAAGTCTGATGACGTTAACTCTCGACTCTTGTCTAAAACATGGCAATAATTTCCCATTTTCTTCAGATTGTAATGAAAATCCTTTTAGAGCGACTTGTAAAAGGGTCCCAGGCCCTGGATGGCTTCTCCAGCCTTGTCTCCCAGCATTCTAGGACACGACACTGTGCCCCAGATATGCTGAAACACTTGCAGTTCTCTGAGTGTCCTGTGGCTCTCATGCTCTTAGTTTATACATTCCCTCTGTCTAGAACACCCCTATCATTTTTCAACTGCCTAAGTCCTATGAAATCTTTAAGACTTGGATAAAATACCACTTCCTTCAAAAATCCTTCTCTAACCACTTCGCCCAAAAAAGATGGCTTCTCAAGGTGTTCTCTGTTACACACACTCCCAGAGCTGCTGGCTTACAGTCGGGAGGGAAAGGAACTTCCGGCATCTTGTCCAGGCTGCTGAAGGGGACCATGACAATGTCCTTACGTGGATGTCTTGGGGAACAGGCAGTGCTGAGAGAATACAGGGGTGTGGGGCAGACAGTGAGTGATTCCAGAAGAGGTCAGGGCACCAGGAAAAGGCATAGTTCTTCGGCTCTGGTTGGGTATGGCCTTGAGGGGCCCATGAACATTTCAGGTTCACAGACCACATATATTGAGTGACTACTGACATAATCTATCCCATCCACTGACACTTGTAGCCCCTACCGTGGCTAAATACAAAACCAAAACAGAAAAAATGTTTTCAACTGAATGATGGTGAGATATCACTTATCAATGAACCAATGAGAGGATCATCTCTGGCTTTTAAATGCTAGAAGCAAATAATTACAATGAAGATCAAGAGGTACGTACTGTCAATAATGATAGAAGAGGAATCCTCCTCAGAAAATCCTTCTTAGAAAAACAATGGCTTTCTCTGACTCTCTCAGCTTAATTTGGTGCCTCCTTTCTGTGTATTCACAGCATCCTATACTTTCAGCTATCATAGCATCAACACTCTGTGTGACAATTTTGTTTTTGTGTCTGACACCCCTTCTAGACTGGAGTTCTAGGGTAAAATTATATATTACTCTGCATCCTTAGTACTTAGCATGGTACCCACTATATGGAAATGCTTATAAGATTAGTGATAGGGGAAGCAGTGAGAAGGAAGTTTAGGCAAATACATTTCAAGTTGAGATGTCTGGTGATAAAGAGGGATAAACACAACAAGCCAGGGCAATATCAAGAAAACATTTTTTTCACTATGCCAGCGACATGAGGAAATTGTCAGGGAACTTTATAATGACTTACTTATATGAATACTATTCATAGCAATGTTGTTTATAACAGAAATTGGGAAACAAAATTAAAAGGACATTGGTGCTCACCTCTCTACGGGATGCTCCACAGGAACTTCAAGGTCACCATTTCCCCAAATGAACTCAACAGCTGCCCCCAAACTTGCCCGCCCCTTTGATCTCTAGGTTAGGAAGTGGTGTAGCCACCTACCCAACTGTGCAAGACAGAATCTGGGGATCTGTTCTTAACCCTCCCTCTCACTCATCCCTACACCAGCCACCGAATGTCACTTCTCCTTCCCTAACATCTCACCAAGCCCCTCTTGCCTTATCACCGCCTCCCAGCATCTCCCTCCCCAGTGTCACCTCCTCTAATCCTCTCTCCTCCACTTCAGGTAATGACCTGAAGTACAGCATAGGGAATATAGTCAACAATATTGTAGTAACTATGTACGGCACCAGGTGGGTGGGTAAAATCTTACGAGGGAATCACTTCCTAAATTGTATAAATGTCTAACCACTGTGTTAAACGCCTGAAGCTAATATAAAACAATATTGCATATCAACTGTAATGGAAAATAAAATAAAATAGCAAACTCCTCAGCATGGCCTTCATGGCCTCTTCCCATCCCAGCCCTCTACTCTGGACAGCCCAAAGTACTTGCCAGTGGGCCTCCTTCCCTCGGTGTGACTGCCTATCCTAGTTCTCTGCTTGGCGGTTTCCAACCGTCCTCCGACAGTCAGTGCAGGTGGCACCTCCTCTAGGAAGCCTTTCCTGCCCTCAGCTTGGTCAGGGCCCCTAAGCTGGGTGTGCATACTCCCTGGCTCGCTCTGTTACTGCAGTCATCACGCTGTTCTGCTTGTCTTTCTCATCCACTCAGCCCCCCGGGCGGGGGAGGGGGGCAGCAACCATTACTTATCACAGTCCCCCAAAAGCTCTGCAAGAGGTTTGGCAGAGTGGGGGTGTTTAGGGGGAGGGGGAGGGTCAAAAGTGGGGCAAGCATTTACCCCGGGCAAGGTCTAAATGGGGATCTGCGAGGCCTGGTTCTGGCCCCCACGGAGGTGGAGGATGTGGGAGGCTTTGTCCATGCCCGCGGGCACTCTCTGCCACATGGGAGCCTCTGCAGGGACGCAGGGATTAAGATCACAGGCTGTGCAAACGGGCTCACTTCTGGAGCGGATGCTGGCTTAATGACGAAGCCATCATTTCCCCAAGCCATTCTTCATTCTTTACGGCCCCTGAACTGCAGAAGCAGAAACTGTTCACCCTTCGTCTGAAGCTTTTCGTGACTATGCGGAAGACATGCCATCAACAGCCTTTTGTTTGGGCTTGACTTGGGGGAACATGCCAAGAAGTCTTGCTCAGAGTCTTTTCAGATGTCCTTTCTGTCTCTCTGTAACCCTGTTCCATGAAAGCTACTCACAGTTTTCCTGAGGCTCCAAAGCTGCCACCCTCTCAGTCCTGCCACAGCCCACAGAGCTGCTATGTGACACTTACTCGGCCACGGAGCGTGCTATTGCCATCCCAGGTCCCCAGGGGTGGGGACCCTCAGTCAGGTCTCTCGCTTTTCCACTTGGTCTGAATGTCACTAGGACCCAGAGGGACAAGTTCAACGTACACCCCCTAGCTGGTGATCTGGCACTCTGCCTACATTTTTCAAAACCATTTCCCCAGTGTCCAACACAGGCATTTAATAAAAATGCATTAAACAAGTGAACAGATATGCAATTCCTAAGTATCTGAGCTAACTGAAGGAGCCCATCAAACTAAATGCTCCTACAGGAAAATTATTTAGAATTTACTATCTTCTTAGAATCATTCAGACTCTTCCCATGGTTGATGCTGGTGGTGTGGCTGCTGGGAAGGAAGCCCAGCGAGTTGGGCCGAGCAGCGGGGTGGGCCTGGATGTAGCCCGAGGCCAGCGGATGCCCCACTTATATTTCCCTCTCCCAGCCAAGGCTGCTGTGACAACCGTGCTGGCAGGACGGACGAAGGCAAGGGAAATGGGAGCTGTCCCAATTCATCCTCAGTAAGTGGCACAGGGTAAACTAAAGGTGAAAATCAGGCAAGGATTAGTGGAGGACTCAGGAGGGAGCTACGGAGCAACGTGTGAAGTGTTACTGATGGAGATGCACACGGAGCTGTGGGAGCCCCGAGTCTAACCGCCTGGGGACCCGGGGAAGAGCTTCACTGAGGAGGGACATCTGAGTTGGAGTTGAAATGTGGAGACTGTGAGGAGGGACACGCCAGGTAGCACATGCACACGGTGCCCCCCAAGTTGAGTGCATGCCCCATCCAGGCCCCTTCGGAGGGAGAGCCTGCCACAAGCAGCTCTTTGATCAGCGATCGCCGAGCTTTGTGCCAGGTGACAGCGAGCTGCTTGTTAAAGTCAAGGCAGTGGGTCCACGGGCAGAGAATTGGGAGATGAGCGTTCCAGGTTGGGAAGCAGCATGTGCACAGCCCAAAGGTGTAAAAGACTATGGGTTGCAGGGCAAGGCCACCCAGTGGTTAGGGCCCTGGGAGGCATCAGTTCTCTGCGGCTCCGACGGCCCACGGCCCTGTCGGGTGGTCAGAAGCCTTTTTTACTAAATTACAAGATATCAGTTGCATCCTGTGTGGCTGGATTTTCCAAAAGTCACACTTCCCGATACGAGGAGGCATTCCTGTATCAACAAACGCCAATCACCGGGGTTTGTAGGCACAGTCTACACAAGTCCTGACGGCTCCCGTCAAGACACATACCAGAAGGTCTCGGTAAGAGCTGCGGCCGCCTGGGTGTGAGGAGGCAGAACGGCAACAACAAGCACCGCCACTGCCTGAGCATCACTGTAGGTCAGCACCAGGCCCGAGGCCTCAGGGGCGTCAGCTTGTGGAGCCCCCAAACTGCCAGGAAGCGGGGACTGTCGCTCCCACTCTGCAGGCGAGGAAGCTGAAGCTGGGCATGACTCAGGAGCCTGTCCAAGGTCACTCGGCTAGCTAAGTGGCAAAGCTGGGATTCAGGTTCGCCCGACTCCAAACCCAGCTCTTTCATCTGCCCAGACTGAGGAAGGGGAGTCCCAGCCGCACTCAATCTTTGCTAAGATGGCATGAAGGGACGCTGTGAACCTGGCGTGGGCACTGGCGAGGCCTCGACCTCAAGGCTCCCTGACCCAGTGGTGAAGTCAGGTGGTAGAGAAGCCCCTGTCCACTTCCTCTGACCAACTAAACCCCAGCACCAAGCAATGATCGTCTGAGTGGGTTGGACCACTTCTGCCCCAACTACAAAGCACTCTACTTCCTGAAATCCACGCCAGCCTCAGGAAAGGCTGAAAGGCAGCCAGTAATTAGGCCCAGCCATGGCCTGGAAAGAAAATGAACAGCCTCGCCCAGCTGGTGCAGCTCAGTGGTCGAGCGTTGACCTATGAACCAGGAGGTTACAGTTCGATTCCTGGTCAGGGCACATGCCTGGGTTGCAGGCTTGATCCCCAGTATAGGGTGTGCAGGAGGCAGCGGGTTGATGATTCTCTCTCATCATTGATGTTCCCCTCTCTCTCTCTCTCTCTCTGAAATCAATACACACACACACACACACACATACACACATATATGTGTGTGTATGTGTGTGTATGTATGTATATCTATACATATATGTGTGTGTATGTGTGTGTGTATATATATATATACATATATGTATATATGTGTATAT
>NW_005358857.1:311286-312176 GCF_000412655.1 Myotis brandtii | reverse complement strand
TTTTTTTTTTTTAAAGAAAGAAAATGAACAGCCTCCTGCTGGAGGGAACACAATGGCTGGAGCCTTGTAACCTGGGTTCCCATCCTACTCTCTCTGCATCCAGCTCCCAAGTCCTGCCTGAAAAGTGCTCAAGGCTGGATAGCGACGAGACCTGCTGCTCACCCAGGTCAGCCCTGGGATCCAGATGCAGGGCAGAGAATGGCCGGTCCTGCCTTTCTCCCTTCAGCAAACACTCCTCCAGGGAGCTCCTGAGTGAGTACCAGACAGAGGTGGGGATGGAGCCAGGCTCACTCCTGAACCTGCACCCTATATGCAGCTCTCCTTGGCCAGACTGCAGCCCCTAAACTCTTCGCTTCCTCCCAGTAATTTGAGTGGCAGCAAAGGAACGCATCTCCATGAGGGTGAGTGTCTTTGTCGGAGCTCGCTGGAGACAGGGCTGCGTCAAGGGCCAAGTCCCTGGGATGAGCAGCCTTTCCCCGCAGCCGCCAGCACCGGGGCATGGTCTGCTGTGTGCTGCCCTGCTGCCGCTTGTAGTGCTCTTCATCCTACTCAGGAACGCTAGGCTACAGCAGAACTGGCTACACCATATTTTCCAAAGGTCACTGCCTCTGAGGAAGGATTCTCTCCGTCAGGAGAAACTAATCAAAGCAGTGCTCATTCTCACTGCATCCTCCCTCAGGTGTAGGGGAGGAGGGGAGACAAACCCAGCATGGGGGAAGGGACCTGGATATCAGGGGCACCTGTGCATGCAACAACCTCTGAGCAGAAAGACAAAGGCACAGGTGTGTGGGCAGTGGTTTTAGAGAGGGCACAAAAGGTTCTAAGGACAAACACAGAGCTGAACAAAGTCCCGCCCTTAATCCCTCTTGCTTGTCCTGAGGGTGTGAGGG
>NW_005358857.1:308102-311196 GCF_000412655.1 Myotis brandtii | reverse complement strand
AGGTGGAGACAGCCCTTTATCTGGCTGGAACCTCGCTGATCACAGCCACTCATGGACATGTGGGAGCAAGGCCAGTGGGGGACAGCAGTCACAGAACCATCTCTAATCAGGCCCCACAGAGCTGTTTCTGAGCCCCATGCACATGCCTTGGCCCATTTGGGGGATCTTGCTCCACTGGGGTATGCTTCTTGGAGCAAGCTCTGCAGCTGGCCTCCAGCCTAGACACTCTTTCTTCAGGGGCTGAGCAAGAGTGCAAGGTGTCCTTTTGTTTCTGCCAACCATCTGTTTTCAAACTGTGTTCTCAAGTTGTATGGAAAACTTCCCCAAACTAAGCCCACAGAACACGGAAAGGGAGAATGGGTCGATCCCAACACAAGAGGCACAGAGATGTCACTGGCCAGCTGTCATCAGGCCTGCCTCTGTCATGCTGCCAGCGGTCAGGCTTGCATTTTCCCCATCAGGGTCTCCCAAGAGCAGGGGCCATGTTGCCCATTACCCTCCACATTACCCTGGACAATCTCATCTATCCTCTGAGGTTTCCGCAAAGATTATCTCCAATTTTTTCCCTCCAGCCAGACCTCTCTCCTGAGAGATTCGCTGAACTCAGGTTCCCTGGGTGGGGCCGTGGCTTCCCTCTGGCTCCTTCATTTGCCTACGAGTAATTCATGACTCTGTGAATGGAATGGGAGCCGGGAGTAGAAAGCTCAGATGGCAGGAGGCGGGCAAGGACTGGTGTCCTGCCTGCATCTGGGAGAGGTGAGGCTGCAGCCCTGCTTCTCTCCTGTAGCTTGGCTATTTATGTGGGGAGGCACCCTGTATGCAGCCGTGGCCCCCCTACCCCAGCCCCTGGTGCAGACAGTGTAGAGAGAGCGGACCAAGTCCCCAAATGCCAGCATCCTCCTTTCTGCAGCGCTCCTGCCTCACCCTGGAAAACTGTGTGAGTGGAGCTCTGACTCGGGCGCTCCCTCACGGAGGAGCCGGTGCAGGGCGGTTCCTGGCCTGGAGCCTCGCACAGACTGGGAGAGGGGCCAGGATCACGTTCCCTGCTTTCCTCAGCTCTCGCTCTTCCCCAGCAGCACAGCTCCCCACGTGGGGATCTTGTACCTGAACCAAGAAAAGCAAAGCTGCTAATCTGACAAGATCAATCTCCAAATACCACAGGAATGCAGCCTGCCTGCCTGCTCCCATCAGAGACTCCGCTCAGCTCTAAGCACATCTGCGGTTCCTACTTCCCATAGTGCCCGGAGCTGTGTCTGCAAGGGAAGAAACTGCCCCCACCCCCAAGTGTCTGACCTGCTACTGAGGTCCCATCCTTCCAGGCACAGCTCAGACATCACCTGCACCAGGGAGTTCCCCTGATCAATCTCTTATCACCCCTTCCCGCTAAGGGCCTCCTCTGTCCTCAACTCTTCCAGGGCACAGCTGCCTGGATATGCGTTTGTGTCCATGCACTGCCTCCCGTAACCCCAAGTGCAGATGAGGAAAGGGAGGCTGGGAAAGGTTAAGCCAACCCAAAGCCTGTGCTCTTATCACTACAGTCCAATGCTTATCACACAATCTGTGAAGAAGGACCAGTTTGTTTGGCTTTTTAAATTTCAACTCTGTCACAGAGTGACACTTTCATAAAAGTATAAAAAAATGAATCACTAGAAAAATTAAAACATAAAATTTTATTTTTAAATTATTAGGGTCAACTGACATACATTTACTTTCTCTAATTGCTATAGATATTCCCAAAACTTTATTATCAATTTCTCAAAAATTAGACCAGCTCACATCACTTTTGATTTCATTGCACACAACAGGCTCCCAACTGACAGATGCCCTGCAGGGGAATTTTCTCAAGGTATGCCCAGTGCTCACCTTCAGGAAAATTAGAGAAAAGACTAGACATAGCTCCTCAGGTCCTGAACTGGGGCAGGAGAACAGATACACCATCAGGAGCAGTTAGCAGTCTGAGGCCTCTCACTTCGCCAGCAGCAGATGAATTTATAACCAGGAAAAAACCAACAGGTGGGTCTGCAGTATCTACCTGTGCAAAAAAGTGTGGGTCCCTAGTCATCTAGGGAAGGAGATTTGTTCAAAGAAAACACAACTTCTGGCCATCCACTGCAGACCCACCTATGAGGGCTGGAGCACAGAGAAAAGAGGAAGACGATGGGGTATATAACTGTCAGGTACTCTGGGGCTGCATTCCTTGAATGGTGGGGGAGGCAGAAGAGGGAGGCTGAGACAACAAGTGAAACTAATTTAAAAGCAGAACATGGATCAGTTCCCGGAAGAGGTCAGAACAACTAACATTGAGGAACACATGAAAAAAAATTGATGGCCGAGAAATCAAGAGGACACAGATGGCCATTCCTCCCGTTTCAAGTTGAAGTCCAGGCCAAGGACGGGCACTTAGTCTGTCTAGCCCACACAGGGCTGTCAACCCTGAACACTCTGCAGAGAGGAGCTCTCTGCTCTTCCTGGAAAGGCCCAGCACCCAATGATTTCACTTTAGGGGGTACCTACTGAAAATATTAAAAATATTCTCCAAGCAAAAGGGATCTGCATTCCCCTACAGGCTGATGGTCCAGAGCCTGACGCAGGACATAAAGTGGGACTGGTGGGTTTGATTCCTGGTTCTGTGCTACTGTGACCTTCGGTAAGTTATAGCTTTTTTTCATCTGTAAAGTGGGGGCATAACAACACTTACTCCACAGGGTTGTTGAAAAGACTAAATGAGATAATGAATTTACGGTGTTTAGCACAGTGATTGGCACATAGTAAGTGCTCTATAAAACTGTGACATTTTATATACACAGGCTGTCTTTGTTTCCCAATGAAATGGAGGCTCTTGAGAAACCAAGATGGCGGCATAGGTAAACACCTGAAATTGCTGCCTCGCACAACCACTTCAAAAATACAACTAAAAGACAAAACGGACATCTTCCAGAACCACAGGAAGGCTGGCTGAGTGGAAATTCTACAACTAGAAGGAAAGAGAAAAGCACACTGAGACTCAGAGGAGGTGCAGAAGTAAAGTGCAGAGCTGGGCCTCATCTGGGCACCTTCAAACCTCAAACAAAGAAGAGGAATCTGCAGATCTCTC
>NW_005358857.1:305756-306990 GCF_000412655.1 Myotis brandtii | reverse complement strand
CATTCAGAATTGAAGGTCAGATAAAGAGCTTCACAGATAAGAAAAAGCTAAAGGAGTTCATCACCACCAAACCAGTATTATATGAAATGCTGAAAGGTATTCTTTAAGGAGAGGAAGAAGAAGAAAATGGTAAAGATAAAAATTGTGAACAACAAGTACATATCTATCAACAAGTGAATCTAAAAATCAAGTGAATAAAAAATCTGATGAACAGAATAAACTGGTGAATATAATAGAATCAGGGGCATAGAAAGGGAGTGGACTGACAATTCTCGGGGGGAAAGGGGTGTGGGGGGTGCAGGAAGAGACTGGAAAAAAATCATACACGTATGGATGAGGACAGTGAGGGGGGTAAGAGCAGAGGGTAGGGTGGGAACCGGGTGGAGGGGAGCTATGGGGGGGAAAAAGAGGAACAACTGTAATAATCTGAACAATAAAGATTTAATTTAAAAAAAAAGAAATGGAGGCTCTTTGTATACAATGTGTCTTATACAATGCTTGGGCATCTAGCCCTAAAAAAGTGTCTGGCACATAGTAGGTGCTCAATAAAGATATGTTGAATGAGTCCCAGCCAGTGTGGCTCTGTTGGTTGAGTGTCATCCCATGCACCCAGAGATCACTGGTTTAATTCCTGGTCAGGGCAGATGCCCAGCTTGCAGGCTTGATCCCCAGTAGACGGCATGCAGGAGGCAGTGGATCAGTGGTTCTCTCCCATTGATGTTTCTCTCTCTCTCTCTCTCTCTCTCGTCCTCTCTTTCTCTAAAATCAATAAAAACATATTCAAAAAAAGATATGTTGAATGAATGACATGGTAGCTATTATCACTAGGTTTATAGGAGAGTAGAGTTGATGTGGCAACTTAAGGAATGGGAGAAACTTGAGTATGATTAAATAGTGATATGAAGGAGTCAGTAAAGAGAATGAAGATCTAGGTTTCTGGATCTTCAGGTCCAAGATCCAGGAGAGGCTGAGAAAATCAGAGTATGGGGAAGGGACTGACCTCAGAGAAGAGATATTGTAGAGCAGTGATGGTGAACCTTTTGAGCGTGGCGTGTCAGCATTTTGAAAAACCCTAACTTAACTCTGGTGCCGTGTCACATATAGAAATTTTTTGATATTTGCAACCATAGTAAAACAAAGATTTATATTTTTGATATTTATTTTATATATTTAAATGCCATTTAACAAAGAAAAATCAACCAAAAAAATGAGTTCACGTGTCACCTCTGACACG
>NW_005358857.1:245150-302713 GCF_000412655.1 Myotis brandtii | reverse complement strand
ACCCTTTTTTTTAATGATGTTTACTTTGAATTTATATTAGTTCACACAAACACTCCATCCATGCTTTTGTTCCGGCCCTCCGGTCCAGTTTAAGAACCCATTGTGGCCCTCGAGTCAAAAAGTTTGCCCACCCCTGGTAGTGGGAGAAATCACCAAGTCCAGTCAAAGGGTTAAGTACTGGGACGGTGACTCAGGCAGGGACTCGGGATTCCAGGGAAGTCTCCTAGCCTGGGATGGGATGGAATGAGGGTAGGGGCTGAGCTGAGTCTTTTTAAAGGAGCAAGAGTCAGTCTGGTGACATGCAGGGGACATGGCACTTCAGACAGAGGGGAGAGCATAAGTAAAAAGAGTAAAAACAGAGGAGAGGACAGCACCGTGATGGCGAACCTTTTGAGCTCGGCGTGTCAGCATTTTGCAAAACCCTAACTTAACTCTGGTGCCGTGTCACATATAGAAATTTTTTGATATTTGCAACCATAGTAAAACAAAGACTTACATTTTTGATATTTATTTTATATATTTAAATGCCATTTAACAAAGAAAAATCAACCAAAAAAATGAGTTCACGTGTCACCTCTGACACGCGTGTCATAGGTTTGCCATCACTGTTCTAGAGGGTAGAAGTGACAGGACTCAGTGACTAATTGGATAGTTGCTTGAGAAAGGAAGGAGGAAGGAAGACTCCCAGATTTTTGGCTCAGGTGACAGAGTGATGGATAGTGGTGTCATTCACTGAAATAGGCAACGTGCTTGGACTGATCTGATTTACTGAAAATTCAATGAGGTGGAGATACTAATGTTGAGATGTTGGAGAGTCATCCAAGTGGAGCTGTCCAGCAGGAAGTTGGGTATTTGAGTCTACAGATCAGGAGAGGTCTGGGCTCAAACAGATTTGGGAGTCATCAGCACACACGTGTTAGCTGAAGCAGCGGAGGGAGAAGGGAGCCATAATGAGCCCTGGCAGACATCAACAGTTAAGGGTGGGCACAAAAGAAGGAGATTGTTTGCAAAAGAGACTGAGAAGGAACAATCAGAGAAGTAGTAGAACTGGAAGGGAGCCTGGACAAAGACTTTATGAGGAGAGTTTCAAATGCTCAAAATGGAGGAAGAGATCATTACTGTCACATGCTCAGAGATGTCAAAATAAAAAGAAGGTCTATCCACCGCTGGATGTGTCAGGTAGTCCTTTTGGTGACCTGGACTAGGGCACTGCAGGGAGGGGAGAGTGGGAGAGGAAGCTAGACTATAGACATGAAGCGTTAGTGGGATGTGAGGAAGCGGAGAAAGCAATTATAGCAAGCCTTCTGCACACGCAGGGTTGGGGCGGGGGCTCAGTTTGCTCCTGGTATGGAAGGACAGTGATTCTGTAGAAGTGGACCGTGCTCTGCTCTCCTCTGTAATTTATGGTACAGGACAAGCTTAGCAAGGATGCCTCTCAATCTTAGCTGCGCCCTCCCCGCCTCCCCCTCCCCCAGTGCTGCAGTGATAAAAGTCACAGGATACTTCTCTGGAATGGCAGAGAGGGAGGGGTTTTGGAATGTGGGGATACCAGACACCCAGCTACCCTGGCCAGGAGCCCACAAGCTCTCAAAGCCCCCAGGGCAGTGTAATAGGCCTCCTGTACCGTCTCACGCGAGGGTCCTAAAACAGGCAGCTGGGACTCTGTCAATACTCCAGACGTGCTGCCTCAGAGAGCTCAGAAAGGTTTCAAAGGCCATCCTTGTGCTCTGGGGAATTCATCCGGTTTGGACCATGCACCATTTTTTTGGACCATTTTTTTCTAGTAGCTTTCTCCATGGGAACAGTGTTTTATCAACATTCCTCACACCCTCACACTCCTCAGCAGTGAGAATCACAGACACACACAATCACAGACAAACACCATGCACCCTGGCCTTCCTAGAGCAAAGTGTGTCTTAGGAGAAGTGATGCTTTCCTTTTGTAGAGCTGTAGCGATTCTACATTGATACCTCATTTGCCACCACCAGGCATCTGGTAGACCTCTGCACTTTGACAACTATCCAGCCTGCCATGAGAGGGCAGCCGGGAGAGGACGCAGAATGCAGCAGGTAAGCATGTGGAGTCTGTGGTTAGAGGGCTTGGGTTAAAACTTGGCTTCATCACTTCCTATCTGTGTGACCTCAGGCAAATCGCTTGGCTTCTCTACCCTCTACTTCCCCCTATTTAAAAAAGGATTACTAACAACACCCATCTCATATGATTGTTGGAAGGATTAAAACAGGAAAAAAAAATAGGAAAAGGCCTTAGCACAGGACCTGATCCATCAATACTGATCCATCACTAGGTGTTAGCTATCCTGGTCGCTGCTGCTGGCAGTGCTCCGCAGCATGGCCGTGGTCTGTGGTTGGGTTCTGCTTTCGGCTGAAGACATCTTCAGCCAAGGGCTTTTAGCCTGTGGGTGCCGCAATTGCTCCCAATGCTGAGTGGCCCCACTGGCCACCATCTAAAAGACATGATACTCAATCTTTCACCAAAGCACAAAAAAAGCCACTCAAACACATGTAGCAAAGCATTGCCAGGAAAATGGGTGTGTTGATTAAGGTTTTATGAGTTATATTTTTTCTTTAAACCTACAGTGTAAAATGTTTACCTTGACCTATCTGAAATCTTTATTTCTTTCTAAAAAACTTACCTGATTATAAAAAAGTCATTGAGAAGATGACAATTCACTTAGTAAGTGTCTAACAATTATGCTGAAGTGATCTAACATTTATAGCCCCAAGACATATCATCTCAATTCATCCTCTTGACTAATGAGTTAAGCAATGCTCAGACTTTCCAAAGATCACATAGCCTGTTAAGATATGAGAACTTTCTGTCTCCAAATCTCAAGTCTTTCCAATCTATTGTGCATTGGTATGTGTCAAAATAATTATTTTTTTTCTAGTAGCTCTCTCCATGGGAACAGTGTTTTATCAACATTCCTCACACCTTCACTTTCCTGAGGGCAGATATTAATATCCATTCATAAAACAAACAGTAAGTGCCTACTATGTGCTAAAGGCTCTGCTAAGTGTTGGCATTCATGAATGTCTCTATTCTAAGAAGTGCAGAACCTACTATGGTAGAAGAAACATCAACAAATTATAAATACAATGAAGAGCGATGTATGTAGCACTGGTAATACAGATTGAGAAAAGAGTAACTGGGTGCATGCAAAGGGGTGGAGGTCACAGATGACTTTTCCATTCCATGAGACCAACAGATGAAAGGCCTCAATCCAATGTTTAGAGCAGAGAAGATGATCAATAAATTTGAGTTCCTCTGGATCTTCTGCCCAAAGATGTATCCAGGCAGGCAAGTTTCAAGAATAAGGAATGAAAGGAGGATCTCCCAACAGAGAGCTCAAACATGTGAGAGGGAACAAGCCGGCTTCCCAGAGGAGCAGGACTCTGCAGCCTGGACCGCACGGCACAGCAGCATCCCTTCCGTTACCACTGCCTGATCCACTACCTGTGCGCAGGTGTGGGAGTCAGTGACTGGGTGAGCACAAGGAGGAAGGAGGCTTAGGATGGAGTGAGAGTGAAATAAGGTTGGGAAAAAAACAAACAAATAAAAACAAAGAACAAAAACCCCACCCGTGGGACTGATGGTATAATACATGTAATTGGAACCCTGAGAAGGGAGGTGGGACAGAAAAAAATATTTGAAAACAATGTAAAAACTCCCAAATTTGATTTTTAAAATGAAGTATGGATCCATAGATCCAAGGACAAAAATAAACACAAGCTAGGGTTTCTAAAGAAAACCATAACAAGATCATTATAATCAAATTACTGAAAATCAGTGGTAAGAAGAAACACTCAAAAAGCAGCCAAAGGAAAATAAAAACATTATAAACAAAGTACAAACCTACTAGAATAGCTAAAACTAAAAACACTGATGACACCGATGTAGAAAACCTAAAACTCTCATATACTGCTGGCAGGAAAGCAAAATGACGTAGTTAATTTTTAAAAAGTTCGCAATTTCTTATATAAAGTGAAGCATACATCTTGTACACAAATGTGTATAGTGGCTCTATTTTAATAGCTAAAAACTGGAATTAACCCAAATGTCTTTTGAGTGCTGAATAGACAAACAGACTATTACATCCATACAAGGGAATACTATTTAGCAACAAAAAGGAACAACGGATACACACAACACATGGGTGAATCTCAAATGCATTTTAATACGTGAAAGAGGCAGACTCAAAAGGCTGCATACTGTATGATCCCATTTATATGAAATTCTGGAAATATTTTAGGGACAGAAAACTGATTAGTGGTTATCAGGGCCGGCCGTTGGGGGGTCAGGGGAAGGTTAAGTGTGAAGGAGCACGAGGAAACTTAGGGGGTGCTGACAGAAATGTTCTATTGATGGTTATGCAACAGGCATGCATTTACCCAATTCACACAACTACACTCAGAAGCCATTTTTACTGCTTGTAAATTACACTTCAACAAACCTTATTTTTACTAAAAGTATGATACATCCCTACAATTATATATTATGAAATCATTTTAAAAATAAGATGGATCCATTTATACTTGTAATAGGATAATCTCTAACATATACTATTAGGAGTAAAAAGCAAGATACAGAACAATAAATACAGTATGTTCCCATTTATGGTAATACTGACTATCTCTGGGGAAGGGACCGAGAGTGGGAGTATATATCCTTTGGCCTGTTTGAGTTATTTACTTTTTTTAAATCGCATGCTCACATTACTTTCAATTAGAAAAAGTAAAAGAAACTATTTACAGGTCAAGGAAAACTCACAGGTGCCTGGCCCAGAGGACTGAGAAAACACAGGTAAGAATATGGAACACAGTGCCAGATACTTAAGAGGTGCTCAGTAAATAGCTGGGGGAAGCAAAATATTTGGAATCAATTCAGAGGCAAATCCAGGACAATCTGAACACCAGATTTTCAGCCAGAAGAGCCCCTGTTTTACACAAGTAGCTGAGTTTGCATCTCAGTTAGAAAAAGAAAAAGAGCATAAAACCCACATATCCTGGGTTTATGTTTGGGCAGGCTGTTTCTCAGCACTCCTGTGCAACACACTGCGTGCCCTAACCGCAGCGCAGCCTTCGAAGGGAGGGGGTGCAAGCCCTTTCCCCAGGGAGCGCAGCCCACCCCAGGGCTGCTCCGGTGGCCCAAGAGCTATTCATATGCCCGGAGGGTCCTGAGCAGCCTTTCCCTTGCCCCCCAGGTCACACACTCCCATGATTTTCTGAAGGAACGAAACAACCCTGACAGTCTCCCTGTGCTCCAGGCTGCAGACAAGACAATCTCCGCACGTCAGGCCCTGCTCCACACGAAGGCTTCAGTAAAAGAAAACCCGAAAGGAAAAGGCAGGCAAGTAACCAAGGCCCCTCAGCAGCATCTGGTAAAAGGAGCTCCCAGGGTTTGGCACAGCTTTGTTCAGCAAGCCTGTTATCAAGGGAATCAGGAATCCAGAATGCAAAGTGGACAAGGAGAGATGCCAGCCTCAGAGACTCCTCTTTGATCCCTGCTTTATTTGGCCTTGCCTCTCCTAGCTTCCAAAAATGTTTGGCCATTGCCCCGGCTGGTAGGCTCAGTTGGTTGGGCATCATTCCAGTTCAATTCCTGGTCAGGGCACATGTCTGCCCGGGTTGCCAGCTCAATCCCCAGTAGAGGGTGTGCAGGAAGCAGTCAATCGATGTTTCACTCTCACATTGATGTTTCTCTCTCTCTCTCTCTCTCTCTCTGTCCCACTCCTTTCTTCTCTCTCAGTAAAAAAAACAAAACAAAACAAACAAACAAAAAAACCTTTAAAAATTAAAATAAATAAATAAACAGTTTGGTCACTGATACTATGACTAGGCTCTCTGTACTATGACTAGGCCACTGCCTTGCCTGGCTGCCTCTGGACGCCTGGTTTCCACAGGGCAACCACATAGGTTCTCCCTCTGCCTCTCCCACAGAACAAGCTGTGCAGGTAGGTGAACAGAGGATGAGATACAGCAAGGACACAGAGTGGGATTGGGGTGGGAACCAAGTAAAAGCACAGTCCTTTCCAGGTACCCACAGACTCAAGGACACGGAAGGGAAGTTACGACAGAATCTTGTTTTCTCTGGAGCACATCACTTGCCCTTAGGGCAGGGTTTCTGACTCCCACGCCAGGGACCAGGCAGGCTGTCTCGGTGGTGGGAAGAAAGAGGGGCACTTACCGGGGGAAGATGGCAGTCATCAAGGCTGAAGCATAGCCAGGCTTGCAAGCTCCCTCTGAGAAGTTTGCGTACTTGGTGGCTAACTCCGCAGGCCTGTGGGAGGAGAAGGAGAGTCACAGCCTGCCAGGCACGCAGCAGTCAGGGGGTTACTGGTTTGTGAAGAGCTGTAGCTGTTAAGCCTTGAATAAAGCTTCATTCCCTACCATCAGCACGTAAGTCCTTTTTCCACACCAAGGCTTCAGGGGGGCAAACCCCCCCAAATCAAAAAGCCCTAAAGGACTAGGTAGATAAATAAGCAAGGCCCATCCTGGAACTTGGTAAAAAGAACTCACTGGGTTCGCATAGATTCTCTGCAGTAACTCTGATACCGAGGAAATCAGGAACTCCATCCAGGCTCCCAGACTGGGAAAGTAGAGCCTGGACATCTGAAGAGAGAGCTGCTCAGACTTCGGTCAAGTCAGCGGCACTGCCCTTTCCACATCCTTCTATATCCCACAGGCCAGCCTCATCTGCCTCGATGCTCTCCAGCCTTGGGAGCCACTCAGGGTGCCCTGAATACAGATCATATGTACGCTGGGGCTGTTTACTGTGACCGTCAGACATTTAGTTGAGAAAGCTCTCGTGCTCTTCTATTCTCTCTGCCTAGAGTGTTCTTCCTTGTCCTTCTCTACTTGGCTATGCCCACTGGGTTTTCAAAACTAAGCTCCGATGTCAACTTCAGTGGGAGTAATTCCCTGACCTCCAGACTGCCCCCCGCCACCCACACTACATGCTAACTCCCATCAGCACTCGCTGTCCTGTGCCGTCATTGTTGGTAGCATGTCTCCCTCTTTACACTGTAATTTCCTGAGCTCAGTCTGATTGAACCCTGCGCCCCAGTACCTTACACAGAAATGGGCAAACAAAGACCCTTAGGATTTTATTAAGGAACAAAATGACCCTGAGAGTCTCACTGTACTTGGACTGGAACCAAGACAGTCTTGGGAACCCACAAGTCAGAGAGGGCCGAGTATTTTTCAGAAGACTTGTGTGTGTTTTAGCCCTGGCTTTGTTGCCGTGTGACTGTAGACAAGTCACCTCACACCTTTGGGCTTCAATGCCTTTGTGTGTTCAGTGTGGGGCTGGAGTAGTTTAGAGAAAACTACATGGGAAGACCAGGATACTTTCAGTGACTGCTGGGGCTGGAGGCCCTGCCTGCTGGGGCACCTGAGGAAGTCCCGGCTGGCTGCCAGTTCCCAGTCCCAGCCTCCCCTCACCTCCGCCCTTGGACCTGCTGCCAAAACTGATCACTCTGATGCCCAGTTGCTCTACGGTGCTGGGGCCCTGTGGCAAATTTCCCTTAGGGCCGCCTCCCACAGGGACTGGGTGGGGTCATATAAGGTGGTGGTGTTGTGGGGAGGGGCTGGCACCTGCACTAGATAGCCAGAAACAATGGGGCACTGCCTATCATGTGCCATGTGTGACTTACTCATGTGCCCCTGAGGGCCTAGCCCAGGGTGGTACACAGAATAACTGCTCAGTGAATTTAGACAAACTCATCTGTATCCACGTGCAATTTCTTCTAGAAGTCCATGTATTTTTTAGCCGTCCCTACCAATGAAATTTAAAGCCTGAAATGCAAAAGCAAATGATGAGTGACAGGCCAGGGCAGGGACTTTATTTGGTAGGCAAAAGAAAGTCAAAGGCTTAATAAGAAAATTTACATAACAATATTTTTCTTATGTAAACAACTCTATTTCAGAAACAAAATGTAAACTACATTTCAATTACTAAACTTACTGGAAGCTTTGGACTAGGCACAGTGATGAAAACTATAGATTTTTTTAATTACTCCTCTTGATAGTCATGTGCTATTAATTAATACACAAGCTCAGGAAGATGAAGAGACTTATCCAAAATCACACAGCTAGTAAGTGACAGATACTGGATTTGAAACTGTTTCTAACACCAGTGCACGAGCTCTTAACATGGCATTGCCAGCAGCGTGGATCGCAATAAGTGCCATCACAGGGAAGCGGTGTCTAGGGCTAGTGCGCAAGTGGCAGTGCAACTGGAGACGGGAAGAGGGTCAAAAGTGTGTATATGAGCAGCGAGGCACCATGAGTCCCTCATATCCTTGTCTCCCGATCCCCCGCCACCTGCCTGCCCACCTTGTACAGTGGGTACCTGCGGTCCTTCTGAATTCTAGAAAGTTTCACAAAGAGTATGAAAGATGAATGGCAGTTGCCTCTTTAACACAGTGCACTGCATAAACACACGTACAATAAGAGACAAACCTTTGGCCACCTCTTTCCTCTCTAGTTTACACCATCAACTTTTGGCAAGGTGCTTCAAGAATAAGGGCTATGGGACAGTCCAGGGTCCATGGGCTCAGGTCACCTATGGCAGAGAAGAGGGAGCACCCGCAAGATGGAGCACGGGGAGCCAGAACCCAGCAGGAAAGGCTCTTCCCATGGCAGTGCAAGGTAGTCACACATCAAGGATGATCGGCTCTAAAGGATGATCCCCTCCTGCCCCCGCCCAATTCAAAAAGCAACAGTAACTTCAAAAACACAGGGCCCTGGGTACAGTGGGTGGGTCAAATTATTACCAAATTAAAATGCCTTAGACATGGCCTCCTGACTATCCCAGGAAGAGAAGAATAGGGGGAGTGTTGGGAACTCTGAGTCATACAGCAGGCTGGGACCCCTGGGGCAGTTAGCGGTCAAAACCACCAAGACTAACAGTCGCCAACTCCCTGGGGCCAGAATGGTTAGTTTCTCTAAGGCACTCACACTCCAAATGCCAGGAGGCCCCACAGATGTCTGATCAAATCATGCAGCCCTTGTTCTTCTCATACTCTGCAGCTGGCCTTTCATTTCGGGAGCTTTAGCATTTCAAACAGTAAGAGCACCCATTGTCCTACAACCGTGACTACCAAGCCCCTGGGGTGAAGAGTGGAAACCACTGCACTCTCAAGAGGAAATCCAGATGGACAGACTGGAATCTGAAAGAAGGAACCAGACTTCACTCCCCTGCTTCACTCAGAAGCACCACGTTGAAGGAATCAGGCCAAGCAATGGGTTGTAAGTAAGAAGTGCAGGATCTGGAATCAGAGCGTTCTCAGAGGACACCGGCAAGCTGTGTGGCCTTGGGCAAGCGATGGAAAATCAGATTCTCAGCTTCCTCATCTGCAAATGGGAACCCCTCAGGTCCCAGGGATCTTGGGGGGATGTGGTGAGAAAGCCCACGTGGAGGGCAGCACCACACATGTGCTGTGAGAGATGAGGTGGCAGCGGCCGGCAGCCAAGCTTTGAACACTTGGCTCAAGTTGGGGTTCTGTCACCGGGGAGAGTCACTGGGTGATTTCCAGTGGAAGAGTGCATTTTAAGGCTCAACATCTGGGAGACAAAGAGTAGCTTTAGCATTTAGCACTGCAAGAGGAGAGAGTGTGATGTTTCAGTTGCCAAGGGAAGGAAGTATCTCAAGAAGGACAGAGGGACCAGCTGTGTCAAACACAGGGGTAGGCCTGGTGTGGCCCCAGGACTGACAGCTGGATTTGGCAACATGAGGTTACTCCCGACCTTGAAAAGAGCTGTTTCACTGGAGGGGTGAGGGAGAGGGGACGAAATGCTTATTTCATTGGATTTAAGAGAAACGGAAGAATTGGAGACATGGAATATAAACTAGAGTTTTGCTATAAAGGAAGACAGAGAAATGGGGCAATTAGCTGGAGGAGAGAAGCAAGGCAATATTTTAGCATGTTTATAAGCTGCTCAGAATAAGAGAAAAACTCATGAGTAGTCGAGATGGGACAGTTGTAGGAAAAATGCCTTTGCGCAGGTGAGGGGAAAGGACTTAATACAAAAGAAGGGTTGGCCTTATCTCTGCTCACCCTGCCCTTCCCTGTGATCACCTATGCATCCTGCAATATTCAGTTTAAGCACCGCTTCCTTTATGAAGCTTTTCATGATTACTTCCCTTCCGGAGTAGGACCAGCCCTTTCTGCCTGTGGACCCCATCTTACCTAGAGCTGACTTCCACCTTCAACTTGCCCACTTGTCTCCACACACTCTCTTTCTCTCCCACCTCCCTCCCTTCCTCCTCTCATTCATTCACTCACTCACTCACTCAACAAATATGTAGAGGCAACAGAGTGACTTTGGGCACGTTATTTAATTACTCTGTGCCTTAATTTCCACATCTTTCAAACTGGGATTATAGTGGTACTTCTTAAAGTTGTTGTGAGGATTATGTTGAGAAAAACGTGCTTACTACAATGCCTGGCACATAGTTTCTTTCTAAATACATGTTAACAGTGACAGTCTTATTGTTATCTGCCAGACATTGGCCTGGGATTAGGGATAAGATGACCAGGACAGTCATGGCCTGGCACTCCTTACACTGAGAAGTAATTATCCATTTACATATATTTAAAATAATTAATTAATTTAATTCTTTATCCTCACCCAAGGAATGAGGACGAGGCAGGGGAGAGGAAGAGAGAGAGAAACATTGATGTGACAGAGACACGTGTTCCCCGACTGGGGGCAGGGGTTGAACCTGCAACCCAGGTATGTGCCCTTGACTAGAAATGGAACCCACGGCCCTCTGGTGCACAGGTTGACACTCTAACCACAGAGCCATGCTGGCCAGGGCATCTACTTATCTTTTTCTCCTAGACCAGAGGTTCCCACATTTTTTTGGCCACGCCCCACCTAAGCATCTCTAAAATCCTGATGCCCGCCCCCGCCGTGACACATAATTCTTATTATTCAAATGTGAACTCCTATTCACGTGGAGGAAGCCTAAAAGGCCATTGACGTGTTCTAAACAAGCTTCCAAAGACATGGAATCCATAAAAGAGAAAAATAAAGAACGAAAGGACAGTTGAAGTATTGAAGAAGAAATCACTAAGAAATTGTTAAAAAATAATAATATGGCCCTAACCGGTTTGGCTCGGTGGATGGAGTGTCGGCCTGCGGACTGAAAGGTCCTGGGTTTGATTCTGGTCAAGGGCACATCCCCAGTAGGGGGTGTGCAGGAGGCAGCTGATCGATGTGTCTCTCTCATCGATGTTTCTAACTCTTTATCCCTCTCCCTTCCTCTCTGTAAAAATCAATAAAAATATATTAAAAAAATAATAATATGAAGTGATATGAAAAAATAGCAAATAAAGTTTCAAAACATATAATAGAGAACTGAAATGCATAAACATATTACAATATGTATTTACTAGTATATATTGTACATAAGGCCCCTAGAACCATAAGAAATGCAAAAAATTCACTGTTAGTAACTCATTCTCGAATTGCCTCCCTTAAAAATCAAATTGCCCCCCTGTGGAGGGTGTGCACCATGTTGGGAACCACTGTCCTAACCGTGAAAATTGAGCCTAGTGCATAGCACAGAGCACCATGTGCAGCACAGAATACATAAGTACCCAACAAAATGTTTGTTAGACTAAACCCAACTGGTTAACTTGACTTGAAAGTTAATTGACAAGAAGTGTGGGGGAGAGGTGAGGACAGCTGAGGAAAATGGAGACAGGACTTCAACAGTTATTCCTGAGGACTCAATAGATCAGTGATGGGCGTCTGTGACCAACAGTCTAATTCCTATGATCCTCTCAGAGAGGACTGAACTCAGATCAGTCCCTACTATGCACACTCCCTCATTCTATCTGCTAGTTTACTGATGTGCAGGTCAAGAAACTGACTGTGAGCATGAAGTAAGACCATGTAAAATACCACTCACACTGCCTGGCAAATAACAGTTAATAAATACCAGTTTCCTTTCAAGCAAATACAGCACCTTAAAGGTAGCCAACATTACTGTGCTGGGAGGGCTTGCATGAACACAGATAAGAAGCCTCAGCACAGACCTCACCTCCCACTGCTTCTTCAGGTCTGTCCCCTCTCACTGTCCTTACGAAGATGCTTTTCTCCGATAACTAGAGGGTTGTTTCTGGGGCAATGACATTACTTCAGAAATGAAAGAAGCTGCTTAGGTTAGATTTAGTAATCTTATTCTGTAACTAAGCATTTTTATTTTAACTTATTTTCAGAAATAGCTTTTATGTAAGAAAAGGTAATACTGCCATAGATCCTTTTAAGCTCCAAGATGGAAACTTTTCTTCTTAAGGACAATTTTATCTCCTCTGACTCTCTCTCCCCTCCAACCCCATGACCTCATTGCTACAGGTCTGCTGGATCTTGTTGCAATATCATGAGTCTCTTCATTCACTCACATTTGGGGTGCTGTCGATCAATCCTACCCTGAGTTATCACGGACCCTTTGCTCTTTGTGAACTCCAGAGCAGACTTGGGCTTCTATACAGTTTCTGCCTCACAGCGATCAGTGATAAACTCGACAATGCTCTCTCATGTTTCTTCCATCACTTTAAGAGGAACTACTTGATCTGAGCCAACTGGAATTCGTGGTATTTCCCAGCGCTGGAGGCCCTGCTTTCCCTCTCTGGGTACTGGGCACAGCAACAGATTTTCAACATACCAGGCTACTCTACTATTTGATTCAGTGATGACTGCAGTTTAACTTCATCTCCAGGGTCTTGCAATGTATTTCATTTTGACTGGTTAGCATGCTCTCCATCCAGTACGCTCTTGCTTAGCCTGAGCTATGTAGGCAATTCTCACAGACTCTCCATCAGGGCTCTTTTGTGACCACTCCAGTTCAATCTCGTTTCTTTGAAAATTAAAAGACACGTCCTCTTTCTGGGTGGTACTGAAAAGAGCAAAGAAACTAAGATTTATTGAGCATAAACCATGTGCCAGACAGTTGACCTAATTATCTAATTTAGCTTTACAATAATCCTCTATGACAGGATAGCCCTTAGACCCAGAGGACATAGTTGAAAGATGTGCTGTTCCATGTCTAAACTATGAAATTTCAAATGATACATTTTTATAGGGATTGCATTCAATCTGTAGATCACTTTCAGTAGTATGGACATTTTAACAATATTCTTCCGATCCATGAGATATTTTTCCATTTATTTGTGTCCTCTTCAGTTTCTTTCATGGATGTCTTACAGTTTTCAGTGTCTGGGTCTTTTGCCTCCTTAGTTAAACTTATTCCTAGGTATTTTATTCTCTTTGATGCAAACTGTAAATGGGATGGATTATTTTCTTAATTTCTCTTTCTTATAGTTCATTATTCATGTATAGAAATGCAACTAATTTTTGTGTATTGATTTTGTATCCTGCAACTTTACTAAATCTGTTTAATACTTCTAACAATTTTATGGTGGATTTTTAAGGGTTTTTTATATCTTGTCATCTGCAAATACTGACAGTCTTACTTCTTTTTGGATTTGGATGCCTTTTATTTCTTTTTCTTGCCCAATTACTTTGACTAGGACTTTCAGTACTATAATGAATAAGTAAGAGTGAGCATCCTTATCTTTTTCCTGATTTTAGAGGAAAAAATTTCCAGCTTTTCCCCACTGAGTATGATGTCAGCTGTAGGCTAGCCATATGATGTATGACACTCTCTCTTGATGCTGGGCAGCAGCAGCAAGCTGTATCTCCCAGTCAGACAGGTGACTGCCATGGTAAATAACTGATACTCCACGATGTACTATGTTGCCAGCATTTTGGGGATATTGTGTTCTGAGCACGTTTAAGATAGGCTAGACTAAACTATGATGTTTGGTAGGTTAGGTATATTATATACATTTTTGACTTAACAATATTTCAACAATAAGTCAAGGAGCATCTGTATAGGTATTTGTGTATGTCTACTTCTATGCTTTCTATTCTATTACCAATACCATGGAACAGAATACTTGATTACTGTAGCATTATTGTAAGTCTGGAGTCATGTAGCATCGGTCCATCAACTTTGTTCTTTGTTAGCATTTTGTGGCCTATTTTGGGTCTTTTGCCTTTCCATATCCTATATAATAAAAGTGTAATATGCAAATCGACTGAATGGCGGAACGACCGATTGCTATGATGCGCACTGACCACCAGAGGGCAAATGCTCAACGCAGGAGCTGCCCGCAGCCTGCAGGCCCCAATAGCCTGATCGGGGCCTGCCAGCCAACCTCTCAGTCCCTCCCCCTTGCCAGCAGGCTCCGATCGCCTGATGGGGAACGGGGAACTGGGGGTGGGTGGCGGCAGACATGGGCAGCGCCAGGCCAAAGCGGTGCAAGCAGGGACAGAAGGCAACTGGGGGGAGGGGGGGCGGGGCGGGGCCGGCTGCTGGCAGCTGGGGAAGATCGGCCCTGATCACAGGCCAGGCCTAGGTACCTACCCGTGCATAAATTTCATGCGCTGGGCCTCTAGTAAACTAGAAGTTTGTTGCTATCCACTAAATAACTTGCTGCGATTTTCATTATTGTTGTTGTTGTTAATCCTCATCCGAGGATATTTTCTCCATTGATCTTTAGAGGGAGTGCAAGGGAAGGTGGGGAGGGAAGGGGGAGAGAAAGAGGAGGAGTAGGAGAGAGGAAAAAAACCATTGATGTGAGAGAGACACATCAACTGGTTGCTTACTACACACACCGCAACTGGGGTCGTTCAATCCATGCAACCTAGGTTCATGCCCCTGACCAGGAGTTGAATCTGCGACCCTGTGGCGCATGGCCAACACTCTAACCACTGAGCAACACCAATTATGTTGAATCTACAGATCAAGTTTGGAAGAACTGATATTTAAACAATATTGAGTCTTCTAATCCACAAACATGGAATATATCTCCATTTATCTAGTTTTATTAAAAATTTCTTTCATTAGAGTTTTGTAGTTTTCCATATATATGTAAGTATATTTTGTCAGATTTATACCTAAGTATTTCTTTATGTATGTTCATGTAAATAATATTGTGTTTTGTTTTTAAATATTTTTTCATTGATTTCAGAGAGGAAGGGAGAGGGAGAGATAGAAACATCAATGATGAGAATCACTGATTGGCTGCCTCCTGCCTGCCCCCAACTGGGGATTAAGTCCAAAACCTGGGCATGTGCACTTGACCAGAATCCAACCCAGGACCCTTCAGTTGCAGGCTGATGCTCTATCCACTGAGCTAAACTGGCTAGGGCTAATATTGTGTTTTTAATTTCAAATTCCAATTGTTCACTTGCTGGTATGTAGAAAAGCAACTGACTTTTGTATATTAACCTTATATCCTGCAACCTTGCTATAATTGCTAATTAGTTCCACGAAATCCCAATTCTCTGGGATTTCCTACATAGACAACATGCTGTCTGTGAACAAAGAAGGTTTTATTTCTACCTTCCTAATCTCTATACCTTTTCTTTCTTTTCTGATTGAATTAGTTAGAGCTTTCAGTATAATGTTGAATAGGAGTGGTGAAAGGGGACATGCTTGCCTTTTCCCAGTTTTAGGGAAAAGCATCTAGTTTCTCATCATTAAGTGTAATGTTAGCTATAGATTTTTGTAGGTGTTCTTTATCAAAGTGAGAAAGTTTCTCTCTTTCCTAGTTTTCTGAGAGTTTTTTCTAAAATAACGACTGGATGTGGACTGTATCAATGCTTATTCTACAACTTATAGATATAATCATATGAGTTTTCTTTTTTAGCCCTGTTGATGTGATGGAATACAGCAATTGACTTTATAATTACTGTATTTATAATTTGTGTACCTGGAAGAAATCCCACTTAGTTGTGGTGTGTGACTCCTTTTATGCATTGTTATATTCAATATGCTAATATTTTATTGAGGATTTTTACATGATGTTCATGAGAGATACTAGTCTGTGGTTTTCTTCTCTTACAATTCTTTATCTTTATGGTTTCAACGTAATGCAGGCTTTATAGAACAAGTTAGGAAGTGTTCCCTTTGCTTCCATTTTCTGGAAAAGGCTGTAGAGAATTGCTATCATCTTTTCCTTAAATGTTTGATAGAATTCACCAGTGAAACCATCTGAGCCTAATGTTTTCTGTTTTGGAAGGTTATCAATTATGGATTCTGTGGGAAGAGCTCAAGAGATTTATCTCAGTGCTGCGGCCAAAGCAACGCTGTGAGCACACTCCAGCGAACAGGCTTCCTTGGCACACCAGGAAGTGCCAACGCCCGCCTGACAAATCTCCAAGAGCCACCTACTCTTAGCCCCGACCCTCATGCCCATTGGATAACATAGCAAGCGTGTCCCTGTTCTGTTGGCAGCTTACCCCTTTATATATGGCTGTACTTCCCCAATAAACTTAGATCTGTGTCTCTGAACCTGGTCTCCGGAGTCGTGCATGCAGACGCCCCAGCGCGTTGGGCTCCGTCGTCCTCACCCTCGGGGGACCCCCTGTTCCAGATTCAATTATCTTTAATAGATATAGACCTATTTAGATGATTTATTTCTTCCCGTGTGAATTTTGATAGTTTGTGTCTTCTAAGAAATTGGTCCATTGCATCTAAGTTATAAAATTTGTAGGCATAAAGTTATTCATAATATTCCTTTACTATTCGTAGGCATAAAGTTGTTCATAACATACTGATCCATGGGATCAGTGGTGATGATCTCTTTTTCATTTCTGGTAGCAGTAATTTGTATCTTCTCTTTTTTTTCTTGGTTAACCTAGCAAGAGGATTTTCAATTTTATTAATATTTCCAAAGAATCCACTTTTAGTTTTGTTGGATTTTTTCCTACTGATTTCTGCTCTTTACTTTTATGACAGCCTCTTAGGTACTATTTCCCTTCCCTCTTCTGCTCCTCTCCAATCCTTCTACCATCTCACAGCTGAGGTCATTTTCCTATAGGTCAAAACTGATTATTTTTCACCTGCTTAAAACACTCTGGTGGCATATTCTGCCCTCAAGATGAAGCCCACTTCTTACTATTATCACCACAGCCCTGCATGATTTGGTCTGTCCATTCCTCAGATGTACCATGTTTCACCCTCAGGCCTCTTAGAACTTTGACAACACAGAAAAAACAAATATAAAGTCTCTACACAAACATGCATTTCAATTGTAGATAAAAGATACTTAAATAGGCCAACAGAATGTACAGGAAACTCTTCAATTGATTCATATTTTAAAAGACCATAAAGAAAAATCTAAAAAAAAAAAGGGCTGATAGTCAAAACTTAATATAAAATGGATTTAAAAAAATAGTGTTAGAGAACAAGAGATAATGAAATCATGAAAAAAAAATGCAGAAAAAGGGTGCATTCAAATATTTTTTCCTCTGTGAAGGTATATAAGGACAATACAGAAAATGTAAACTCAAAAGAAAAAAAGTACCCACAACCCTACTATCATAACCACTATTACATTCTGCAGTAGTTATTACGCTATATTCAGATATAATTACAGTGACAGGCTTGAAGGCTATACCCCCAATGACCCTAAACCAGTGGTCGGCAAACTGCGGCTCGCGAGCCACATGCGGCTCTTTGGCCCCTTGAGTGTGGCTCTTCCACAAAATACCGACTTCTGCGCATGGGCCACGAAGTTTCAATCACACTGTACATACGCGCCTGCACGTGGTATTTTGTGGAAGAGCCACACTCAAGGGGCCAAAGAGCCGCATGTGGCTCGCCAGCTGCAGTCTGCCGAACACTGCCCTAAACCCTGGCATGTTAGAATCACCTGGGGGAACTTTCAAACATTAAGGTACTCAGGTCGGATTTCTGATCAACTAAATCAGAATCTCTGGGTGATGAGGTCCTGTGTTGAGAAACACTATATAGACATACTCCAACATGTAGGCAGGGGCCTTATCTCAAAGGTGAGTTTATTCTGAGTATCAATCACCTGGGAAAGTGGAGAGTTCCTCAGACAGGAAAGGGAATTTTTAGAGCAGTGGTTCTCGACTGCATATCAGACTTACATGGGGAGCTTAAAAAACCCAATGCCCTGGCTACCCCTCAACCCAATGACTTTACAATCTCTGGGGCAGGGGTGGGGAACCTTTTTCCTGCCAAGGGCCATTTGGATACTTATAACATCATTCTCGGATCATACAAAATTATTAACTTAAAAATTAGCCTGCTCTATTTGGCCAAACATTTCATTAACTCACTCCTAATGCCTTGGCAGAGCCAGACCAAATGATTTCGCAGCCTTATACGGCCAGCCAGATGTTCCCCACCCCAGCTCTAGGTGGTGGATGAAGGCATCAGTAAATTTTTAAGCTTCTCAAGTGATTCCAGTATGTAACCTGGGCATGTGCCCTGACCGGGAATCAAACCGGCAACTCCTCTGTGTGCAGGCCAACACTCTAATCACTGAGCAACACCAGCCAGAGCTATTAAGATTTTTTACCAACGAGAAGGATGAAATTGCCATTTACTGGGTAGGAAAGATTCTGGGAGGCAGGGGGTATAAATCAGTAGCTGGGTTTTGGACATGTTCGGTATGAGATGCCTAATACAAAGTAAAGCAAGTAATTGCATAAATGAGTCTAGAGTGTGAGGAAAGAGGACTGGGCTTGAACTATAAATTTGAGAGTCATCAACCCAGATATATTTAAAGCCTCGAGACTGAATGAGATCATCTAAGTGGCTGTTGTGAGGCATAAGTAACACAGAAAGTACCTAGGATGGCATTAGCACACAATACATGCTCAATAAACACTTTCCATCGCAGCTACAGGGAACCTGCCAGGCTCTTCCGGAAACAGGAAACTATGCCTCAGGGTATAACTTGCACTGCCCCATGCATTTAGGCTTTTCACAATTTTGGTTTTCACAAGCCTTTGGGGGGTTAAAAGATGTTGGTTTCAGCTTTCAGGTCTTTGTATCTTCACATGTAATTCCTTATGAAATGAGTCTGAGCATTAAACTCCCTATGTCTGCAACTGCCCGCATGGCGGCTATAAGGCGCCGCACTGTCACAGCGGACCACAGATTACCTGGAGCGCGGAGCACCTACCCACACCTGCAGAAACAGATGAAACCTCCGCTCAGTTAAATCAGCTCCCAGAAGGCTGACATCAGCTCAGGAAACACACGCCTGGCACCAGGGTCTGGCTCCTTCATGGCTCCAGATGGCTCTTCTCTCTGCGGGACTAATGGGCACATTCCTGGCTCATGGGGTCATATTCCTCTTCACAACTGAGACTGAGATAGATACCCCTAGGGTTCTGTCTAGAATGTTCTGCCTCCAGATAATGGCAGGCTAACCCCATCTCTTCCTTTGATTCTCTGCTCAAATGTTACTTTCCCAGTAAGGCCTGCCCTGACTACGCCATTTAAACTTGCACTCGCTTCTCCAGCATGCCTTTGTCCTTTGTCATAGTACTTATCATCTTCCATGATAGTGAAAACATTACTTTATTTAATACATTTTGTTTATTAACTATCTTGTTCCCTGGTATATCCTCAGAGCATGGAATATGGCCTGATGCATGGCAACTGCTCAAGAAATTTGTTGAATGAATAAGGAAGTGCTTACTTAAATGTTAGGGCAGCAGCCTGTAGCATTGAACCTTTCCCCAGGTCCCTCAACTTTGAACTCTTTCAGAGAATCCAGAGCCTCCCCAGGGACCAGACCCGAACCTCCTGGAGGCATCATCCAATTGGGCCGTCCCTGAGTGCACTGAGCAGCCGGGGTGCCCACCCCCAAGGGAATACAAGATTAATTCTTAGGCGCCTAAAGGCCAGCAATACCCAACTCACCAGCCTAACGTCCTGGCTATTCCTGTTCATTCTTTCAATTATATCCTTGTCAGTTTCCTCATCCTTAAGTCACTGCTCTCTGCTTCTTCTGTGTGGCCCACTCTCCCACTTCTCTCCCCGCTGAACCATACTCTGACTTTCCACTGTGTTCTCTGAAGCCTTGCTCTTTTCCATCCGCAGCTTCTTCAGTGAACGTTCCTCCTGCCTTCTGCTTTCATAGTAACCTTGGTATCCCTGAAAACACTGGATTCTCTACTGCCCTGTGCAATGGAGGCTGCTCCTTCTACTATACCCCATGCACCTGAGAACCCCTTGTGAACTCCTTGTACTCCATTTAGGCTTCCAAGCCACCCTATTTTAAAAACAAAACAAAACCCTGTTCATTGCTCATGGTTGGTGCTCAAGAACTATTTACTAAATGAATAAGTGAGAAAATGAAATCTGGGGGATGGAACAAGAGGCAAGCTGAGGCTCAAGTCTCATTTTGGGGCTATATCCTTCCCAGTTTACCAGACACTGATAAGGGTACAGGACATGTTGAATGTCATCCTTGGGCGATTACTATTATTCCCACTCTGTAGTGGGAAACTGAGGCTTAGGAGTTAAACAACTCACAGCGAGTAAGATATGGAACTGGGCTTTAAAAATTCATGTCTGACTTCACAGCCCATGGTTTTAACCTCCAAAAACCACTGCCCCCCTGAACAACAGAGCTTGCAGTTAAAAGGCAAGGTTTGTACAGCTCACTGCATCTAAGTAGCCTGAATCATTTTCATGGTGCTCACAAGTGATTCTGTCATGCAGATATAAGCAGCAGGGACGTCTCAAAGGAAACAGAAAACGATTTATTCCACAAAGACACGATTAAAAGAGTATCGTAAAGATAAAAAATCCAAAGCATCTATTTCTAGATTTTTTTTGAGTATCACAGGATATAGAGATATTTTAAGAGCATTTTTATATATAATAGGATCTCAAGAATAGAAAGCACCTGAGGTGGAGAGATGATCCTCATGCAGCTATACCTGTGCTGCATTCTTAATTGGGGTCAGGCAACTATGATTTGTGGGTCAAATCCAACCCTCTATCTGTTTTTAGTATGGCTCTTGAGTTAAGAATGTCTTTTTGCTTGTGAAACTCTGATCTCATTTTACATTGATATTAAAACATTTTAACAGTGAAAAAGAAAATAATGTTTTAAAAATTTTTAATGGTTGGGGAGTATATTTCATGACATAAAAATTATATGGAATTAAAATTTCAGTGGCAATAAATAAAGTTTTATTGGAAAACAGCAATACTCATTTGCCTATATGTTGTCTATGGCTGCTTTCATGTCACAGCAGCAGAGCTGAGCACTGTAGTTGGGACAGAGACAATAAGGCCCCTCAAACCCTAAAATATTAACCACCTGACCTTTTACAGTAAAAAGCTGACCAACCACTGTGACAGGTCATTTCCTCTGATTTATCTTCCAGTTCAGTAACTGCCTTCTGTTGTATCTAATCTACTGCTAAATCCTATTGCGTTTTGCCCTGGCCGGTGGCTCAGTTCATTTGAGTGTTGTCCCATACACCCAAGGGTTGCAGGTTGGATTCCCAGTCAGGGCATATACCCAGGTTGTGGGTTCAGTCCCTGGTAGGGGTGCATATTGGAGGCAACTGATAAATGTTTCTTTGTCACATCAGTGTCTCTCTCTCTCTCCCTCTCTCCCTCCCCCCTACCTCTCTCTCTAAAAAAAAGAAATCAATAGGATTAAAAAAAATAATAAATAAATCCTACTGAGTTCATTCTGGTTACTGTGGTTTTCAACTTAGAAGTTCTTTCAATCTAATATTTTACTTTTTATAGTTCCGTATTCCACGTATATAGCTTAATCTTGTCTTTTATTTTTTAACTATAGTACATACAGTACAATTATAGTAACTATAACTGCTTTATAAACTGTGTCTGGTAATCCCAACGTCATAAGTCTTTGGGAGTCCCTCTCTGCTGTCTGTTATCTTTCCTGGTTCTCACTAATGGAGCCTGATTTCCTTGTGTGCTAGTTATTTTTCACTGTCAGCGGCTCATTTCCTTGAAAAGTTATCAGTGAGGAATTCATGTCTTTTCCCAGAAAGGTTTTGCGTTTGCTTCTGCCAGGATCTGGAGGCACTGCCAGTCTGAAACACCTTACACTTAGAGTTCATGGATCACCTGAGTGATGAGAACTGGGCTGTGAATGCCGCGTGTTTCGGTTCCTTTGCCTTACTGCCCTGATCCTCTCAGTGCTCTGGCAACCTTCCCTGCTGTCCTGGTTTGGGTGTGCAGGCTTAGTTCTAGATCATCCTTATGTTGAGTCTTTTGGGATTCCAATTTAATGTGGAATGGACAAAAGATGGACATATGAAATATAACCGACCTGGAGGCTAGAATGAGAAGGTCTAACATTTCATCAGTGTTTCAAAAGAGGAGTTGAGAGAGAGTGAGGCAGAGGCAATATTTAAAGAGAAATGGCTGAAAATTTTTTCAGGACATATAAATTCTTATACCTAAGAAGCTAAATAAATCCAATCAAAATAAATGAAAGCAAATTCTTACATTTGCATACTTATTCATACTTTATAGAACCCCTTCTTTTATTCTTCATAAAACCTTAGCACTAGGTACTGTTATTTACACTTTTCATAAGGCAAAACTGGGATCAGACATCAAAAGTGAATCATTTCCTATACTAGTACATTAGAAACAACACAGCAGAGAAGAATTTGTAAGGGTAGATCTGAATATCGCTAAGAAACTATCCCTCAAAAACAGAACTCCCCCCCTCCCCCGACCCCTGCCCTAACCGGTTTGGCTCAGTGGATAGAGCGTCAGCCTGCGGACTGAAAGGTCCCAGGTTCGATTCCGGTCAAGGGCATGTACCTTGGTTGCAGGCACATCCCCATTAGGAGGTGTGCAGGAGGCAGCTGATGGATGTTTCTCTCTCATCGATGTTTCTGACTCTCTATCCCTCTCCCTTTCTCTCTGTAAAATATCAATAAAATATATTTTAAACAAACAAACAAAAAACAAAAAACAGAACCCCTAACTTGGAAACTTCTCCCTGGAAGCACATAAAAACCTTTCCCACCTAACTGCGCTTTCTTCTGCAGGCAGCACTGGGCTGAGAAAGCTTTAGTAGTAAGAAAGAAAAGTCTATCTTGTACATTAAATTGTGAGTTAAATCAAACAAAGCCAAGCTGACTCAAAGGGTTCGTGGAACCAGCCTGATACACAACAGAAGCTACATGCAGCCTACTGTATACCATCCAACGGTCAGGACAGCAGGGCACGGTGTCCCCCTAACCGCCCCCCCGCCCCTGCCTTGCACTCTTGAAGGCAGTTTGAATACTGTAGTTAATGTATCCCACATTGCATGTCTTTTGTTCATCAGGAGTAATTACTACATCTTCCATTCTGGTGGCATTTCACTGGCTTATTAGCTTACACTTGATTTGTTTTTTGGCCCAGAGCACTAAATTAAGGCTTTTTTTAAAGTGAAGACTGACCTAGCCAGTGGCTCAGTGGGTAAAGCATCGAACCCTGCAGTCCACGGGTTCTATTCCAGTCAAGGGCACATACCTCGGTTGCAGGCTCAATCCCTGGTCCTGGTCGGGGTGTGTGCAGGAGGCAACCAATCGATGTGTCTCTTTCACATTGATGTTACTCTCTCTCTCTGTAGCTCCCCCTCCCTCCACTCTCTCTCTAAAAAAAAAGGAAAAATATCGTTGGGTGAGGATTAACAAAAAATTGAAATAATAAAATAAAAAAGGGAAGACTGGCTTAATGAAGCCCCATTCCCCAGGGTGTTGCACGTAGCTGACGTCTCTATTAGCTTGGTATAAAGAGCAGACCATTCTTCCCTCATGGCTGCCTGCACGACGTATAAAAGCTGGGAGAATGACAACTCCTGAACTCACAGGACGAGGCACCAGAGCCAAGAAGCCAGATGCCAGGAAAAGAGGGCCAGATGCCAGACAATTCAGTGGGAAAGCCAAAGAGCCCCAGATTCGACGTGTTATGGCAGGTGTGGTCAAGGCCTCATGCAAGAGAGGAACAGGAGACACAGTCTGATCTTCCGTGTCTGTCTCATACAGGAAGGGACCACAGGTATAGTCTGGTGAGTAACAACAGAGAAAAGCCACCGGCAGTGTTGCAACCATGTATTGCACATCAACCACGTGAGAGGTCCTGTGCAGGGCATGGACACACATGGCGGACAGAGCCTGACTTCAGGGCTTCCTGATCTCGTCATGCACCTGTCACCCATCCTCGCAGCCAAGTGTACAGTGCTTACTGAGCACGTAGTGAACATATGCCAGTACTGTCTAGGCGCTGGGGAGACCAAGAAGGCAAGAACAGGAGGATCTGGAAGGATTAGACACCAGTTACCCTGAAAGCAACTATGAATCAATTCATTTCAATTAAATCCTCATATGACAGAAGAAACCAGAGTCAGAGTGGTAAAGTAGCTTGTCCCAAATCACAAGGAGAGTAAATGGCAGTCGGGGATTTGAATGAAGCTTTGCCTGGCTCTGAGCCTGTGCTCTTAATAAAATAATAATCATTCCACGGTTAATTAAGTATAATGAGATAATTGGTGACAGAGGTAGAAAATTTACAGGAAACATGGAGAAAGAGATAATCCTATCTAATAATAGACAAACATGGTAATTAACCGTACCTCCGACATGCTTCCCATTGGCTAATCAGGGCAATATGCAAATTAACTGCCAACCAAGATGGCAGCTGAAGCGAACAGGAGGCTTGCTTGCTCCAGTGATGGAGGAAGCCAAGGTTCCCCGCCTGCCGCTGCCAGCCTCTGAGCTGCACTCTAAGAAACAATGTTGCAATTATAGAAGCTAAACAACCCCCAGAATCCTGCTTTCAGCCAGCCAGCCTCGGAGCTGGAGCTGCAACAGTGTTTCAATTATAGAAGCCAAACAAACCCAGATACCTGCTTTCAGCAGCCGAGGTCGCAGAGCTGGAGCCGAGCCTTAGAGCTAAAGCCGGCTCTCAGTTCCAGTGACAGCCATAGAAGGTAAATAAATCCCAGAATAAAAATAAAAAAAGGAGAGGTTGGGAGCTTCAGTCCCCCGCCAGCCTGAAAACAGCCCTCAGCCCCTCACCCAGACTGGCCAGGCACCCCAGTGGGGACCCCCCCCCTGATCCAGGACACCCTTCAGGGCAAACCAGCTGGCCCCCACCTGGGCACCAGGCCTCTATCCTATATAGTAAAAGGGTAATATGCAAACTGTCCCTAACAGCAGAACGACTGGGAATGACTGGTCACTATGACACACACTGACCACCAGGGGGCAGACGCTCAATGCAGGAGCTGCCCTCTGGTGGTCAGGGCGCTCTCACATGGGAGGAGCTCTGCTCAGCCACAAGCCAGGCTGAGGGCTGCCAGTACAGCGGTGGGGGTGGGAGCCTCTCCTGCCTCCTCAGCAGTGCTAAGGATGTCTGACTGCAGTTTAGGCCTGCTCCCCGCTGGCAAGTGAACATCCCCCGAGGGCTGCCGGGCTGCCAGAGGGATGTCTGATTGCCATCTTAGGCCCAATCCCCCCGGGGAGCGGGCCTAAGCCAGCAGGTGGTCATCCCCTGAGGGGCCCCAGACTGGGAGAGGGTTACAGGCCGGGCTGAGGGACCCCCCTCCCCGCCAAGTGCACAAATTTTTGTGCACCAGGCTTCTAGTTTTGTATGAAAAGGAGGTGTCTTTGAGTTTTCCTAGTGGACAAGCAAGGAAGGAAAATTTGAGGCACAGATAACAAACATATGCAAAGGCATTGGAAAACGGAGGGTATACCTGTGGGAGAACAATAGGAGGAAGACAGGGGCCTGATCACGGCAGGCTTTGCAGACCAGGCTGCAGAGGATCTTTGAGAGGCCACTGACTCCTGCTGCAACCCAATCACCCTCCAGTCTGGGAGCAGAAGCCTTTCTGGGGGCCTCCTTGTCCCTCAAACTCCTTGCAGTGGCTGCCTGTGCCAGCCAAATCTAAGGTCTCATGGACACCCACAATCCCATCCTCTGCAGGCCCCTGCAGACTCTAACGTACTCCAAAATTCTGCTGACAGACTGAGGACAGAGGCCCCTGGGAACCCAACAACCACAGGCGTTTTCTCATTCTACTCACAGTTTAGAGTCCAACTTCAGGAGGAAGCCCAACCGATCATACTCTGAAAAAGAAAAGAAAGCAGAAAATATCACCTAAGGCAGGCCCCTGCTGACACTAGCAGACTGCATCCCCCAGACCGAGACCACGGGGACAGACAAGTGCTCCAGAGAACAGATCAAATACACAGCCACAACTAAATTTACGTCACAAAACACTTACTGACCACCTGTTTTGTGAAGGACCAGGTTCAAGCCAGATATTTACCAGGACGTCTAGGCTGACCAGTCCTCTGCTGGTTTATAACTGCCTTCCTGTTTAAATGTAGGGCTCGAAACTTAAATTTAGAAAACCAGAAAACCGGACCCCTGGAAAAGTTGGGGGGTCAGAAGTAATCTCTGCTTCCTCTAAGCTCTAAGCACAATTTTTGCTCAATCAGCACATTAACTATGGGGAGAAGATGTGGCAGTCAAGGGGTTCTCAAATCCATGTCAATGATTCTCTTCATAACAATCACAAAGAACGGATAGATCTGCCCTGGCTAGTGTGGCTCAGTTGGCTTGGCATCGTCCCATGCACTGAAAGGTTGCTGGTTCGATTCCCAGTCAGTCTGGGTTGTGGGTTCAATCCCCAATAGGGGGTGTGCAGGAAGCAGCTAATAGGTGTTTCACTCTCACACTGATGTTTCTCCCTCTCCCTCTCCCCTCCTCTCTCTCTAAAAATAAGTTTAAAAATCAATAAAAAAGAATTGATATATCTGATTACATAAGAAATAGGAAATTTAAAATAAAGTCCAAAAACAAATTGATAAGATGTAAGAAATGATAAATTAATATTTTATTTAATTCTTTATGTCTTGCCTCATTTGAAAATGAAGTTGAAGTAGCTTTTTAAAAAAACAACTGTATGAAGTACAGGTTTTGAAAAGAATAAATAAGGGAACCAAAACATAAATAAGCATAGGAAAAATAATAAAATGCAGCCAGGACAAAAATACCCAAAGTGGATGTGCTAAGGTCCTCTGTGCTTGCCAGAGGAAGATTAAAGATCTGTTCCCCCAGATTTCTCACAGCTAAAACGAAATGCAAAGAATTGATATAAATGGTTTACAGTGTCCACAAATAAACCTGGAGAATCAGTTACTCCTGATACTAAGACTTGAAGGAATCCCGCTGTGTCCCCAAAAATATTTGTAGACGGAAAATACAGGCAGTGTCACAGAACTGTTTCTTATAACTTGGTTCAATGATTGTAGTGTGTGTGTGTGTGTGTGTGTGTGTGTGTATAGAATGGCTCCACTAAAATAAAGGTTCTATGAATGCAGTTCTCAGCTGGCCTAGCTTCATATGAGGATAAAACAGAACACTTAAGACCAAACAACCACATGGAAAAGACCAGGCAGCAAGGCCTCCGAGGAACTCAGACTGCAGTAAGCAATGAATGACCAAGACAGGAAAGTCACACATACTGGCAAGTCCCTCCCCGGAGTCATTCTGCAACCCTGGTTAAGGCCACACTTGTGCGCTTTCAGAAGCAGCTAAGCTGTGGTGAGAGAATAATTCCTCTTCTTAAAACTGAAGATACACCGACTAGGACACATAACTCAACAGAAGGCCTGCCTCCCAAGAGCACAGACTTGGGCAAATGAAATCCTTTCCTCAAAATAATTCTGGTTTTGCTCTAAATCAGATAAATGGATTAGAGGCTTAGCTCAATAATAATCAGAAATTAAACTGAACTAAAAACAGAAGGTTTCAATTGAAAAACTAAACTAAAAACAAAATTTGCAAAAAGTTAGTTTCCAAAGTTTAACAGTCTCAACAATCCTGTTGTATCATTCCCTGGAAAAGAAAACCTCATTAACTTTCCAAACACCTGTCGCTTTTCCCCTAGGTAGTCATAACCTTGTGGCAACTGTGCTGCTATTGTTCCTCAGACCCGAGCGTTGACTCCCTTGGACCCACTGGATGTAGGATGAATCCATACTTCGGCTGATTCCTTCCAGAAAGGCCAGAGAATGTTTTCTCTCTGTTGCAAACTCAAATGTCAGGGGCCAAGGAAAAACATGAGATAAACAAGGGAAGCTGGAGAATGTAATACCATCCCATAGCAGCTCACATTATTTATTTTGGTTGCATTAAAAACAAATTGTTGAAATGTCTTATTTTTAACCACATATTTTCTGTATGGTAATCATATCAGTGGTTTAGTTTGCCATGGCATCTTAAGTTGTGTTTTACACACACACACACACACACACACAATTAATTGCAAAGTGTTCTTACGTGTTTAATATGCATTCTTAAAGAAATTATGACCCCTCCTGTTTTCTCTCTTTTGTTAAGAGACATGATGACCAGAAATATTTAATTTATTCTTTAAGAAAAGGTATCTGTGTGGCTCAATGATGATAAATGGGAACTGACACTGGCTTCAGCCAAGATGGAAGGGCGTCCATCTGGAGACCGCACGTCTTGTCTAAGGGGCAGCCTCCGCCAGCTCCAGCTAAAGCGAACTGTGCCAGGCAGCGATGCGGGCCCAGCAATGCCACATCTTCTGATTTTTTCAAAGCCAAGAATCTGGATCTTTTAAGATAAAATCTCTCTGTTTGTAAACATTGGCAACAGATGTGAGGGGAATTGAAAAGATTACGAGGCTGAGAATATGTGCACGGGCAGAACACAGCCAGCAGGCTAACGACTGACAAACTCTGTCCTAGGCGGGCAGCTCACCAGGGCTGGAAACACTTCTCTTTTGTGGCTGCACACAGTACCTGGTCAGTAAATATTTGTTGACTGTTATCAGGATTATTTGGTCACAGTGTTTATAAAACAAAATCCAATTAGTCTACCCAAATGCCAAAAAAGAAAAGTTTCAGCCAAGCCTCTAGAACGGTAAGTTTCAGATACTACGGTAGGGTGCTAGACTAAGATGCAAATTTTCAAAGGAAATATCTGAATACTTGTTATACAATTCCAAAGGCCCTCCCCACATCAAGTATAAGAGTAACTGGTTGTGAGGTTAAGGGAGAAAGGATTTGAAGACTTTCTTTGGAGAGAGCAGTATTATGAACACCATCTCTCTTAAGGGGCAGAGTGGGTAGTACATACATGTGTCAGCCAAGCCTGGTGAGGGAAGCAGAACATAACCACTGAAGAAAGGGGACACCATGGACTGCCAGCTGCCTGGCTTCTACCTGACAAGTGTAAAGGCCACGAGACAGCTGACTGTGAAGGAGCGAGCTGCACTGGAACTGGCCTGCACTCCCAGAATTGGCTGCAGAAGAGGATGCATGAATGAGCTAGTGGGATTGTTTTAGGTCCTTTTCAAAAGGTCTGCCCAGTGGGTTGACAGGTCTTCAGTAACAGGGGAAGACACAGGGAGTCCGAGGAGCTGCAGAAGGAGTGAGTGAAAGGCTTTGGTGCATGCATTACCCACATCGGGAACTGCAGAGGGGAGGTCCCAACTTGGAGGGGGTTCTCCAAAATGCCTGCAAGAACACCCCACAGGAAAGCCAGTTAAGAGAGTGCCAACACTACCTTATGTCTTTTCTGCTCACAGTCTCCTTCCCTTCCCCACCAATTCCAAAGAGGCCAGAAACAGTAGCCAGCAATGGGGGCGGAGAAAGACAAGCAGAGTACACCCTTTTCCGGGGTCTGGAACCACTGGTACTAAGCCAGTGATGGCGAACCTATGACACGCGAACTCATTTTTTTGGTTGAGTTTTCTTTGTTAAATGGCATTTCAATATATAAAATAAATATCAAAAATATAAGTCTTTGTTTTACTATGGTTGCAAATATCAAAAAATTTCTATATGTGACATGGTACCAGAGTTAAGTTAGGGTTTTTCAAAATGCTGACACGCCGAGCTCAAAAGGTTCGCCATCACTGTACTAAGCCCTAATGCGAGGAGGGGAAGTTACTATAACTGAATAAATTGAAAGCTCTGACCATTACAAACGTCTGGATACACTAATTTTGGACTTGGTGACTCAATGTGACCATGGGATTCTTATTACCTCAAAGGTAACAGAAATTCTCTGGACTTCCTACACTGAAAGCAGTTTAAGGGGACAGATGGAGACAAAGTGAAGTTGTCTGTGCTTTATCCCCGAACGCTTCCACATTCAATATAATAGTAGTGGTTGCATTAACTTAGGCAAATAGGACATTTAATGGTTCATACAGCCAAAGTGTGGGAAGGGCCCGGTGCAGAGGGCCCGGGGATGACTAAGAGCGACTGGAATGCTGTTGCCGGGATTTATTCTGTCTGTTCCTTCCCAGAGGTTCTTTCCCCGACTTCCAGTTGTTTCCTCACACAGATGCACTGATCAGCTGAGCCCTTAAATTCCAGTTTGGAATTATACATTTCTCAGACTCTGACTCGTGTTTCTCCTCCAGGGGACTAGAAGGTCTACTGAGGCATCATCACTAACACTGTGCTTGCCGTGTTAAAGGAATGGTGAATGAACACCTTCTCTGTTAGGCCAAGAGCCCCATATCTGTGCCCATCACCAAATGTTTAGATCTTAATGCAGTTCTACCATTAGTTGCTCATGAGTCTGTAGTGCACATCTATTGTTTATGCCCTCTCTTTTTAGAAATAAGCCCCTTAAATTTCTTTCAGGGAACAGCTCTTCTATCATTGCTGGCAAGTGGTGAGACTGTCCCTGAGTTTTCCCTACTCAAAGCGTAGATGCTTGGCAAACGCTAGGTTGGTTGGACTCTTTCTTAAGCTGAGTGACACCAGGGAGAAAACAGTGTGCTGAAGAGATGGACCATTTGTTGCCATCTAGATTCCTGGCACTGCCCTTCATGTCCTTTCTGAGGGCCAGCTGTTAGGCTTTTAATTTGATTCTGTGGGTACCCACGTCTTTCCAGTAAATTACTTTTTCTTTTCTTTTTTCTTTTTTAAGTTAGCCAGGGTCAGTTTCTGTTGCTTACAATTAAACAATCCTAACTTTATATGTTCTCTGTTTCTCCAGCACCTAATTAGGGTCTGGTACAGAGTTGGTGTACCGTAAATGTGCTGGATAAATGGGAGAATAAACGGAGTAACCAAATGACCAAAGGAGCCTAACAAGGAGCCGTTACAAAGTCCTGGATTCTCTGTCTTCCTCCTCCCTGTACTGCGAGGGGCAATGTTAGTGGTGCAGCGGTGGCTGCTTCTCCTCACTAGTCTGATCACCTTGTACACTAGTGCTTCCCTGGCTCTGGCCATTCTTGGCTTTTACTTTGTGGTTCTTCCCCAACTTTTTTTTTTTTTTTTTAAATTTCAGAGAGGAAGGGAGAGAGAAACATCAATGAGAGAGAATCAATGATTGGCTGCCTCCTGCACGCCCCCTACTGGGGATCAAGCTCAGAACCAGGCATGTACCCTTGACTGGAATCAAACCCAGGACCCTTCAGTCCACAGGCTGACGCTCTATCCACTGAGCCAAACCAGCTAGGGCTGTGGTTCCCTTTCGATGACTCCAAATTTTCCACAGTAATTTCCTCCCATCTATATATATAAAACCCTAAGCCGCCCGTCGAGCAGATGATGTGCACTGACCACCAGGGGGCAGACGCTTGATGCAGGAGCTGCCCCCTGGTGGTCAGTTTGCTCCCAGGTGATGACTCCAAATTTTCCACAGTAATTTCCTCCCATCTATATATATAAAACCCTAAGCGGCCGGTCGAGCAGATGATGTGCACTGACCACCAGGGGGCAGACGCTCAATGCAGGGGCTGCCCCCTGGTGGTCAGTGTGCTCCCAGGCGGGAGTGCTGCTCAGCTGACCAACGGATGCCAGACTCCGGGCTCATGGCTGGCGATCACAGCTGCAGTGGCATGAGCCTCTCCCGCCTCCAGGGCAGCGCTACTGAGCAGCGGCAGCAGAGGCAGGCACAACGGGGCTGGGATGAGTGGGAGCTGTGCCCAGCCTGGGCTCAGGCTCCTCCCCGGCCACCTGCAGCTTCCCGCACTGCGACATCCCTCGGGGGGATGTTGGACCAGCCTGATCTCCGCAGGGATGCAAGAGGGCACAGGCCAGGCTGAGGGACCCCACCAGTGCACAAATTCGTGCACTGGGCCTCTGGTCATTTATAAAAGCCTAAAATTTAACTTCCTCCACCAAGGCTTTAGAGCAGTAGTTCTCAACCTGTGGGTCGCGACCCCTTTGGGGGTCGAATGACCCGTTCACAGGGGTCGCCTAAGACCATCGGAAAACACATATATAATTACATATTGTTTTTGTGATTAATCACTATGCTTTAATTATGTTCAATGGGGTTGCCTAAGACCATCGGAAAACACATATATAATTACATATTGTTTTTGTGATTAATCACTATGCTTTAATTATGTTCAATTTGTAACAATGAAATTTGGGGTCACCACAATATGAAGAACTGTATTAAAGGGTCGCGGCATTAGGAAGGTTGAGAACCACTGCTTTAGAGGCTCCTGTGTAACCAGCAATTGCCCCATCTCCAACACAGCAAGGATCTTACCTGACAAGAGGAACTGTATTAAAGGGTCGTGGCATTAGGAAGGTTAGAATCACTGCTTTAGAGGCTCCTGTGTAACCAGCCATTGCCCCATCTCCAACACAGCAGGGATCTTACCTGACCAACACTCTACTCTCATATTCATAGGCTGTTACTGAATATGCCACATGGTCATAGCTGTTACTGATGGTCTAACCTGTGCAGTTCCTCACGGAGTCCCCAGCCAGAGGAAAGTGGAAGTATAATCTTACATGCAAACTAGAGCAGAAGCGATCAGGAAGGCCCAGGCATGCTGCTCTGCGAGTACAGGTGCACAGCTTCTTACTGTCGGGTTTGGGCAAGGCTGTGGATCCCACAGCATCTCACTGTGTACAAATGTGTTCTTGATGTGAGTTCAGCTTATCCAATGGAAATGCTATTTTGAATGTATCAACTCTCAGGGACAATTCACCTCTGGGGAAGCTGGCAGTCAAGCCCAGGTCTCCCTGGCAGCCTGCTGATCCCAAATCCGTAGTAAGAACAGAAGACTCAGGGACTCCCAGGTCAGCCTGGCACAGTGTGCACCAATGTGCACTTACGCTCTCCCAGCACCTGAGGGGACACTACTCGCAGGTGCCAACTCAGCAAGTCTGCAGCCACGCAGCGAAGGAGGGATGTATAGTCTGGTGGTTTAGGCTTCCTGTCGCAGTGGTTCTCAACCTTCTTAATGCTGCGACCCTTTAATACAGTTCCTCATGTTGTGGTGACCCCCAACCATAAAATTATTTTCGTTGCTACTTCATAACTGTAATTTTGCTACTGTTATGAATCGTAATGTAAATATCTGATATGCAGGATGTATTTTCATTGTTACAAATTGAACATAATTAAAGCATAGTGATTAATCACAAAAACAATATGTAATTATATATGTGTTTTCCAATGGTCTTAGGCCACCCCTGTGAAAGGGTCGTTGGACCCCCAAAGGGGTCGTGACCCACAGGTTGAGAACCACTGTCCTAGGAGGTTCAGAAATTGGACATAAACAAAAGGAGGCCATGCACTAAAGTGTGTATGCACCTAATAATGAACTTCTCTGTATATAAGGCAAAATTAACAGAATTACAAGAAGAAATACACAATGGGTCTCCTGTCATCACAATGGAAACACATACACCACTAAAAAAACAGGCTGCCAGTGAGAATTTAGAAGATTTGAACAATTAATAAATGTGAACTAACTGATACAGAGTACCTTACATCCAACAAGTACAGAATGAACATTCTTTTCAAGCATATATGAAAACTGACATTTTCATATGAACATTTATGAAAACTGACCATCTGTGAGGCATAAAACCTGACATACAAATTTATGAATATTGAAATAAGCTCCTTTTTATTCAACATTTAATATATTCCGTAAAACTTTGTATTGCAGTTTGCTCATCATAATTCTACAATGTAAAGAAAATTAGAAATGTTTTCACAATGCCCTATTTAGATAGCCTAAGTCCCCTCCTGCTTATGTCAGCATGGTGTAAAATGTTACCACTTTCTACCTATGCTCTCATGTGCCAACAGCGGGGAGATCCTATTCCTGGATGAAAGGAGACCCTGAAAATTCCCTGAGCCCAGTGTCCTATTCTAGGCTCACCTTCATGCCACTGAGTCCCCAAATGGAATTTCAGGGACTACATGTGTACATCATGAGCCAACAGTGCGACTGGCAATTTTGTTCCCCAGTGATCTACTTCCTTTTTTTGTTCTAAAGAACCACCATCAATTCCCATCACCGTGCTTTTGCACGAAGCAGGTGCTTACTAAATAACTACTGCTGTTGACAACAATGCGTATTTCCCACGAAGACCAGTTTGAAGACTCTTACTGAGGTCTATGAAGTTAGTTTATGGACTGAAACTATGGACTTCATTCTCTCAGAAAACGGCAGTGCTTCGTATTGGAGTACACAAAGCCAGGAGGGCAGGAGAGGCCACTGGGCAGGAGAAGCCCTGCTGCCAGATTTTCTCGAAAAGGGTCTCTGGCTCCAACCTCCGAGCTATGATGAATTGCTAAGTGCAAAGGGCACAGGGCAAAAGAATGAGGACTGATCTTAACCAAAATAGGTCCCTCATTTCTGAAGAAACGGCACTGCACAGTCTCTAACGAAAGTCATGAGCTATATTAAACTTAAGGAATATAGTCATGGCTTGGGTGGAGGAGGAAGTTGGCGACAGTTACAAATGGACTGTTAGACATGCCAGACAAAGGGAAAAACTGAGGGGAACTACTATTTGTTGAGCATATGGTGGTCAGGACCTCCGCCTACACTCCCAATTTACTCCTTACAACCCTGTGAGGTAGGTATTATCTCCATTTTACAGATGAGGAAACAGAATTAGAGAGAGGAAATAACACGTTCGATAGTCCCAACCAATAAGTGGACTACCTGGGATGTTGCTGATCCAGCCCAGGTCTGACTCTGAAGCATCTTTATGTTATGCCACACTGACACTCAGAGGAAAGAAAAACGGTGACCCTCATATTAGAAGAGCAGCTGCCATGAGAGCGATCACCTACTATTTATCTCCCCCCTGCCCCATCCCAGGGTGGTGTCAAAAGGCCCTAGTCCTGCCCACACATGAATTGTGGGAGTCCACAGAGGCCTGAGAGGTGCTGGCCAAAGTGCAAACAGCTCCCACACCATCCCAAGTCAGGGAAATAAATCATAACATAGAATCAATTAATCAAAGACAAACTAAAATAGAAAAAGCAGTTTTATAAAATAAACACAGAAAAATCCGCTGACCTAGACTAAACTAACTGACCTAGTAAATAACTTGGAGGTTCACAAACTGAAAGGCAGCCTCAAATGGATGGACGTTGGCATGGGGGAAGGGAGAGGCCTAGCAAGGAGTTCCGGATAAGCCCGAGTGCCCTATGACTAGGAGCCCTCCATCCAAGCACAGCACAGCTCTTCTGCGGTGTGACACTGCTGGGCCAATGGACAGTGGAAGGGAGAAGCCCATCCTGGTGAAGGCAAAATGGTCATGCACCAATTTCCCCTCTATCCTGGGAGAACAGCAGCTGTTTAGAGCTGGGCATGCAGTGAATTCAATTCGATTCATGATTATCAAGTGTGTCCAGACCATGCCAGGGCATCCTGCAAAAGAATTATGAGGAAGAGCATGCCAAAAGAACAGCTGGGCCCTGCACAGTGTGGCTCAGTTGGTTGAAACTTCATCCCATACACTGAAAGGTCTTGGGTTCAATTCTCAGCCAGGGCACATACCTAGGTGCAGGTTTGGTCCCCAGTTGGGGTGAATATGAGAGGCAGCCAATCGATGTTTCTCTCTCTCTGTCTGTCTCTCTCTCTAAAAAGAAATAAAAAAATCAATAAACATATCCTCAGGTGAGGATTAAACAACAACAAACAGCTGGGCCAGGAAATAGTTTGTACCTTAAACTTTATGGAGCTTGCCACCTAGTAGATAGGTAAGTATAAATAACCACCAAGCAATTATTACATAAAACAAGACAGTGTCCCTCTCTCCAGCAGTGTCACACTGCAGAAGAGCTGTGCTGTGCTGGGATGGAGGGCTCCTAGTCATAGGGGACCCGGGCTTATCAGGAACTCCTTGCTAGGCCTTTCCCTTCCTCCATGCCAACATCCAAACAAAAATAATTTTATTTTTCCCAGTTGTAGGAGTAACAGGCTCACTGTAAAAATCAAAATGCAGGAGAAACCAAGATGGCGGCATAGGTAAACACCGGAGATTGCTGCCTCGCACAACCACTTCAAAAATACAACTAAAAGACGGAACGGACATCACCCAGAACCGCAGGAAGGCTGGCTGAGGAGAGACTCTTCAACTAGAAGGAAAAATAACAGCACACCGAGGCTCAGAGGAGGCGCAGTGTGGAAAATACTCAGGTGCGGAGGTGCGCGCGCAAAGCGGGCTGGTGGCTGAGAGCGCGGTTGTCGTTTTCGGTCAGGGGGGAGTCTCAGACTCTGAGCTCCAGATACGGGCGAATCGCTGGGGACTCGGACTCAAACGGGAGAAGCGGGAGTGTCTGGCATCAGTTGGAAGGCAGCTTTCCCTCCGAGGTTTGCAGCGGTTCCTGGGGTTCTGAGAAGCAGAGCCTCTGGGAACGGGACTGAGAGGGGCCATAACCGCTCCCTCCGCCCGCCCTGTTGAGCCCGCCCCGCCCAAGCCCTGCGCAGAGCCATTTGCCAGATCGCCTCAGGCAAAGGCTAGATTAGCACCTCCCCAGAGGACAGAAGTTTTCCGCGGCAGACACAGCTGATTCACACAGCCAGTCGGCCTGGTGGTCAAATCCCTCTAGTATTAACTACAACAATCAAGGCTCAACTAGAACAAGACTGCGCACAAAGACCACTAGGGGGTGCACCAAGAAAGCATAAAAAATGCGGAGACAAAAAAACATGACAGAAATGGAGGATATAGAGCTAAAAAACGCAATTTTGAGGGCTTGCAATAAACTTTTGGAGAGCTTCACGAAAACTAATGAGACCCTCGATGCTATGATAAAGAAACTAGAAATTAAGCATACATGCTCTGAAATAAAGAATATTACACCCAATAGCAGACCAGAGGAGCGCAAGAATCAAGTCAAAGATTTGAAATGCGAAGAAGCAAAAAACACCCAACCGGAAAAGCAAAATGAAAAAAGAATCCGAAAATACTAAGATAGTGTAAGGAGCCTCTGGGACAGCTTCAAGCGTACCAACATCCGAATTATAGGGGTGCCAGAAGAAGAGAGAGGGCAAGATATTGAAAACCTATTTGAAGAAATAATGACAGAAAACTTCCCCTACTTGGTGAAAGAAATAGACTTCCAAGTCCAGGAAGCGCAGAGAACCCCAAACAAAAGGAATCCAAAGAGGACCACACCAAGACACATCATAATTAAAATGCCAAGAGCAAAAGACAAAGAGAGAATCTTAAAAGCAGCAAGAGAAAAAAAGTCAGTTACCTATAAGGGAGTACCCATACGACTGTCAGCTGATTTCTCAACAGAAACTTTGCAGGCCAGAAGGGAGTGGCAAGAAATATTCAAAGTGATGAATAGCAAGAACCTACAACCAAGATTACTTTATCCAGCAAAGCTATCATTCAGAATTGAAGGTCAGATAAAGAGCTTCACAGATAAGGAAAAGCTAAAGGAGTTCATCACCACCAAACCAGTATTATATGAAATGCTGAAAGGTATCCTTTAAGAAGAGGAAGAAGAAGAAAAAGGTAAAGATACAAATTATGAACAACAAATATGCATCTATCAACAAGTGAATCTAAGAATCAAGTGAATAAATAATCTGATGAACAGAATGAACTGGTGATTATAATAGAATCAGGGACATAGAAAGGGAATGGACTGACTATTCTTGGGGGGGAAAGGGGTGTGAGAGATGCGGGAAGAGACTGGACAAAAACCGTGCACCTATGGATGAGGACAGTGGGTGGGGAGTGAGGGCGGAGGGTGGGGTGGGAACTGGGAGGAGGGGAGTTATGGAGGGAAAAAAGAGGAACCAATGTAATAATCTGAACAATAAAGATTTAATTAAAAAAAAATCAAAATGCAAAAAATGTACAAAGAATAAAATGAAACTCTAATCTAAAGTTAATTGCTACAAACATTTTGGTGAACATCTTCCCAAAAATCTCTTTCTAAAAATACATGTATAAAGGTGCATATATAATTTTACTTACATGTGGCCTCAATATACATGGTTTTTTCCTGTTTTGTTCACTCAACAATATCCTCTTCTGTGTCAATAAATATAAAATTGCATCATTTTCAATGGCCCTGTAGTATTCCACTACATGGATGTGCTATTATTTATGTAATCCTTTTTTATTCATTAAGCAATGGACATTATTTTTCTATTCTTCATTCAACAAATATTTACTGAGTATCTATTATGTACTAGTACTGTTTTAAGTACCAGGGACACCGCGATGAACAAGATAGGCAAGGTCCCTGGCCGAATGAAGCCTACACCCTGGGAGGGAAGAATGACAGTACACAGTAAATAAACAGATAATTTAAAGGAAGGATGAGGGCTAAGAAGGAATAAAGAGCTCCCTTCTCAGAGAAGGTCTAGGTGTCAAGAAAGCAGACGACTTCAGATAAAGTGGTCTGGGAAGGCCTTCCTGCAGAGGTGACATTTGAACAGAAACCTGAGAGTCAGGCAAAGCAGGAGATCTGAGCGTTCTAGGTAGAGGAAATAGTAACTACAAAGACCCCGAGGCAGGAAGAGACCCAGCATAGTCATGGAATAGTAGGAGTGCCAATGTGGTCTGAGGTCAGTAGGGGCTAATGGACTAACGCAGAGAGAAACTGAAGTAGGAGCCAGCAACGAGGGAGGGCCCTGTATGTCACAGTTTGAATTTATTTTAAGGGAACCGTGGAGTCACTGGAGAGATTCCAGTGTGAACAAGATATGATTTGATTTACATTTTTAAAAGATCACTCTGGCTACAATGTGGAGAATGGACTGCTGGGAGGCAACAAGTGGAACACAGAGAGACCAACCAGTTAGATGTTCACTTGTCTAAGGGAGAGATGATGGTAACTGGGACAGTGGTGCCAGAAGGAAGTGGCTGCACAAGGACACACTGTGAAGATTGTAAAAAGCAGAAAGGGGCGAGGAAGAGGAACAACCAAGAGATTCCTAGGTCGTGGCTTCAAGAGTTGGGTCAATAAGGAAGAAAAAATGGAACAAGTATCAACATACAGATACTATACAATTCATTGGATTTATACATAAGTATTCTGGTTTGGGGGGGACACTGTAAAATGTTTCTTTAATTTTTGATATTTAGTTGTTCATTGCTAGTATATAGAAATACAATTAATTTTCTTGTGTTTGGGCTTTGTATCCTGTCATCTTGCTAAACTCAGTTATTAGTTCTAGGAGGTTGGTGGGTGTGTTTTTTTTTAGATTCCTTGCATTTTCTATGTAGACAATCATGTCACCTATGAGGAGGGTTAATGTTATTTCTTTCTTTCCAATAATGTATTCTTTTCATTTCTTTTGTACTGTTGAGGACTTTCAGCAGTGGCTCCTGACCTTAGGGGGAGGGCAGGTTTTTTTACCATTAAATATGATGTTTGCTGTAGGCTTTTCGTAGATGCCCTACATCAGGTTGAGGAAGTTCCCTCCTAAGCTTGCTGAGAGTTTTTTGTGGTTTTTTTTTTTTTTAAGTATATGTTTGTCAGATGCCTTTTTCTTGACCAATCGACATGACCATTTGTTTCTGTTCTGACAGTTAATAAGTTAGATTACATTGACTGGTTTTTTTTTAAATGTTAAAGCTTTCATTCCCAGGATAAATGCCACTTGGGCAACAAACTTGGGAAGTTTTTAGCCATTATTTCACCGAATATTTCTTCTGTACAGCACTCTTTCTTTTTGGGAGTCCAATGACTCAGATGGGTAAACCTTCTGGTATTGTCCCACAAGTCCCCAAGGCTCTGCTCAACTTTTTAAATCTTTTTATTGTTGTTCAGATTGGTTATTTCTATTGCTTTATTTTCAAGTTCACTGATGCTTTCCTCTGTCATCTCCATTTTGTTGCTGAGTCTATTCAGTTGAATTTTAAAAATTTTGGTTATTGTATTTTTTTCTTATATCTTTATTTGGTTCTTCTTTATTTTCTTTTTTATTGATTTTTTATTTTTTGGCTAACACTCTACCTTCCCATTCATCTCAACAGTGTTTGCCCTTAGTTTTGGGAGCATTTTTATAACAGCTACTTTAAAGTCTTTGTTTGCTTATTCCAACATCTGTATCATTTCAGCACTGGCATCTCTTGATTGTCTTTCCCATGCAAGTTGAGATTTTCCTGGTTCTTCATATGATGATTAATTTTTGATGTTTTGAATATTATGTTATGCAACCTGAGATCTTGTTTAAATCCGGTGGAGAATGTTATTTTTTGTTTTACCAGATAATCAACCAACCCGGTTGGATTTAGGTGGCAAGTTCTGAGCAGCCTTCTATGGGTTGTGGTTTCAATACCAGTTCCATTTTCACAACCTATTCAGGTGTATATTCTGTATGCACCACCAGCGTCCACTCTGGGTCTCAGGCCGTGATCTATTCCTAAGTTCAGTTCTCGAAGTCTTCGTTAGGTTGGTTAGAATCAAACGCACTCTTTAGAATCACATGCACAGCTCAGGGGTTGGCGTGAAAGTTCACCAACAACTTCATGGAGTCGCTTTCCTGATAACCTCCCTCTGTTTCCTCCTGTACTTTCCAATTCATTGGGCTTTCCCTTCCCAGTCCTCTGGCCAGAAAGCTGGGATTTTCGTTACCATATTCTGCCACCTGTTTCCTGAATTATACCCAAATCTGGGGCCAAGCAGCAAGAAGGCAGAGAGAGAAAAAAGCAACCAGATTTCATGCCACCCTCTCTCATCATTAATATTTCTCTCTCTCTCCTTCTCCTTTCCTCTCTGAAAGCAATAAAAATATATATATTTTTTAAAAAACAAACAACCCTGGGATTTCCCCCTCTGTTCGTGCGTTAGAAACCCTTTCTTGCCCCCCAGTCATAGCTAGAGGTCTTCTGGAATTCTCTCTGTGCCCTGGTGTCCACTGCTGGGTTTTGGGCTTTCTCAAGTCCATGACATGCACCATCTGCATCCCATGCACAGAGATCCCATGACATGGGATCCAGAAGAAAAATGAGAAATTCACTGCCAGTGTCTTTTCCCTCAATTTATCTGCTACTATTTATATTTGAGAGTCCTCAAATAGCTGCTAAATGCTTTATGTCTAGGCCTTTAGCTGCATTCAATGACAGAGATAGATTCTTACATATGTATCTTGACCATATATCCTGGTGTGGATATAAGCATCATTCATTCTAGGGGAGAAACTGCCAGGTCATGGGGTATATTCAAATTTAGCTAGTCTTTTCCACAGTGGTTATAACCAATTCATCCTCTGGCCAGTAGAAACTCAGTTTTCACTGTACCACATCATTACCAACACTGGAACATCAAGCCTTTTAAGTTTTGCCATTTTGGTATATGTGTCGTAGTATCTCACTGTAATTCTAATTTGCATTCCCCTACATACTAACTCAATCAAACACCTTTTCATAGGTCTATTGGCCATGTGGATTCCTCTTTTGTGAAGTGCCTATTCGTTCTTTTACTTTTTTCTCTACTGCATTGTTTCTTTATTCCTATTGATTTTTGTAGTTCTTTATTCTGGAAACAAGCCCTTGATTGGTTATTTGTGCTGTAAATACCTTTTTTCACTCTAGATTGCCTTTTCACTCTTAATAGATCTTTCAATTAACAGAAGTTCTTAACTCTAATGTAATAAAATTGATTAAATCTTTCCTATATGAATAAAACCACTATCTGCCCACTTTGTCTTAAAGTGACTTCTCCTGTCTCAGCATTTTGACCGGGGACACCTCAAGCATATCAGGCATGAGACTGCAAGATGGCAAAGGAGAGCCGGGCCAGTGTTGCTCAGTGGTTGAGCATCGACCCATGAACCACGAGCTCACTGGTTCGAGTCCCAGTAGGGGATGTGCAGGAGGCAGCCAACTGACTATGTTTCTCTCTCATCGATGTTTCCATCTCTCTATCCCTCTCCCTTTCTCTTTCCTAAAATCAATATAAACATGTTAAAAAAAAATAAAAGATGGCAAAGGAGAGAGAATAGGCTCCAGAGCTGGACAGAGACCAGTCCAGATCACCTCTTTCAGCATTAGTTTCTTATCTATAACTAAAACTATATTGTCTACCTTGCAAGATGTGTGTAAAGCATTCAGCACACTGTTGGCTTACAGGAGGTCCTCAGGAAACAGTGGTAGCTGTGACCATATTCTCTGCCACAACTGCCTGAACCTCCTGGCTGCTTTGTGAAACATCTACCTACTGCATTCAAGGATTAACTGTCTCAGTAGGCCAGCAAAGTCACCCTGTTATTTGCAAGCAGCCCCCACCACCATCTTCAACTAAAAACACAGGCTTAATGCAGAGATGCTTTTCTGACAAAGCAATGTCATTCCAGGGCTCCCACAGGGACACAACGGCAGCAAGCGGAAGAATCAAAGTAGCCCCTCTTTCGCTCACTGCCGACAGCACAGGCGTGTGAAAGCCAAGCCCAAAGGAGCCTGGGTGACTTTGTGTAAAAGGGGCAGGTGTGCCGATCTGTGTGTCCTGCACCGTAGATACAGGGAAGAGCGGGAGTGTGCCGGCCTGCATGAGTTTTGGCATGAGTGCAAGTAAGGAAAAGTGCATGACAGAGTGCACCTCCTGGAGGGTGTGCGTGGAAGTGTGCAGTGAGGTGTGTGTCCTCAGGAAGCTGCGATGCTCTCACCAGCCTGGCATTCTGCTGGAGGCCCTGATGGTTATCTACTCCAGCATACCCAGAGCTTGGCATCTCTCAGCGCCCTCTGCCCAACTCTCTGTGACAGAAATCATACCTTTGTATAGAAACCTGGACCATTCTGAGTGAGGGAAGAGCACTCCTAAGTCTTCTGGGTGTTGTATCCCACTCTGCTTCCCAGACCATGTCTCCCTAGAAAGGCTCCTGAGACTTCCCCACAATTCTGAGATATTCCACTGCCCACCCCCAGGCACCCCCCACCTCTTTAGGCTCCACTTCAAATGTGGTCAGTGTTGAGTGCTGAAAGGGTGACAGAAGGGAAGGAACTGGTACCTGAGCCTAGAGTTTGTCCAGCGGAGTCAAAGGATAGAACCACTGAATCTGCAACACAAGAGGACAAGTTCATTTCTTTCTCCTTCTCACAGTTAGAAAGCAAGCTCCCACTGGCTCTGCCCAAACCCACCCCAAGGGAAAATCAACTGGAACAGGATTCAGCTGCACAGACAGCCTCCACAGGCCCATGCCCACCCGATCACTGGGCCAGGAGGCCCTGCTGAGCCCCGCCCCGAGCCTCCTGCCACAGGGAGGAACATCTCAGGGCAGAGACAGGCCCCGAGTTCTTCAGAGGCATTTTCTGCCAGATTAGGGGACAGATTTACTTCTTTTTCTTTCTCATAGTGAAAATAAAATTTCAAAAAGCAAAAGAAAACTTCCCTCCTGCATCTAGTTAGACACTAACATTTCCCTGTGAATTCTCCCTTTCTTTTCTTATCCATACACCCAATTGTTTATTATTTCTTTTCTCCAAAAGGCTTAACGTGGCCTATAGGAATTTATAGTACACAATGGAATTTAAAAAATGAAGTCAAAGAAAGGAAAAACATTAAGTAATTGGGAAATGTTAGTGCACAAAATGCATGCCATGAGGACCTATACAAACCCTATAGCTAGAATCAAGGAGGCTTGAGCTCCCAAACAGCCAAGGAGAACACGAACACTTACAAGATTCAGTGCCCACATTCATTCATTCACTGTTTAGGAAATATTTATTGGGCATCTACGATGTGTAAGATACTATACTTTGAGATGCAGCAGCAAGCAAAAAAAGCGCGGTCTCTACCCTCATGGATCTACCTGTCATCAGTCTAGAAGAGAAAAAAAGTTACCAAACAACAAATCACTCAACTAAAAACTAATTAAGCAAAAAGGGAAAGAGTGCTGTGAAAGTTTCTGTCTGCAACCAGACCTAGTTTAGAAGGAGAATGGATGATGGTTAGAAAGAAGTGACACTTGAACTAACAGCTGAAGGAGAAGTAAGGGCTGAACCTAACAAGAATGGAACGGGGCACTGCAGGCTGAGAGAATGTCCCTTGTGGAGAACTGGAGCAAGATGGAACAGGGTGCTTCAGAGCAACTGAACGACCAAACACAAAAGCAAATACTCTACAGTGATCAGAAAGAAGTTCCTCTCCTGGGTTTTAACTAAGGGAGATGAAACATGATGTCAAAGCCTGTATCTTTTACAACATTCCTAGAATAATAAGTAATTGTGAATCTTGAATGGCTGTTTCTTATAGCATGAACCAATAGAAATGATGGCATAAAGCCAGTGTACAGTTCAATAAAAACAATTATAAGGGACCAAGATAATTTAAGGCCCAGGATCACTCAGAGACTCCAGACTTAAAAGAGATCACACTCAAAAGGTTCACTCACTACAAAAGAATGCCAGTTGAATGGATATAGGACCAGTGTCTATAGCCACACCCCACCCCAGCATTATTCTTCAGATCTCAATTAGTATGACATTTTCTCTGAGTGCACATAGACATATGACACGACAGTTACCATAACTGTAAATAACATCTATCCCCACTGCTGGACTATAAGCCCCATTAAGACAGACACTGTAATTGCTTTTTTCACTGCTTCATTATCAGGGTAAGATCTAGCACTCAGTAACTACTGCGAGTAACAATCCTAGATAAGTGAATGGACCATATATCCTTCAGGCAATCTTTCACACTTTTTTACCCCTCATAACCAAGCGTTTACGAACAAATGGGTGGCAGAGAACTAGAGGGTATGATTTTTATAATAATCCAGAGGCAGATATTCTGTATTGCTAGTTAAGGGCAGATCCATATGCTCTGAAACCCACATCTTTTTACAAAACTGTAGAAGCACAATTAGGACACTTAGCTGAATAGATAGGTGACCATCATATGAGATACAATCAACATCTAACTCTTACAAATTCTACTTCTTTATCACCGTTTCTCACATCTGTCTCCTCTTAATGGTCTTAAAGAAGCCCCTGACTCTCCCCTCACCATCGCTCTCTCGGAGTTTTATTGAAGTATAATTTACATACTCTAACATTCACTCATTTTAAGTGTACAATTCAGTGATTTTTAGAAAGTTTACAGAGCTGTGCAACCATCACCACATGAAGATTGAGAACATTTCCTTCACTCTAAAAAGCTCCCTGTGCCCATTTACAGTCACGCCTTGCTCCCCCACCTCTAGCTTCAAGCAACCACTAATTTTCTTACCGTCTCTATAGATTTGTTTCTAGACATCTGCCTATTTTTTGCTGGGACTGTTCTGATAGCCTCCTAACCACACACCTACCTTCAACTTAGCCCACTTCCATCGTCCTTTATACCGATACATGATTTTTCTAAAAGGTATACCTGACTGTGTCTTTGCTTTTGATTAAAATGCTTCAGTGGTTCCCCATAGCCTATACAAAAAGTCCAAGCTCTAACATTCAAGTTCTTCACTATCTTGCCTCATTTGCTACCTCTAATACGTATACCTCATGTTCTAGATATGCCAAACTACTTCCATTTCCCCAAAGAGATGTGTACCTCATATTTTCTACATGGGACATACTGTTCTGTTTGCATGGAAAAACAACACCACCCCATGTTTCCAATATGACCCAACTCAACCATCCCTCATCTGGAAGCTTCCTCTGATCAATTCTGCGCATTCTCTTCTCTAGGCCATCACTGAGCTACTATTATGGCATTATTATATTGTGTCATAATCCTTGTTTACTTCTCTTTTTTCTCTCATTAAACTGCAAGTTCCCTGAGGACAAGCATTGTCTGTTCATTTTGAGGCTTTGATGCCTAGCTCAGTGACTAACACACAGAAAGTAGTCAATATATCTATTAAACAAAGGAGTAAACTAGTAAATTCCCTTGCTTTCTTACAAAGGTGATATCATCTGAGTGATATTTCACAGGTTGGGGGGAAATCCATGATGTAAATTCTCATTCAATTCAAGTCAACCTTGAACTGGCCTCATCCTAGGAAGGAACAAACATTCCCACAAATCAGTGCGGGGGGATAAGAAAAGTGCCCAAGGAACTTTCTAGGTGAGAGATCACATTCACCAGAAGATTAGGAAAGGCTTTCTGAGGAGCTCACTGCCCAGATTAATAACAATAAAAACAGCATCTCAAATTTTTATTGCACTTGACAAGTATTTTTCCAATGGTATTTTATCCACTTTGTACTTGAGAGCAGTCATGAAATAACGTCTTAAACTTTTCCATCTAAACATAAAGAAAAAAGGCTAAAAGTTAACTAATAGACTAAAACTTACCTAAAACTAAAAGAAAAAAGACAATGTTAACAATGTTAGCAAATACTAAGAATTATAGGTGGTGTTTATTCTCTGTATTCTTGAAAATTTTCTACAGTAAACATGCATTACTTATATCATCAGGGAAAAAAGTTAAGAAGAGAACTCTAATCCAGCTCTAGGTTTTTAACCTCTAATCTCTGGCATCATGCAGAAGGATGGAAGGTTTTGTCCACCTTCACTGTGCAGCTCTTCTGCTTAGTTCCTGAGGCATCCTTGTTTCATGCCACTTAAATATACCTCAGCTACATCAATTCCTAAATATCCTGAGCTTTTCAAAAATTCTTCCCTCCTTCCCACAAATATTATCAAGTACCTATTATGTGCCGGCATGCCTCATTTTATTGTGCTATTTATTGATTTATTGTTGTTAATCTGGAGAGAGAGAGAGAGAGAGAGAGAGAGAGAGAGAGAGAGAGAGAAACATCAATGTGAGAGAGAAACATTGGTCAGTTATTACACTCCCGACTGGGGATGGAACCCACAAGCTAGGTATGCACCCTGACCTGGAATCGAATCCACCTTTTGGTGTATGGGATGATGCTCTAATTAGCTGAGCCGCTCGGCGAGGGCTATTGTGTTTTTCTACAAATTGAAGGCAAGTCCCTCCATCAGCAAAAAGATTACAACTTGCTTTATTGTGATGTTCTTTATTACAGTGGTTTGGAACCAAACCTGCCATATCTTCGAGGTATGCCTGCACTAGAAATAGGGAGCCAAGTAAGAGACAGTTTTTGCCTTCCAGCCAAGGAAGACAGACGAGTTAATATCCACTTAAAAGAAAGTGTGACATGGGAATGCAAACACCAAACAGGTGAAAAGTCAGAGTTCTCACAGATATCATTCCCAGTGGCAGTGGGTTGTGTCTTTAAACTGCAGAAGATGCAAATAAGAGAGCAGAAATTTCTGAAGGAAGTTTGTGACATATTCATGTTTTGTGTAAGTTGTGGTGTCACTTTGAGCATTAAAGCCACAGACTTGAGAATTCGTTTGGCCGATTATTATTTGTGTTTATTCTAAAGGATGTAAGATCATTTTAGTTATAAACCACTTTGACAACAAAAGAGAGAATTCAGTATTCAACAAGGTGAGAAGTTTGTTTTGCAAGAAACAGAGCAAGAATAACCAGACTTCTCGGGCTAACGAATATGTCGTTTTTACTCAAGCAGCCCGGGCTCCAGCTGTTCCTGGCTCACAGGCCAGAGGTGGCCATGTGGTGTGCTATACAGGTGACCACACAGAATTCCAGACCAAAGTCCAACAGAGCATTGCTGCACATGACTTTGTCCAATGAGGAAACCTAGCATTTACTGGAAATCTTTTATTATGGTCAGATGTTTCCTGAGTCTGGTTTCTGAAGTGGATAAAAGGAACATAAAGAAAGTATGAAGAATGGGGCTCAGTCTTTCCAGTCACTGGAGAGGCTTGCAAAGCTCCAATTATGCAGGGAACAAGCTACATTTTCAGATCCCACCTGTCATGGTATACATTCAACACGTATATTCTGCTAGCTACCATGTGTATGTCTTAGAGATGCAAGCATTTTCAAAAAGTCCTCTTAAGTAGCCAACAGGTAAAATAAAAGCATTCTATAGTTAACAACACTGTACTGTACACCTGAAATCTGTTCAGAGAGCAGATCTTAAATGTTCTTGCCACACGTATATACACACACACACAAAGGTAACGATGTAAGGTGATGGATGCGCTAACCTTATTGTGGTGATGTAATCATTTTATTATATACTAGTAGCCCATCACGTGATATCACGCGCAGTAGGCCGCCCACCACTCCCGCAGGAGCCGGCAGGAACCGCAGCATGCCACCGGGAGCCGCACTGCTTCCATGGGAGGTGGAAGCGAGCCATCGGCGCCCATGGGAGCCGGGAGGGAGCCGTGCCGCTTCCACAGGAGCCAGGAGGGAGCTGCGCTGCTTCCACAGGAGGCGGGCCCGCCGTGTCCTCTCCAGGCCTCTGCTCAGCCACGGAGGCTGCGGGCCGGGCCCCCTGTCCCTGTCCATGTCCTCTCCGGCTCCGGGGGACCAGCCCGGGCCAGGGCACGGCAGCTCACTGGCCCCCGTCTCTGTCTCCATCTCTGCTCCAGGCCTCACCTGCGCGCGCAATCTCTTCCTGTGTGGTCGTTACCCGTTCCGGCATCCTGGCCTAATCTGCATATTTTATATATATATATATAATCATCACATTGTACACCTTAAACTTACACAATGTTATTTGTCAATTATATCACAATAAAGCTGGAGAGAAAAGCTAAGTATAATATATAGGGATGGAAGTAATGAAAAAGATATTTATCTATTCATTAATTTAACATATTTATTAAGCAACTACTGTACTTCACACTAGACTTAGGGATACAATCGTAAGCAAGAACAAGAATGTTCCTACTCTCAAGAAATTTATAATTTGGTCAGGGAGGTTAAAAAAACACACAAATAAATGAAAGGACAGAACAGGACTGATAGCTGTGTCCTTAACCCCTCTTCCAAGAAAAAGCAGCAGAATGTTATCAGTTACTCAGCCTGCCCTTATCTCGGCCAATGGGAAAGTGGGGAAAACTAGCCCAAGGCCAAGAGTATGCTAGCCACCCCCCTGTCTTTGTGTAACCAGACCCTAGCTGCACCCTGCCCTTACGTCACTAGCCCCCCCGGCCCTCACTCAACCAACCGGAATCAACCAAATCAGTGGTCAGAGTGTGCCCCCACCCCCCAACCCCAAGCCCTATAAACTCTTTGTTCTCTTGGAACTCGGGGCTCTCTCTTGCATCCAATAATGGAGGCGGGGGGGGGGGGGGCCAAAGCCCCGGGCTTGAAAAAAAGACCCTTTGTTTTTGCATCGGAAAAGGCTCCCTGGTGGTGGATTATTGGGGACCCCGAACTCTGGGCATAACATAAACAGCATGAGTGGTATAGCTCAGCGGTTGAGTAATTGAGCCAGGAACCAAGAGAGGCCACCGGTTTGGTTCCTGGTCAGGCCATTTGCCCAGGTTGCGGGCTTGATCCCCTGTGGGGGTGTGTGCAGGAAGCAGCTGATCGATGTTTCTCTTTCATCAATGTTTCTATCTCTTTATCCCTCTCCCCTCCTCTATCTCTAAAAAAATCAATAAAATAAACAAGTAAACATATAAATGAATAAAGTAATTTCTGACAGTGATAAGTATGAAGACTACTCAACAATGTAATAGTGGCCGAGGGTGGAAGTACAGGCAATACTAGATAGGGTGTTTCGGTAAGGATTCTCTGAGGAAGTGACATATGGGCTGAGACCTGAAGACAGGAGCCAGCCAACAAAAGATCAAGGGTAAAAGAATTCTATGCAGAAGGAAAAGTAAGTTGTGGTGCATTTAAGGAACAGAGAGACGACCAGTGTGGCTGGAACACAGAGTGTGGGAAACACAAGAAGGGTGGGAAATAAGATCAGAGAAGCAAACAGGAACCAGATCCATAGGAGGCCGTGTGGAGGAGGCCATAGAAAGATGTCTGCATTGTATCTCAATAGCAGTGAAAAACTTCTGCTTAACACCAGGGGAGTAACATAATCTGATTTATATTTTTCAATATAAACTTTGATTGCTGTGTGGGAACTAAATGGATTATCCTGGCAACAGTTTATTAGTAGCCATATGGTTACCTTTGTCTTATTTTACTTTCTCCATTGCTTAGATCCTGAGAGAAACTAACCTCTCATTTAAGCCCCTCAATTTCTTCCCTAACCCCAATCTCAAACAAACAAAACCTGAGTAATGAGATTCCTGAAGATACACAGAGAGAAAAAAAAAGAGAGGACAGAGAAATTCTAAAAAGCCTTAATTGATGGGAATGTGGCATAAAGAACAAAATCAGTGAAGTAATAAAAAAGATAGAGGAAGCCAGGGGTGGTGAGAACTGGTTACAGAAAGGTATATCCAAAGGTGGCAAAGAGGTGGAAGAAGCTGATGGATGAAAAGATGTCCCAGAATTCTTCACTAGAAAGGCATTTGTAACTTTAGTGGGAACAATTCTCTGCAATGATCAGACTTTGGGGATGCAGCTATGAATGAGTTAAGTGGAGGCTACTGATATAGTAGACTTTTTTTCAAGAAGTTTTTCCTTAGATTTATCTCATTAATTTAACTTACCAAACATACATGGAGTTCTTACTAAGCTCAACAGACTGTATGACAAGATTAAGCATGGTCCCTGACATGAATTTATGAACTATTAAGAGGATAATACAGAGAGAAGTAACGGCATTACAAGCCTTTAACGTTGCTATAGGAGTTCAGATGCAAGAGAAAGAATTTTCGCTGGGAGAACCTGGGAAGACAAGGAGGAGAGAGTATGTGAGCGGGGATGGGATGACCTGGTAGGACAGGCTGTGCTGGGAGGGTGGGAACATCGAAGGAAAAGCACTGAAGCATGGAAAGTGAGGGCTGTGTGGGTTCGGGAAGGTAAAGTCATACCTAATGAATACATCACCACTTTCAGAAGGTAAAAATGCACCTGACTAAAGGGGAACTAGTCAATACAATCTGTTTAGATTTTCAAAAAAGGCTCTGACACATCAAAGACTATTTTTAAAAAGTGAGTCACCATTACACTGAGAAAGAAACTGCTCTGTCATTCAGGAGACAAAAGGCACTTGGCTGAGGATCAGGGGCATGACAACCGCTGGGACATCAGTATCCACAGGGAGACCAACAAGTCTGGGAGTAGCTGCAATCCTACTAGCCACTGCCCTCTAGGGGGTGGGGCAATGCAGGAAGGGTGGCAATGCTTACAAATACCTGTGCGTGCAACAGAAGCAGCCGGAATAAAAAATGGAAGTAGGCATGTGCTGAAACTGAAAGCAAGGGTGAGCTTGGGAACTTTTGGGACATGGGGAAGTTTTAGTACTGATGCTCTAGAAACTTGGTCGGCAAACTGCGGCTCACGAGCCACATGCGGCTCTTTGGCCCCTTGAGTGTGGCTCTTCCTAAGCCTTAGGAGTACCCTAATTCAGTTAACAACAATGTACCTACCTATATAGTTTAAGTTTAAAAAATTTGGCTCTCAAAAGAAATTTCAATCGTTGTACTATTGATATTTGGCTCTGTTGACTAATGAGTTTGCCGACCACTGCCCTAGAAATAAGAAAGGGATGAATTTTGCACTGGAACCATAGCTTGCTGAACCCAGATTTAGATCACACACACACCTCTAATCTTTTCTAAAACCCTTAAATGACAGATACGATTGTTTGTTTGTTGTAGAGTCAAAGTACACAAGAACAAACAAAACAGGAGAGGAGACATCAGCAACAAGAATTTGGAAGCTGGAGAGCAAACAAGTAGAACTGATTCAGCAAACCCATGAAAGCTGAATCCTATTCTCGCAGTGGGAAAAGCAACCTATAATACACTACAGAGTTCCATAAAGACTCAACTGCTGGCAGCACCAGCTGGGGCAGCACGGGACTTGGTTGGAATGTCTGTAAGGAGGATTCTCCGAAAGGTCAGGGGCCTCTGAGGGGACCTTGCCGAAGGCGGCAGCCCCTACCTTGACTTTTCCAAACAAGTCCGATTCCCCAGGGTGTTTTGCTAGAATCTCTAGGTTTAGTCTTTAAAGACCCAACCTTGTAGAAGCATATACTTTCTCAAGGATACTTACCCTGCTGATTGTATTTGTATCGAGAGGTTGATTTTAGTTCAAGCTGTTAATGACAATAAAAGCCAAAGGCAGCAGGCGAACAGGGCTACTTGGCGCTACTTGGGGGCGACAGCCAAGTAGTGCCTCAGCATCTCTTTCACAGAAACGTGTGTCAGAGTAACCGCTCATCGCTCAGGGTCTGCGGGTCAGCCCCGGCACACCAGGTATCAGTGAAAGTGAGAGAGAAGACAATACTGAAAACAAGACACCACACTCTTAAATATGGGCTGATAGCCAAGATCAAAAGGCATTAGAGAAAAGTATTTAATGTAAACCAAAACAAATAAAAAAATAAATGCAATGTGGAAAACCAAAAAATACACACAGAGGTGAAAACTCAGAGGCCCTGGCACGGTAGGAGCTCAGCTGGTTAGAGCATCCCCCTCATATGCCAAGGCTGCAGGTTCAATCTCTAGTCAGGGCATGTGTAAGAATCAACCAATGAGTGCGTAAGTAAGTGGAACAACAAATCGATGTCTCTCAAAAAAAAAAAATACACACACACACACAGACACACACACACACACACACACACACACACGAAAACTTAGGGAAAAGAATTAAAATCCTCAGAGGAGATATTTTATTCATGAAACAGGTAAAAGATGAATTTTCTAAAAACCGGAAGTGGGGGTGGGGCCGAAGGGGGGGCACAACAGGCAAGGCCACCATCAGTTCTCAAAGGATGAGTTGTGGCCCCACCCTCCCCAAACGTGATTTGGTCCAGGATGTGGCCTGCAGTGTCCGTTTGAAAACCGAGAAAAGAGTGACGTAGCTCTCCCAAGCACGGGACTTGGTTGGAATGTCTGTAAGGAGGATTCTCCGAAAGGTCAGGGGGCCTCTGAGGGGACCGTGCTGAACCAAGCAGTGCCGGTTCGCTAGGAGCCTGAGCCTGGCAGCCCTCCCGGAAATGGCCTTGGTTTGGAATACTGGAACTGAGCGCTTTGAGATGGCACTGTGAGGAGCCAAAGGGACGCCGGAGGGCAAAGAACAGCACCACAAAAGTCGGTGCACCATGTCTGCAGGGAGTCCCTGCCCAAGTTCTTGCACCCCGATCAGTTTGCTTAGGGATGGGCTAACACCACTTAGCCCAACAAGGATGCTTTCACTGGAAAACCAGCATGATGTCCTTTACCCATGCCTTACTCTGGGACTCCGAGGAAGCAGGAAATACTGCAGGACCCTCTGGGACGCTGAGGAAGCAGGGAATACTGCAGGACCCTCTGGGACGCTGAGGAAGCAGGAAATACTGCAGGACCACCTTTGCTTCCGTGCCTGCTGAGTCAAGACTGACCGAATTGCAAGAGGGCTTCTTGGAATGCTTAACTTTTTTTTCATGGTAGTAACTAGGGATATGAATTTCAAAGCAAGGGAAGGAGTCTTAGTGCTGGAACACACTTGAGACTTTGAGGCGGACCTTAGAAATACGCAAGCAACCCCCCCTCCCCAATAAACAAGGCTTAGGGGCTTCTAAACACATCTTGTTGGAGGCAGGATGCCAAGGAGTTGGATTTTAATGGAGAGTCACGTTGTCAAGCATATTATGCCCAACTTGAAGGTATGAAGGCAAATAAGCACTAAGAAATGGAAATAAAGAAGTAAAATCCAAGGTGACTTCTCTTGATTCCTTATGTCAGCTGATAGGCCAATAACTGGCTAATAATCAAGCAGTTCTTCATTTGTTAATGACTTTACTACTAGACTGTGAATTCCTTAGGAGCAGAGACTGAGTTTTATTTCTCCCTGTATCCCTACAATTAGGCACATAGTAATCGCATAGGAAACTTCTTTAGAATTGAATAATGCCAAATTAGAATAATTCCTAGATTATCTATATACTAGAGGCCCAGTGCATGAAATTCGTGCATGGGTGGAGTCCCTCCACCTAGCCAGCGATCGGGGGGGCCGATCAGGGCCATCTCACCCAGTCCTGATCAGGGCCTATGGCTGGGGAGGGACCGCGGGAGGGCTCCAGGGCATGTCCGGCCCCATCTCGCCCAGTCCCTATCGGCCGGACCCCAGCAGCAAGCTAACCTACCGGTTGGAGCATCTGCCCCCTGGTGGTCAGTGCGAGTCATAGTGACCAGTTGGTCGACCGCTCGGTCAGACACTTAGCATATTAGGCTTTTATAAAAGGCTAATATGCTAAGTGTCTGACCATTTGACTGGCAGCTATGACACACACTGACCACCAGGGGGCAGATGCTCAATACACAGGTATGGAAACATGGAACAGACTAATGAATCTCAGAGGGAAGGAGAGAGGGGGGAGGGCAGGAAGAGATTAACCAAAGATCTTATATGCATACTAGAGGCTTGTGCACCGGTGGGGTCCCTTGGCCTGGCCTGCGCTCTCTCGCAATCTGGAAGCCCTCGGGGGATGTCGGACTGCCAGTTTCGTGATGATCCCTGCAGGCCAGGCCAAGGGACCCCACCGGTGCATAAATTCATGCACCAGGCCTCTAGTGGGAAAATAAAAAAAAAACTGGCAAAATTGCAACACTGAAGATTATCACTTTCAGACAAAATGTTTCAACCCATGTAAGGAAAACATGCGGTGGGCTGTGTTGCTGTTACTGTGCTATTCTGAGGCAGGACATTTGTTTGTGTCCCAGCTTGGGTATGTTGACTGTTTTAACTTTGCTATTCTTATGAAAATCAAGGATATGGCATCAGTCTTCAGGAACAGCAATGGTTTCACTGACCCAATTTTAGTGCTACTTGTGTTTTGAATAGTTTTAAAATCTCAGGTATGTTTATTCATCCAAATTCCAGCTAGTCCTCTCTCTGAATATAAATAGTGAAATCAGGGTTATTGACCTAAATATAATGTACATTAAAGTTTTGGCCAAAGACGACAGAATGCCTAAGTAGGAAGACAAGATTCTGGTTGTCCCTCTTTTACTGGTTGACCAACTTTGGGCAACTCACTTATTTCTTGGGGCATAGGAGAGAAAGATCACCCAGCCCCCTTCAAGTCTGCTGTGAATATTCTACTAATAACCTGGACTTTATCATCATTTTTTATTTTATTTTTAAAATTTATTTCAGAGAGGAATGAAGAGGGAGAGAGAGACAGAAACATCAATGATGAGAGAGAATCATTGATCAACTGCCTCCTGCACGCCCCCTACTGTGGGATGTGCCCTTGACAGAATCAAACCTGGGATCCTTCAGTCTGCAGGCCAACGCTCTATCCACTGAGCCAAACCAGCTAGGGCTGGACTTCATCATCTTAATGTTTATCACAAATGTTTTAAAATCGCCATGTAATTATTTATTTGCTTATTATCTGTCTTTTCTTCTAAAATAAAATCTCTAAAAAATAGAAGAAAATGGGGGGGAAAAAGAAAGAGAAAATGGAACTGACAGATACTAATGTGTTCAAACACATGGAGAAAGGATTCATATAACTGGGGAAGCATTTAGGGTTGCATAGCGGTAAGTACACAGAAAACTAAGCAAAACAAAAAGTAAAACTATTATTGACTTCAGAAAAAACAGAATGTGCAATGAAAACACTGTAAACATAATAAACATAATGCTAAAAATAGCATTTTTATGGTCATAGTAAACAGACTGAATGTTGTTCTAATTATTTTAGAAGAATTATGCTAGACTTCACATATGTGGTAGAAAAGTAGTGAGTGTGACAGAGTGTTAAATCTTCATCTTACACTATATAAAGTCAATATATAATACTCAAAATAGAAATATCAAGAACTGACAATATAAGTATGTTATTTAGAGATTTAGAGGAAAATACCAAACAAATTAGGTTAAAAGACTTGAAAACAGATGCCTATTAGAGGTAGGAAATCAAGTCGTGGTGGTAACGGGGGAGTGCTTTTTCGTTGTTTGTTTTTGTTGGTGACAAGCCTTGAAGAACTGTCTCTGTGAACTAGGCACAGGCATAACTTTAAGAAGAACAAACACTAAATTAATTTGCACAATATTACACAACCTACAGAGGTAATAGGGCTGAGGCTTCAAATCTAATTAATCTAAATTTGTAAAAATAATTAGTCTAGAATAAAAAATTAAGACAAAACCACTAAATATGTAGACCTTGTTTGGACCCGCGAAAAGGCATATTTGAGATAATTAGGGACATCTGAATATGGATTAGGTATCTACACTAATAAAAGACAAAGATGCTAATTGACTGTACCTTTGCTACACCCACTAGCCAATAAGAAGAGTATGCAAATTAACCCAAGAAAGATGGCGGTTAATTTGCATACACAGGCGCCCAGGGAAGACTGAAGACAGCTTAGAAGGAAGCCAAGCACTGCAGAAGGGAGCCAAGCGGCGGAGAAGGGAACTGATCGGAGGTAGCAGAGACGGGAGCGGAGCTGAGGCAGCGGACACGGGAGGGAGCGAAGTGGCAGTGGACACGGAAGAGAGCCAAGGCAGCGGAGACGGGAGGGAGCTAAGTGGAGGGGAAGGGAGGGAGCGAAGCCCGCCTCTGGCTTCGCTCCCTTCTCTGCTTCGCTCTGGCCTCAGGAAGCCCTGTTCTTGCAGGAATAGGCCCGAGGAAGCCCTATTCTTGCAGGAATCTTCCTGCAACCAGCCTCTAGTCCTATATAATAAAAGGCTAATAATATGCAAATGGACTGAATGGCGGAATGACCCATCACTATGATGTACACTGACCACCAGGGGGCAGATGCTCAATGTGGGAGCTGCCCCCTGGTGGTCAGTGTGCTCAGTCAGAAGCCCTGAGCCGGGCTCACTGCTGGCAAGCACAGTGGCAGTGGTGGGAGCCTCTCCCGCCTCCGCAGCAGCACTAAGGATGTCCAACTGCCGGTTTAGGCCTGCTCTCCGCGCCATCAGTCAGACATCCCCCGAGGGCTCCTGGACTGCGACAGGGCACAGGCCGGGCTGAGGGACACCCCCCCCTCCCCAGTACAACCATTTTCATGCACCAGGCCTCTAGTTAGACAATATTAAGGGAAGTTCTAGCTAAAGCAATCAGACAAGAAAAAGAAATAAAAGGCATTCAAATGGGAAAATAAGAAGTAAAACTGATATTATTTGGAGATGACATGATACTCTATAGAGAGAACCCTAAAGATTCCACCAAAAAACTATTAGAACAGATAAATTAATTCAGTAAAGTGGCAGGATAGAAAATTAATATTCAGAAATCAGTTGCATTTTTGTACACCGATAAGCTGTCAGAAAGAGAAACTGAGAAAATTTCCCATTTACAACTGTATTAAAAAATACACAGGATCACTGGCTGATGTGCTCAATAGGTAGAGCATTGGTCTGTGCACCAAAGGGTCCTGGGCTCGATTCTGGTCAAGGGGATGTTCCTGGATTGCAGGTTCGAACCCCACCCCAGTCAGAGCACATGTGGGAGGCAACCAATCCACGTGTCTCTCTCACAATGATTTCTCTCCCTCCCTCCCTTCCTCCCTCCCTCCCTCTCTCTCTCC
>NW_005358857.1:233316-244920 GCF_000412655.1 Myotis brandtii | reverse complement strand
CTCCCTGTTTCCTCCCTCCCTCTCTCTCTCCCCCTCCCTCCTTCCCCATTCCCCTCCTCCCTCTCACTCTCTCTAAAAATCAATGGAAAAAATATCCTTGGATGAGGATTAACAACAACAACAACAAAAATACGTAATAATAAATTTAACCATGGAGGTAAAAGACCCATACTCGGAAAACTATAAGACAGTGAAGAAGAGGATACAAATAAATGGAAACACATACCGTGCTCATAGTTAGAAAGAATTAATATGGTTAAAATATCCACACTACCCAACGCAATCTATAGATTTAATGCAATCCCTATCAAAATAGCAATGGAATTTTTCACAGAACAAATAATTTTAAAATTTACCTGGAACCACAAAAGATCTTAAGAGCCACAGCAATCTTAAGAAAGAAGAACAAAGTTGGTGTATCATCTTACCTGTTATCAGACTATATGATCAGGCTATAGTAACCAAAACAGCATGATACTGGCATTAAAAACAGACACACAGATCAATGGAACAGAATAGATAGCCAATAAATAAACCCATGCCTATCTGTTCAATTAATATACAACAAAGGAGGCAAGAATATACAATGGGGTAAAGACAGTTTATTCAATAAATAGTGTTGGAAAAACAGGACAGATACATGTGGAAAATGAAACTAAACCACCTTCTTACTCCATATACAAGAATAAACTCAAAATAAATTAAAGACTTAAATGTAAGACCTGAAGCTATAAAATTCCTAGAAGAAAATATAGGCAATAAACTCTCTGACACTGCTCTTAGTTAATATTTTTTTCTGATGTATCTCCTCAAACACTGGAAGCAAAAGAAAAAATAAACAAATGGGACTATGTCAAACTAAAAGTTTCTGGACAACAAAGGACACAATCAACAAAGACAACCTGCCGACTGGGAGAAGATATTCACCAATGATACATACAATAAGGGATTAATATCCAAAACGTATAAAGAATGCATATTAATCAACACCAAAAAAAAAGAAAAAGAAAAAGAAAGAACCACAAACTATCTAATTTAAACATGGGCAAAGGACCTGAATAGACATTTCTCCAAAGAGGACATACCCATAGCCAATAGACACATGAAAAGATTCTCAATGTCACTAACTATCAGAGTAATGCAAATTAAAATCACAATGAAATAGCACCTCACACCTTTCAGAATAACTATCATCAATAAATCAACAAACAAGTATTGATAAGAATGTGGAGAAAAGGGAACTCTCATGCACTGTTGATGGGAATGCATATTAGTTCAGCCACTATGGGAAACAGTATGGAGGTGTCTAAAAAAAAAAATAGAACTACTTTATGACCTAGCAATTCCACTTCTGGGTATTTATTTGAAGAAATCTAAAACACCAATTTAAAAAAATATATGCACCCCTATAATCACTGCAGCATTATTTACAATAGCCAAGATATGGAAGTAACATTAGTACCCATCAATAGACAAGTGGATAAAGATGATATGGTACATATATATACAATGGAATATTACTCGGCCATAAAAAAAAGAATGAAATCTTACTATTTGCAATAACATGTGTGGACATAGAAGGCATTATGCTAAGTGAAATAAGTTGAAGAAAGATAAATATGATGATTTTCACTACATGTGGAATATAAAGAACAAAATAAACAAACAAAACAGAAACAGATCCATAGATACAGAGAATAAACTGATGGTTACCAGAAGGGGAAACGGTTGGGGAAATGGGTAAACAAAAATGAAGGTATTAAAAAGTACAAATTGGTAGTTATAAAATAATCACAGGGATGTAAAGTAAAGCATAGAGAATATAGTTAATAATCCTATATAGTAAAAGCCTAATATGTTAAGTGTTTGGTTGACGGGTTGGTCGTTCAACCAATCAAAGAGTAATATGCTAATGATATGCTAAGGCCGATCAACTGCTCGCTATGCACTGGCCACCAGGGGGCAGACAATCGACCAGTCGCTATGATGTGCACTGACCACCAGGGGGCAGAGCTCCAACCAGTAGGTTAGCTTGCTGCTGGGGTCTGGCTGATCGGGACTGAGTGAGACAGGCCGGACACGTCCTGGAGCCCTCCCGCGGCCCCTCCTCAGTTGGCCAACCTCCCACATCCTTCCCCAGCCCTGATTGTGCACCAGTGGGGTCCCTCGGCCTGGCCTGTGCCCTCTTGCAATCTGGGACCCCTCAGGGGATGTCAGAGAGCAGATTTCGGCCTGATCCCGCAGGCCAAGCCAAGGGACCCCATTGCTGCACGAATTCGTGCACTGGGCCTCTAGTATTGTAATAACTATGTATGGTGCCAGGTGGATACTAGAGTTATCAGATCCCTTTGTAAATTACATAAATGTCTAACTACTATGCTGTACACCTGAAATTATATCAAATAATACTGAATGTGAACTGTAATTAACAAATTAAAAGAAACTGTCAAGATCATCAAAAGCAAAGAAAGTCTGAGAAACTGCCACAGCCAAGAGGAGCCTAAGGAGACGTGACAGTGAAATGTAATGTGAGATCCTGAATGGGTTCCAGGAACAGAAAAAGGACACTAGGTAAAAACTAAGGAAATCTGAATAAAGTATGGACTTTAGTTATTAAAAATATAATAATCAGCAGAATTAGGTACTACTAAAATTTTAGCAAAGATGTCTTCATTTCAGTCAGTTCTTTCTCTCTGTATGAATACATAAATACATCTATGTATACATGCATGTCTGTAAATGAAATATCTATCATATTAATGCTTTTTATATATTTGTGTATTGTGCCTTTTTTATTTAACATTTTAGCATTACCTTTTCCTTGGGTTATTAAAAATATTTCATATTGTAATTTTTTTATTGTTGACAATATTACAGATGTTCCCCCATTCTCTCCACCCTTGATCCCTCTCCACCCAGCCCCTGCCCCCTCCCCCAGGCCTTCATCACACTATTGTCTGTGTCCAAGGACTATGCATATGTATGTGTATATATACAAGTTCTTTGGTTAATCTCTTCCTATCCCCCCAAACCCTCCCCTCCCCTCTAAGTTCTGTCAGTCTATTCCATGCATCCATGTCTCTGGACCTACCCTGTCATATCATAATTTCTAATGCCTCAACACTAACCCTCTATAAGGATTATATATATTTCCATCATTTAAGTGTTTGCCCATAATCAAGACTTCATTGCAAATTTGTGCTCATATAAATATAGCTGTGGTGAATAAAATTCGTGAATATTTTCTTAAATAAACTTAAAGAAATAAATTCCCATGTCAAAATGTGCTTTAAAAAGAAGACATTAAGGACCTAGATAATGTGACATAACAACATGATGGTCACATTTTTAAAAGTTCTTATCTGTTAGAGAGGCATACTGAAGTATTTATAGTTAAAATGACATGATGTCTGGGATTTACTTTAAAATCCAATGTAATTTAAAAAATCCAAATAATAAAAAAAGATAAGAATCTCTGTGGGAGCAGGGCTTGGATTATTCACATGTGCCAGAGACCCTTGGACAGGATAAGAGTCTTAAGTCATTTGCCATATGACATTCTTTCCTTCATCTGGGAAAAAGATGTACTTGACAGGCTATAATTAAAAGAACATGGTACCATTCCATTCTCAAGAAATAACTTAGTTTATGAAAAAGGGAGGGAACAAAATAAAAAGTTGCTCAACCAAGTTTTTATACTGTCATGATAAAGTATGTATACTTATTACTTTGCAATATTTCTATTTTTAAAGAAGACATACACCTCTCAGTACCCATACTGAGAAAGGAAAAGTTATAATTGGTTGTCATCACTGTCATTCATCTTAAGTATTAAGAGTGGAAGGCATGGAGAGAAATGAAACACATCCCTGGTGGAAATGTAAAATAGTGAAGCAGCTTTGGAAAACATTCTGGGAGTTCCTCAATAGTTAAATATAGTGTTACCACATGACTCAGCAATCCTACTGAGAAATAAAAATGTTACAAAAACTTGAACTTTAAATGTTTATAGCAGTTTATTCAGAATAGCCAAAAAGTGGAAGCAACCTAAATGCCCATCAACTGATGAATGGATAAATAAAATGTGGTATATCCATACAACAAAATATTATTTCACCATAAAAAGGAGTAAAGTATTGATACATGATTCAACATGGATGAATCTTGAAATATTATGTGAAACAAAAGAAGCTAGTCACAAAATGCCACCTATTGTATGATTCCATTTATATGGAATGTCCAGAATAGGCAAATCTATAGTCATGGGGATGTGATATGCAGCACTGCGACTAGTTAACAATATTGTACTGCATATTTGAAAGTTGCTAAGACAGTAAATCTTACCTTTTGCGACAGCATGGATGGACCTGGAGAGTATTATGCTAAGTGAAATAAGCCAGTCAGAGAAAGACAAGTACCATATGATTTCACTCGTATGTGGAATCTAATGAACAAAATAAAGTAACAAACAAAATAGAAAGACATGCATGGGTTTGGATTTATGGCAGGCCCGTCCTCCTGAGTCTCTCATAGTACCCCATGCCAGGGCAAACCATGGCCTTGAACTATTGCCCAGTCTCTGCCTACAGGCTAAAGACAGTGAAGCAGGTTGCACAGTGGGAAAAAATAGGTAAATATAGAAACAGACTCATATAGAGAACAGACTGACAGCTGTCAGACGGGAGGAGGGTTGGGGGGTTGAATGAAAAAGTAAAAGGATTAAGCAAAAAACAAACAAACAAATAAGAACTCATAGACACAGACAACAGCACAGCATGGTGATTACCAGAAGGGAAGGGGTGTGGGGGAGGTAGAAGAGGGTATAGGGGGGATAATGGTGACGGAAGGAGACTTGACTTGGGGTGGTGAACATACAATGTACAGATAATGTATTATAGAATTGTACACCTGAAACCTGTATGTTATTAACCAACGTCACCCCAATAAATTCAATAAAAACATTTAAAAAAATTATATAACTATGTGTGGTGACAGATGTTAATTAGACTTATTGTGGTGGTTATTTTGCAATATATAATATGAAATCATTACACTGTATAAATGAAATATAATGTTATATGTCAATTATACCCCAATAATAACTAACTAAATGAAAATAGAAAGAGGTGGGGGGCGGGGGGCTGTTACCTTAAAAAAAAAAAAAGAGTGGAAGTCTGGTCACCATACCTCTAAGGAAACATGGACCCCTATGGTCATGAGGCTAACCATGGACAAATCTCTTTTATCTTCCCCTTGTAAAATAGATGGAACTTGACTGCTTGATTTTTTTATTTTTATTTTTTAATGAAAGCAAGAAAGAAACCTCACCAGCAGAGAGCCATTCAGCAACTTTATTTATTTTTTTTTATTTAGGGCTGGACGATCAGAATAGAATTTCAGCTCATCTTTGACTTAGATTCTCCTATACCTATACTGCTGTGACCTCTCAAGACAATGTTGCAGCCTAGAGGTTCACAGATGTGTGATGTTCAGCCCACAAAGTATATTAAAAATCCTATTATTCCCTCTCATGGCACCTCTAACTTTTCTTATCGCAGATGTAACTGAATATTTAGTTGTGTTTCATGCTTGTTCCCCCATCTAGATTAAAAACTCCAGGTGACACATACGGTCTTTTTCACTACTCTTCATTTAGCACAGTACCTGACACAGCAGACACTCAATAAATATGTTGAATGATAACAAATGAGTGAACAAATGAAGTGGAAAAGGATCAGGAAACAGGCAATCTTAAGGAGACAAAAATCCTCCTATGCCCTTTCTCACTGTGAAAGAAAGGATCACATGAGTTGGTATAGAGTTACTACAAACATTTAGAAGCCTGTAGGTTTGGAATATCCACAGGATGCTGGGTTCTGCCACCCTTGAGGAGATAATTAATTCACTGCTTTATACAGGGCTTTCCCAGACTTAGCCTTTACTATTCTAGTCCTTTCTCTGGCCCCTATCCTAAAATTCCATTTCATGATCAGCAACGCAAAGGTCCTGAACCTGCCTGAGCGGTGCTGTGTGCGTGGTGGCCCCCATAACACCCGCACACACAGCGAGGCGCAGCCTTTTGGAAACCGTCACTGCAAAACTCCACAGGCAGCGGAACAGAAAACAGCTTTGATTTTTATTAAAGTCTATTTTAAGGTATAGAGTTCCATTTTCTCAGTAAAACCAGAATGAAAACATCAAAAAAGTCAGAACTGGGATCCCAACTACATTATTTTATATTTTATCAAGGATTCAATATCATCAAATACAGTCCATATTAAAATTTACCCGACTGCCCCCCAAATGTCTTTTTTGTCTTTTCCCTCATATCTGGATTCCAATTAAAGTTCAAAATGGCATTTGGCAATTTTGTCTCTTTAGCCTCTTTTAGTTAGGAACAGCCCGCCGCTTCCATTTTTCCTTGTGTCTCTAACTTTTTTTTTTTTTAAGAGTTTAGGGCAGCTGGCTTATATTTGATTATTTCCTCATGATTAGATTCAGGTTTACATTTTTGACACAAACACTGTAAGTGATGAGTATTTCTTGTTGCATCACATCAGAAAGTGTAGAATGTCAGATTACCACATTGATGATGTTAAATTTGGTCTTTTGGTTGTGTTAACCCTCAAAACATTTTTTCCCCTTGTAATTAGTAAGTTAATAATTAAGTATTAATACAAAAATTTTAAGTTAATTTTCTTAGTGTGATAATGGTACGTGGCTATGTAGAATATTTTTAGGAGATGCAAGTTGGGATAGTTATAAGAAAATGTCAAAAACTGCAACTTACTTTCAAATAAAGAATACTTGAGCAACTCTAGTTGCCCACAAATGTGATAACCTAGATGAGATGGACCAATTCCTTGAAAGACACAATGTGTCAAAACTCACACAAGAAGAAATTGACAATCTAAATAGGTCTAGATCTAGTCAAGAAATTGGATAAATTATTAATAACCTTTGAAAACAGAAAGTGCCAAGCCCAGATGGGTTCACTGGTGAATTCTACTGAACACTTAAGGGAGAAATTAAATCAATTCTCTACAATCTTTCAGAAAACGGAAGCAGAAGGAATACTTCCCAATTCATTCTATGAGGTCAGCATTACACTAATGCCAAAAATATACAAAGAAAACTACAGATCAATATCTTTCATGAACATAGAGATATAAAAATCCTCAACAAAATATTAGCAAATTGGATCTAGCAATGTATAAAAAGAATTATACACCACAACCAAGTGGGACTTATCACAGGTATGCAAGACTGGTTCAACATTTGACAATAAATTAATGTAATCCATCACAGGCTAAAGAATAAAATTATATGATCACATCAGTAGATGCAGAAAAAGCATTTGACACAATCTAATACCCAGTCATGATTTTTAAAACCTTAGTAAACCAAGAGAAGAACTTCCTCAACTTGATAGATAATTATATACCAAAAAAACCTACTGATAACATCACATAATTACAAAGAAGCTAGAAGCTTCCCTTCTAAGATCAAGAACAAGGACAGGATGTCCCCTCTCGCCAGTCCTTTTCAACATGGTACTAGAAGTCCTAGCTAATGCAATAAAACAGGAAAAGGAAATAAAAGGCATACTGATAGGGAAGGAAGAAATAAAACTGTCTTTACAGATGGCATGATCACCTATGTAGAAAATCTGAAAGAATTCACACACACACACACACACACACATACACACACATACAAAACAACTCCTGGAACTAATAAGCAATTATAGCAAGGTTGCAGAATACAAAGTTAACAGACAAAAGTCAATCACTTTCCTATAAACGAGCACTGAACAAGTGAAATTTGAAATTTAATGCATAATATCATTTACATTAGTACCTCTCCCAAATGAAATAGTTGGGTATAAATCTAACAAAATATGTACAAGATTTAGATAAGGAAAACTACAAAACTCTGATGAACAAAATCAAGGATGAACTAAAGAAATGGAGAGATAGATATTCCATGTTAATGGATAGGGAGACTCAATATTGTCAAGATGTCAGTACTTCCCAAATTGATCCATAGATTCAAGGCAATCCCAGTCAAAATCCCAGCAAGTAGTTTTGTTAATATCAACAAACTGATTGTAAAGTTTATATGGAGAGGCAAAAGACCCAGAATTGCCAACACAATATTGTAGAAGAAGGCCTAAGTTAGAAGACTGGCACTACCCAACTTCAATTCTTACTATAAAGCTACAGTAAAATCAAGATAGTGAGGTATTGGCAAAAAAGTAAACAAATGGATAAGAGGAACAGAATAGAGAACTCAGAAATAGACTCAAATAAATATAGTCAACTGATCATTGACAAAGGAGCAAAGGCAATAATAATATGGAGAAAAAGATAGTCTTTTCAAAGAGTGATGCTGGACCAACAGGACACCCAAATGCAAAAAAAAAAAAAAAAAGATTCTAAAGACAGACCTTACACCTTTCATAAAATTAACTCAAAATGGATAACACAAAACTATAACATTTTTAGAAGACAGAGGAGAAAACCTAGATGATCTTGGGCGTGGCGGTGACTTTTAGATATAACACCACAGGTATGATCCATGGAAGAAAGAAGAGATAAACTGGACTTCATTCAAATTAAAAACATTTGCTCTGTGAAGAGAATGAAAGACAAGCCACAGTATGAAAGAAAACATTTGTAAAAGATAAAGAACTGTTATCTGATAAAGAACTATTATCCAAAATATACAAAGAACTCTTAAAACTCAACAATGAGGACAAAGACAACCCAATTTTTAAAATAGGACAAAGACCTTAACAAACACAACTGACTTAAAGACCTCATGAAACAAGATATACAGATGGCAAATAAGTACTATCTATAAAAAGGTGCCCCATATCATGTCAAAAGGGAATAGTACATTAAAACAACAACGAGATACTATGCACTTACTAAAATGGCCAAAATCTGGAACACAACAAGACCAAAAGCTGATGAGGATGTAGAGCAACAAGAACTCTCATTCATGGCTAGTGGGAATGCAAAACGATACGGCCACTCTGAAAGATAGTTTGGCAGTTTCTTACAAAACTAAATATACTCTTACCATATGATCCAGCGATCACATTTCTTAGTATTTATCCAAAGGAGTTGAAAACGTATGTCCACACAAAAACCCACACACGGATGTTTATAGCAGCTTTATTCATAATTGCCAAAACTTGGAAGCAACCAAGATATTGTTTAGTATGTGAATGAATAAACTGTGGTACCGCCAAACAACAGAATAAATTCATATAATAATAAATGCTAAAAAGAAATGAATTATCGAACTATGAAAAGACATGAAAGAATTTTAAATATATATTGCTAAGTGAAAGAAGCCAATCTGCAAATGCTACATACTGTAAGATTCCAATATATGACATTCTGGAAAAGGCAAAACTATAGAGGTAGTAAAAATATCAGTGGATCGAGGAGATGGGGGAAGAAATTGATGAACAGGTGGGGCACAGAGGACTTTTAGGGCAGTGAAATCATTCTGTATGATACTATAATGCTTTGTTTTTTATTAGACACTAGAGGCCTGGTGCATGAAATTTATGTACGGGGGGCGGGGGGGAGGTCCCTCAGCCCAGCCTGCAACCTCTCCAATCTGGGACCCCTCGGGGGATGTCCGACTGCCGGTTTAGGCCCCAGGCAGTCAGACATACATCTCACAATCTGGGACCGCTGGCTCCTAACCATTCGCCTGCTTGCCTGCCTGATCGCCCCTAGCCACTCTGCCTGCCTGCCTGATCACCCCTAACTGCCTCTAATTACCGGCCTGGTGGCCCCCTAACTGCTCCCCTGCCAGCCTGGTTGCCCCCTAACTGCCTCCCTGCTGACCTGGTCACCCCCTAACTGCCCCCCTGCAGGCCTGGTCGCCCCCTAAGTGTCTGGAAGGAAGATGTCTGGTCGACCTGGTCTAATTAGCATATTACCCTCTTACTAGTATAGATTTCTCCCAAACCATAGAATGTTAACACCAAGAGTAAACCCTAATGCCGTGGTCGGCAAACGTGGCTCGCAAGCCACATGTGGCTCTTTGTCCCCTTGAGTGTGGCTCTTCCACAAAATACCACGTGCAGGCACGCCCCTACAGTGCGATTGAAACTTCGTGGCCCATGAGCAGAAGTCGGTATTTTGTGGAAGAGCCGGTTATTTTGTTGAAGAGCCGCATGTGACTCGCGAGCCATGGTTTGCCGAGCTGCAGTTTGCTGACCACTGCCCTAATGTAACCATGGACTTGGAGTGATGATGATGGGTCACTGGAGGTTCATGAACTGTAATAAATGTACCACTCTGGAGGGATGTTGACAGTGGGGGAGGGTGTTAATGAACATCTCTGTGCTTTCCCTTCGCTTTTGCTATGAACCTAAAACTGCTCTAAAAAAAGAGTCTTAAAAATAAAAACTCTGCAACTTAGTTTCAAATAATACAGAAAAATGTGTGTCTATCTATCTGCTTAGATAGATAGATAGATAGATAGATAGATAGTAGATAGATAGATAGATAGATAGATAGATAACAATGTGGCAAAACCTTAAAATGTTAACTAGAGACTCCAGTTGAAAGGACTCTGACATTCATTGTACTACTGTTCTTTCAACTTTTCCACTGGTTTGTAATTTGTCCAAAGCAAAAGGTTGAGGTGAAACAAATAAAAAGGATTAACAAAGCCCTAAGACCAGAGCATGCAGGGCAACACTGAGATGCCGAAGTCTGAGCCAAAATCTCTCCACTCTTTGGGGAAAAAGAATGTAAAAAATCACAGGTAGCCCTAACCGGTTTGGCTCAGTGGATAGAGCGTCGGCCTGTGGACTGAAGGGTCCCAGGTTCGATTCCGGTCAAGGGCATGTACCTTGGTTGCGGGCACATCCCCAGTGGGGGGTGTGCAGGAGGCAGCTGATCAATGTCTCTCTTTCACTGATGTTTCTAGCTCTCTATCCCTCTCCCTTCCTCTCTGTAAAAAATCAATAAAGTATATATTTTTTAAAAATCACAGGTAGCCCTGGCCAGTGTGGCTCAGTGGATAGAGCATCAGCCTGCGGACTGAAGGGTCCTCAATTCTGGTCAAGGGCACATACCTCGGTTGCAGGCTCCATCCCAGGCCCTGGCTGGGGCTTGTGTGAGAGGTAACCAATCGATGTCTCTCTTACATTGATGTTTATCTCTCTCTCTGTCTCTCCCCGTCCCTCCCATTCTCTCTATCAATTGAAAAATATGCTCGGGTGAAGATTAAAAAAAAAAATCATAGGCAGGGTGCAGCCAGAAGTCAAAAATATAGCCACTAGAGTTAGATTAGATGTCAATCTACAGACTGAGGTAACTGAGAAGGCATTAACCTGCAGTTAGAACCCTCAAGCCCCGTCTTCTTCCTCCTTTCTCACTTCCATTTTCCTACTTATGAGAGCACGTGAAACTAATTCAGAAATCCATTAATATAGTGGTTTTTAAAAAAAATAAAGGCAGTGTTGCCCTAACCGGTTTGGCTCGGTGGATAGAGCGTCAGCCTGCAGACTCAAGGGTCCCAGGTTCGATTCCGGTCAAGGGCATGTACCTTGGTTGCGGGCACATCCCC
>NW_005358857.1:231945-233274 GCF_000412655.1 Myotis brandtii | reverse complement strand
ATGTTTCTCTCTCATCGATTTTTCTAACTCTCTCTCCCTCTCCCTTCCTTTCTGTAAAAAAATCAATAAAATATATTTTAAAAAATAAAAATTAAAAAAATAAAGGCAGTATTAGCCAAAAGAGAAAAAAAATATTTCCCCATTTTTTCAATCTATTGACCAACTGCACTAAATGAAAATAAAAATCATTAAAATAAAAAACCACATAGAATAGGAAAGGGCACAGAGAATGTTGAGAAAGAGAAAGGCTTAAGCAATCAGTTCAGAAAGGAAGGCTGGTTCTGTCAGAGTTCTAGATTTCAGGAAGTTTGTGTGTCAGGAGCAAAAGCACATACACACAGAGGGTAAAAACCTGGGCTGCCTCTGCTAGATATGTTCAGTTTCAAGTGAGCCGACTTCTATATTCCCTCTTTTCTTATTTTTTCTTTTAACTTCCACGTCCTTGGGGGAGAGAAAAATAATGTCCCAAATCTAGGAGCACACACCTTGAAAGCGGACAATCTTCTGTAAAACAAGAAGTGTCCATTTGTCTAAGAAATCTGTTTTCCTGAAATTAATGGTATAATCATTGCAACTATACCCACCGTTAGCCTGGAGGGTGAAGTACTATGCTCACATACACAAAACACACAGCCACGAAAAATGGCCTAGAAAGAGACACCCCAAACTTTTAAGGATGGAATATATAACTTTTCTATTTTATTCTGTATATTTATTTGTTGAAGTTATTTAAATGAGCATGCATTCATGTATAACTAATTTTATAAGGCATTGTATCTTATAATTTCAGACTATTAATGCTGTAGCATATGTTACACAATTTAAAAAACTTTAAAAAATGTGATATCTACAGCAATGTGACTCATTGTATACAAAAAGGGGGAAAGACAAGACAAAGGAAAAAGTTCAAGAGAAAATAAAATGAAAATTACCTCATATTGCCTCTGAACTTTAGGTGTTTATTCTAAAATGAGCCTTATTTTGTAATGGCTCAAACACAGTTTTATTAAAAACTATAATTTCTGAGTTCTGGTCTAATTTTTAGGTCACTGAGTCAAAAGTGATTTCCAAAAAGATACCACCCCAAAATCTTCCTTATTTAAATATAAATGATTTCCGAGAGCAGGGTAACGATTAAAAAACCAGCTCTGAGACTCCGCGGAGTTCTGGAAGGTGGAGCCCTGCGAGTTCCCACAGCCCCCCAGGCTCTTGTTTACACACTTCCTCTTAAATCTGTGAGTTTGATTGTTGATCCCGGTGCATGTGATTGCCCAATTGGGGTCGCTAGCGGAGCTTGTAGGGGAAGATTGTTTTTGGGGAGCCTGGAAA
>NW_005358857.1:218292-226047 GCF_000412655.1 Myotis brandtii | reverse complement strand
AGTGTGGGGGGGGGGGGGGGGGGGTAGGACACATATGTAATACCCTTTGTAATACTTATAATATTTTTTTAAAAAGAATAATAAAAAAAAAAGAAAATTAAATATAAATGATTTCCAAGAGTCTATTTTATATATTTTGTGGGGGTTTTTTGGTTTTTTTAGAGAAAGAGAAACATCGATCAGTGGCCTAACACACGAGCCCCCATTGGGGATCAAACCCACCACCTCTTCATGTACGGATGGCTCTCCAACCAACTGAGTCACACTGGCCAGGGCAATAATCTATTTTATAACACATGGAAAAAGGTCTCTAACTTGTGTTCTAAACCAATCTATTTATTGCAGATATAGTTCAGCACTCATTTTAGATATAAGATATATTCCAAATCTTTATGTATATATAAATAAGTGCACATACTTATTGCTCAAGCACCAAGCAGCGGCTGCCGGCCCCCATCACCCCTGAGTTCTTCACCACCTCCCCCTGCTCCTGAGGGGCGATCAGGGCAGCAGCCACCGCTCACACCCGCTGACAGCACCGCCCGCTCGCACCTGCTGCTGGCGCCGGGCCCCAACTGCTCTGCGCAGTCAGTGCCGTCAGCACGTGGGAGCGGCAGCATTGAGAGTGGGGCTGCAGGGGACCGTGGAGGTGCGGAGGATGGGCCGACCCACCCCTGTGCCCACCTCAGCCTCGCAGCCCACAGTTCCTTTCAAGGTGCACAAATTTGTGCACTGGACCCCTAGTATATAAATAAGTGCACATGCTTATTGCTTAAAGGGAAAGGGCCAGGAAAAAGTGGAGGATGGAAATGTCGGCGAGAACTGATGGTTAGAGACAATTAAATGAGGGACAAAAGAATTCCACTGGATTTGACCACTGGAAAAAACTGGGAGGGCGAAGACCTGATTGAGGCAGTCAGGGATGCAAAGCACTGAAATGCTGTGGATGATCGCCTTGTGACTGTGACAGATGGGGCTGCCAGGACAGTCTGAGATCAGAACATGAAGGGCTTTCTACGGCACAAGAGGAAGTTCCTGACACTTCCTGCTAGAGAGCAGAACTCAGAGCTTTTGGCTCTGAGACTGAACTTCACTTGATTTAATATCCCAAGGACTTGGCGAAGTATCTGGTATTCAGAAATGTTTGCTAAATTGAATAATTTATTCTCCCTTCTAAGCCACAAGAACAAGACAAGATGTTGTCAGATGCTTTGTTTTTAGTATTAACAGTCAGTAACTTCTCAAGTAACTTTCATTCCTATTCTCACTTCCAAGATCGTTTCTTTTTCTCCAGTAACTGTCTAGTCCTTTCATATCCCCCATGCCAGCCATGCTAGACTTTCCATAGTTTTCCAAATATGCCATGCTCTTTCACACTTTGTGCCTTTGCCAAAATTGCCCCTAATTTATGTGTTCTAAGCCAATCTATTTATTGCATATATATTTAAGCACTCATTTTGGATATAAAATATATTCCCAATTTTTATGTATATACTAGAGGCCCAGTGCATAACATTCGTGCACTGGGGGGGGGGCGTCCCTCAGCCCGGCCTGTGCCCTCTCGCAGTCCGGGACCCCTCAGAGGGGGGAAGCAGGCCTAAGCCAGCAGTTGGACATCCCCCGAGTAGTCCTTAGCGCTGCCACAGAAGTGGGAGAGGCTCCCGCCACTGCTGCTGCACTCGCCAGCCATGAGCCTGGCTTCTGGCTGAGTGGCGCTCCTGCACTGACCACCTGGGGGCAGCTCCTGCGTTGAGCATCTGCCCCCTGGTGGTGAGTGTGTGTCATAGCGACCAGTCATTCCACCGTTCGGTCGATTTGCATATTAGCCTTTTATTATATAGGATAAGTAAGTGTGCTCTCTGCACTCCTCTTTATGCTTCTCTACTCAGCTCAGATATCCCCTCCACCGAGCAGCCTCTCCAGGCATTCTCTCCATCCCTGAATTTCCCCAGCTGGTGAAATACTGGGGCAGTTAGTATCCCTACCGCCCACATTCTGTCTCACCTGTACTCCACTCTGCTGCCAGATATCTTCCTAAAATGCAAATCTGACCACATTCGTTTCCTGCTCAACATGCTTTCACCAGCAGCTTCCCTCTGGCACAAAGTCCAAACTCAGCATTCCATTCAAGACTGTCTCCTGGCCCTTTTCCAGGTCCCTACACCTTTATTCAGGGGATTCTTTCTGCCTAAAATGCACTTCTCGCCTATTCATTCATACTTCCAGTCCAGGCTTGAGAGCCTCTTCCTCTACAAAGCCTTTCCTACACCCATCCCCTAACACTGCACTTCAAGATCAAATGACCCACTCCTTGTATAACGGTACAAGTCTTCCCTTCCTACGTGCCCCACAATCCCCTTCATTAGTTTTTAATTATGGTATTTACTTTATTTTTAAATATTAATTAAGGAAGACTGTAAGATTTCAGTGTTTTTACAGGAGAGTAGGGGCTTTTTAGAAGGTTAGTGAACACTGTCCACACAGCTCTACATCCCTCTGTCTTAGCATATGTAACATTTGGAGCACTTCTTTTTTAAACAGATCTAAGCAGATTATAATTCCTCAAAAGTAGGCACTGAGGCTTATTTAGTTTTGATCTTAAGAGACTAGTACAGTAACTATCTTAATAAGTATAATTAAGTGGCAGTGAAATGAACTTCGCTGAGGAAATAATAAAGGACAATTTTAAATTCCAGGTACTCAAATAGAAATTCCAGAAGAAACTTCTGTGTTCTGGTCATTCTCCTCCACACAGAAGCCCAGAATTTCCACCAGGCACCTCCATTACGTGGAAGGACCTTTAATGGCCCTGCTGCATCAAATATGAACCTGCAGCCGGACGCTGAGGCCCGCGATACCTGCCTCCACCCTCCCTCTCCCATCTTCTGTCTCACTACCCCTCACCCACACCGTTCTTCACATGTCACTGTCAGCAATCATACTCGCTTCAGAAATACTGCCAATGTTCTACTTCTCTGGAGTCCCTTCCCCAGGTGCCCAAATGCCACACCCCACCTGCCAGGGTCCCTGCTTCAGAGTCCCTCTTCCTCAAAGGCTCTCTGGATTTCGCTTCTTCCTTCTGACCTCTGACACACTTCATCTGGCCCCGTCTCAACCTTGGCTCCTTCCTGTGAGCCTCAGCGTTCAGTGTGCAAACTTCTCAGGCCCCGTCCCTCCCTCCTACGTGCCCCACACGGCCCGGACCAAAGCTGAAGACGTAACCAGTGGACACTGAGCAGTGGTGCTGGTGAGTGACAGAATGTCACTGATATCTCTACCCTGGCTTCTCTCCCACCCACTCAGCGCTGCCTGGGTGGTATTTACATGAATCCCCGCAAGCAGCTTTCAGTGCTATACACATGAGCATTTCTTTGTAGTCCCTGTCTCACGACTACCTCCATGTCACCACGAGGAAGACATTCCTGCTGTAGCTGAGGGAGAGAGAAGACCTTGTTTTCATAGCCACGTGACAGGATCAGAGGCTTTGCCATTTTCTTCTGTACCACTGAAAATAAACATAGCCCCCCTCCCCCACACCTGAAGTTATTTTGCCTTTTTGCCTTTCCTGAGCTAAGAATTCTTAAGTTTTCAGTTCTTTAATACTTTGTTCCATCCCTTCTCTCTAGTAAAATTTTGCTTTCCCCAGTCTGTTAAAATACCCCCAGGTAAAGAAAACCATAATATTATGATGGTGGAAATTTAAATATGTAACTCTGGGAAATTAAAAAACATATAGTTTTGAAGTGTCTTTAATTCATCAGTAATGATGAAATCTGGCCACCACAAGGGTATGAGCAATATAATACTGTAGCAATGAGGGTTATATTCCTTCCTTCTCCTCCTGACCACACTACTGCTCTAGTAGATCCCCAGGAGATAGGAAGGCCCCATGACTGGGGTCTGATCAATGAACCGTGGTTTGCAAGACATCACCTGCAGGCCTGGCCCAGAGAGACCCTCTGCGTATTCTCCAAGTTCTCGCCCCTTTCTCCTCTGTGCGCTAGATCAGAGGACCCAGTGGAGGATTCAAGGCCCTAGGAGTGGGCGGGGTTACCAGACGGAAGGAATCTGTGTCCCTGAACGTATGAGGTGGAACAGAACTCCTTCCCCAACCCCCACACATCTGCACTAGATTGTGACAGGAAAGAAAGAAACCTTCGCTGTCCGGCCATTGGCATTTTGGGGGTAGTCTGTAACAGGAGGGAGTCAACCCTGACTGAAATGACATTATCATGAATTCTTAAAGTTAAAAATAACAATTATTCCTACGTTTTACTTATAAGCAACTCTGTCTACAGCGATCCTTGGTTATGCCACACCAGCCATATTACTATTTTCCCTTCCAGGTGACTTGGGCACAGTGGAAGCTACAGTGTGCCCCTCAGATTGGAAGGACCGGTCTGCTGCTGGGATCAGCGCCAGCCCTTTTCAGGAAATGCCTTGGCTGAGACAGCTGTCTTGCCCAGAGTCATGTCTTTCCAGGGTGGCCTCCTCTACTGACTAGTGGTGTCCAATGACAGGTCAAGGAGAAACTACCGGTATAAAGGACAGCCCCCTTCCCTAACTCAGAAGGACTAGCCCAACTTCACATCCCTGCGGGGCTGGCTGAGACCTTTCTTGAGGCTGAATCCCAGTCCAACTTGTCCTCTGTACAATCATGCTTCCTTCTCCTCCCTTCCCATCCGTTTCCTTCCAGGATCACTGGTCCCAAAACCACTCCCTAATAAGCTTTCCACACTCTAATCTCTATCTCAGAATCACTTCCCTATGACCCAACCTGAGACCGGCACTGTATCCTTGATGCAGTATCATGTTACCCAACTCTGCCTCAGTATATGGCACAAATCCCATCTTTTCCAATCAAAAATGAACATATGCAAAATCACACTGGGATGGAAGCTTAAAAACTGAGACTCTCCAGAGAAATTCAGAATGTATTATACTATTAAAAGACTAATGCTTTGCAAGAAAATAAACGAGACCACATTTTGACAGCCCCTTTGAGAAAAGGAGCTTTGAAATTATCCCAACGATAATATTACCACCTTGCTTGTAATCAAATAAAGAAATTATTAAGTATATAACGAAGAGCCATGTAACAAAAATTACTGAGGATCTATTATCCATCTGTGCTGGTACCTGGTATTATAATTAGGGCAGTTACTTCTTGAGTGCTCACCACAACACAGTGCTAAGAGCTTTACATGCACTCACTCATTAAATCTTTAACTCGTTCTGCAGGTGATAAAACTCAGGTTCAACGAGCAAATAAATTACCAAGTCACAGACTAGGACTCAAAGTCAGAGCAAGTTTACTCCAAAGCCTCAACTCTCTGGTATGTCTTGCACAATGCAATTATGTCTTGCATATTTAAGCTCTGAGACAGTTCAAGTACTGTAACTAGTTCACTAAGTAATTTGCAAGAAGGGAGGGAGAGCAAAAGGCGGTATTAGGGTATCCCCCCAAAAAGTGTACAAACACTTTGAATAATTATAAAGGCAGTGTTTATTAAAATACATTTCATTTTCAAAATTGAGCTATCAGCTGTTCAAGTGTGTATACATCTTTTGGGATGCCCTGTATGTAATTCCAAAATCTATGTTCTCTCCTTCACCTCGCTATTGCTTCCACTGGTGACAGATATAGGTGCACATGGTTTAATGAATGAGTTAAAGAACAATCCCATACACGACTTTGCCAGAAGGAAGATACGCAGCACAAGCCTGTCCTGTGGCAATCCAAAGGTTCTTCTGCCCTCTTGTGGCTCCAGGCGACTGCTACATAGCACAGCTCCATTAAAAAGCTAAAATACCATATAAAGGCACTTGGCAGTCAGACCAAAACAGCAGGAGGCAACTGTGATTGGCTCAAAATGGAGTAAATTTAATAACATAAAAATCTGATTTTTCCACTTTTCCGTGCCAACTATTGCTGGTAATAAAAAAGCTCATAATAAGAATAAGAATACTGGAGCTCAAAGAAAAAAATCAGTATTCTGCAATGGTAATAAAGAATAATAACCATGCCCTAACCAGTTTGGCTCAGTGGATAGAGCGTCGGCCTGCGAACTGAAAGGTCCCAGGTTCGATTCCGGTCAAGGGCACATGCCCGGATTGTGGGCTCCATCCCCAGTGGGGGACTTGCAGGAGGCAGCCAATCCATGATTCTTCTCTCATCATGGTTGTTTCTCTCTCTCTCTCTTCCTTCCTCTCTGAAATCAATAAAAATATATTTTAAAAATAATAACCAGCTATATGTATTCAGAACAATGATAAAAATGTTAAACATTCTAAACCCCAAACAAAACTCCCGATCCTTGCTTTTTACACATAATATAAAGAGTGTCCCCCCCAAATGTATACACACACTTTGAATAATTATCAAGGTAGTGTTTATTAAAATATACTTCATTTTCAAAATTGAGCTACCAGCTGTTAAAGTGTGTACATTTTGGGGGGACACCCTGTATTTTAGAAATCTTATCTTATCAGCATATACAGAACCTCCTCATTCTTCAGGTGCAGAACACCCCATTGGATAGCTGAACTTGGCCCCTACTGATGAACAGTTAAGTTACTTCCAAGCTTTTGTTATTAAAAACAATGATGCGCCCTGACCAGTTTGGCTCAGTGGATAGAGCAGTGATGGCGAACCTTTTGAGCTCGGTGTGGCAGCATTTTGAAAAACCCTAACTTGCCTGACCGGTTTGGCTCAGTGGATAGAGCGTCGGCCTGCGGACTGAAGGGTCCCAGGTTCGATTCCGGTCAAGGGCATGTACCTTGGTTGCGGGCACATCCCCAGTAGGGGTTGTGCAGGAGGCAGCTGATCGATGTTTCTTTCTCATCGATGTTTCTAACTCTCTATCCCTCTCCCTTCCTCCCTGTGAAAAATCAATAAAATATATATATATATAAAACCAATGATGCAACAAACAAACAAAAAATGCTGCAGTGAGTACTACTGTACATAGATCATTTCGCAAGTACCCAGAAATGCCTGTAGATGAATTCCTAGAAGTGGAAATGCTGGGTCAAAGGGCGCACACATGCCCTCGCATTCCTTCCTTTATGAAACTTCTTCATACGACTTTCCCTCTCTCTCTGGCTGCTCAGGCTTCTTCCCATGCTTTCTTAAAAGTTTAAGAAGCACTGCCCTAACCGGTTTTGCTCAGTGGATATAGCCTCAGACTGGGGACTGAAGGTTCCCGGGTTCGATTCTGATCAAGGGCACATGCTTGGGTTGGGGGCTCAATCCCCAATGTGGGACGTGCAAGAGGCAGCCGATCAATGATTCCCTCTCATCATTGATGTTTCCATCTCTCTCTTCCTCTCTGAAATTAATAAAAATATATATTTTTAAAAGTTTAAGAACCACTGTTTCTTCAGGGTGACTTTGAAGGAGTGACCACATGCTGCTCACCCCTTCGTTGGTAGCTCCCAAAGATTTGATCCTTGTCCTCTTTCATCTTGTATCCTCTCTCCCAGCTATCAGTTTTTTTCCTTGAAGACAACCAAAGTTATTATTTCTGGGTATTATGCTTCCAGAGTTATGTTATATACATGTGTGCAAATCCTATCCTATCTAATAAAAGAGAAACATGCAAACTGACCATACCCCCAAACGCTTCCCATTGGCTAATCAGCAGGATATGCAAATTAACTGCCAACCAAGATGGCGGCCGGCAGCCAGGCAGCTGAAGCGAACAGGAGGCTTGCTTGCTCCAGTGATGGAGGAAGCCAAGGTTCCCCGCCTGC
>NW_005358857.1:188540-216964 GCF_000412655.1 Myotis brandtii | reverse complement strand
GCCTCCTCAGCAGCGCTAAGGATGTCCGACTGCAGCTTAGGTCTGCTCCCCGCTGGCAAGTGGACATCCCCCAAGGGCTCCCGGGCTGCCAGAGGGATGTCTGACTGCCAGCTTAGGCCCGATCCCCCGGGGAGCAGGCCTAAGCTAGCAGGTGGACATCCCCTGAGGGGTCCCAGACTGCAAGAGGGCACAGGCCGGGCTGAGGAACCTCCCCAAGTGCACAAATTTTTGTGCACTGGGCCTCTAGTACATATATAATACATATGCCTGTGTATGTACAAATATGAACATACATATACAAGACTTCCCCCCTTTTTATATAAATAACTAGAGGCCCGGTGCACAAAATTTATGCACGGGTAGGGTTCCTAGGCCTGGCTGGCAATCAGGGTCCATCTGTGGGACAATTGGGGGGGCCCCCGCTGGCACCCGCCTTGGTTGGCCTGGGGGCCTGTGGGCAGCTCTTGCATTGAACGTCTGCCCCCTGGTGGTCAGTACGCCTCATAACGACTGGTTGTTCTGCTGGTCATTCTGCCGTTTGGTCAATTTGCATATTAGGCTTTTATTGTACAGGATAACATTTCCATCTCAAATTGAAGCAGTTTTAAGGGGATACCTCCAAGCAGCAGCCATCACAGGAGATAAAATTGTGGTCCAAAACATTTTCAACCAATAGTTATTTGCCTGACAATTGGAGTGAACCCGAAGGAGGAGATCAGATTAAAAGGACTATCTGCCCTGGCCAGTGTGGCTCAGTTGGTTGGATATCGTCCTGTACACTAAAAAGTCAGGGCACATACCCAGGCGCAGGTTCAAACCTTGGCCAGGTCGCATGTAGGAGGCAACCGCTTGATGTTTCTCTCTCACATTGATGTTTCTCTCTCTCTCCCATCCTCTCTCTAAAATCGATTTTTAAAAAATTTTTTTTTTTAAAGAAGAAAGTATTGTCTCACCCTGGCCAGATAGCTCAGGTTGTTTAAAGCGTTGTCCCGAACACCAAGGTTGTGGGTTCAATCCCTGCTCAAGGCACATGTAAGAATCAACCAATGCCCTAACCCCGGGGTCGGCAAACTGCGGCTCACGAGCCACATGCAGCTCTTTGGCCCCTTGAGTGCAGCTCTTCCTAAGCCTTAGGAGTACCCTAATTAAGTTAATAACAATGTACCTACCTATATAGTTTAAGTTTAAAAAATTTGGCTCTCAAAAGAAATTTCAATCGTTGTACTGTTGATATTTGGCTCTGTTGACTAATGAGTTTGCCGACCACTGCCCTAGTCTAACTGTAGTGCTTCCCTTGGCGTTCTTTCTTAATCGTGAGGGTGGGGAGGACCTCTGCCCGAGTAGTTAGCGTTTACCCTCACACCACCACGGTCTATTCAGGAGGGTGCCTTTTCCAGGAACTGCCATCGGGGCTGGGATAACTGCAGTCTCTGTGCTTTGGGTCGGTAAGAGGAGAGTAGCTGTGAGCTGAGTCCAGCGAAGGGAGGCGCTTCTCCTCCCAGCCGGGGCCCCCGGCTCCTGGTGCACCTGTGCAGGGCAGCATGGCACTCTGGGGCCACAGAGCGGAGAATATTTGAATCCCCGTGGTTTTGAGGACTTTGGTGATGCTCACATTCCCCTCAAACTTCCGGTTCATCTGATATTAGTCCTGCTTTTCCTGGTGTTGTGGAGTGCCCTGGGCTCAGGTGTCCTGATACGGGTCACTGCGGAGGGCGGTCATTGCCAAGGCTAAGGACAATAAATAAATAAAAAATAAAAAAAGAAAGAAAATGCAAATCAAGTCCAATTTTAAAAAAAAAGAATCAACCAATGAATGCACAAATAAGTGAAACAACAGATGTTTCTCTCTCTCTCTCTCAAAATCAATAAATAAAAACTAAAAACGTATTGTCTCCCACCCTGGCCTACAATTTCAAAAGGTCTCGGAAAGTACCCACAAATTAATTCAAGAGCTAGAGGAAGTATGGAGCAGAGGTCAATAAGTAAAAGGTCAGAGTCTAAATATGATCTTTGGCAGCTGTGGTTAGTCATGTAGGAAAAATTTGTTTTTTATTTTACTTTTTTTTAATGAAAGTTTTCTACCTACATAAAAGTAAAGAGAAGAGTGTAATGAGCCCTGTCCTACAGATTAAACAGTTATGCAAAACATTTTGCTACTGGCTTCCTGGTTTTATTCCTTCATTCTCTCCCCTTCCTTCCCTGGCCCCTCTTTCTTTCTCCCTCTCTGTTTTTTGGCTACATAGTTTTAACAAGTCCCTGACATCATGCTGTTTCATCCCTAAATAGTTCTTCTGGTCATAATTATAAAATACATTTTCTTACATGATCCCAATATCATGATCACATCTAACAAAGTTAATAACTTCTTAGCTCAGTCCACATTCATATTTCACAATTATTTTTAAAAAATCTTTTTACAGTGAGCCTCTTAAGTTTTAATGGAACTATATAGCCAAAGAAATTCCATACCCAGCCAGCAATAGCCTGTGACTATTAAATCTTAACAGAATTCCCAGTCTCAAACCCCACCAACAGGAAATGAACTGCTAAGTTGTACACTTCCAGGAGGGGCATTCCTCCCACGGCCGGCCTGATGGCCCACCCTGACGTGGCCTTGGCAGGTAACATCCTATACCCTTTAGTTTCTTCCTTCTAGCCCACCAGTCCTAAATGACCAGGAATCTACTGTCTCTACAGATTTGCCTATTTTGAACATTTCATACATTATATAGTCCTTTGTGACTAGCTTCTTTCACTTTGCATAATGTTTTCAAGCTTCATTCATATTGTAGGACATTAGTATCTCATTCATTTTTATTGCTGAATAACATCCCATTGGTCTGTACCAGCGATCTTCAACCTTTTTCATCTGACAGTACACATAAACTACTAAAATTCTGCAGCACACCAAAAAATATACTTCTTGCCAATCTGACCAAAAAAAAGTATAATTTTGATTCAGTTACACCAGACAGCTATTGTTGTGTTGGCTGTTCTCATTTTTTTATTTGACAATCTAAGGGAAAAGAGATAAAAATAGTAAGGTATTGCATGTTTTAAAAATTCTTGTGGCACACCAGTATGCCTGCCATGGCACACCAGTTGAAAATCCCTGGCAGACATACCACTTTTATTTATCCCATTCATCAGTTGGTGGACTATTGGGTTATTTACACTTTTTGGCTATTAGGAATAATGCTTCTACGAAAGCTCACATACAAGTTTTAATGTGGACATATGTTTTCATTTCTCTTGAGTTTATATACCTAAGAGTGGAACTGCTGGGTCAAATGGTAACTCTATATTTAACTTTTTAAGGAACTGCCAGACTGTTTTCCAAAATGGCTACACCATTTTACATTCCCACGATCTGGGTATGAGGGCTCCAATTTCTCCACATCCTCGCCAACACTTGTTATTATCTGTCATTTTTATTATAACCATTCTAGTGGGTGTTAAGTGGTATCTCATTGCAAATTTGCATTTCCCTAGTGACTAATGATGTTGGACATCTTTTCAAGTGCTTATTGACCATTTGTATATCTTTGTTGGAGAAATGGCTATCCAGGTCCTTTGCCCATTTTAAAAATTGGATTGTCTTCTTATTGTTGAATTATTAAGAGTTATGCCTTCTATTCTTTCCCATTTTTTCCATTGAGAATAAAAGGTTGCTAACCATCAAAAAGAGCATTGATTGTTTTTTTCCTATAGCAAAAAGTAACCATCAGAACTACTTTAAAACCCAACCAAATCCATCAACAACAGCTTCACTTCAGTGACTACTGTTCTGAAAGTCATCCTATTCAACAACAGCCTTATTCATGTAATTGGGAATCCACAGCTAAAGGTCAACCAATCCCTAAACACTCTCACTTCTGAAAGTCCCCCAATCCCTGAACTCCACTTTTTTGAAGACTCAAGAATACAGTGGTTCTTAGATTTCTGATATTAGACCCTTTCACACTCTTAAAACTTACTAAGGACTCCAAAGTGTTTGTGTATGTAGATGAATGATTTTATTAATACTAGAGGCCTGGTGCACAAAATTTGGGGGGGGGGGGGGGGGGGGGGGGGGGGGGGTGTCCCTCAGCCCAGCCTGCACCCGCTCCAATCCGGAACCCCTCAGGGGATGTCTGACTGCTGGTTTATAGGATCAGGCCTAAACCAGCAGTCAGACATCCCTCTCACAATCCAGGACTGCTGGCTCCCAACCGCTCTCCTGCCTGCCTGCCTGCCTGATTGCTCCCAACCGCTTCTGCCTGCCAGCCTGATCGCCCCCAACTGCCCTCCCCTACAGGCCCGGTCGCCCCCAACTGCCCTCTTCTGCAGGCCTGGTCACCCCTAACTGCCCTCCCCTGCTGGTCTGATAGCCCACAACTGCCCTCCCCTGCTGGCCAGCTTGTGGCTGTGGGCACTGCCATCTTTGAGGGCGGGGCAGTCAATTAGCATATTCCCTCCTTATTGGCTGTTAGCGCCGCCATCTTTGAGGGCAGGGCAGTCAATTAGCATATTCCCTCTTTATTAGATAGGATTTGTTATATTAAAACATTTTTAAAATATGAATTCATTTAAAATTAACAATAGAAAAAAATAACTTTTCTAAAACAGAAAAAGTAGGAAAGAGTAGTTTTACATTTCTGCAAATCTCTTTTACAAGTTAATAAAAGAAATTTGGATTTTCACCAGTTTCTAATTCAATCTGTTGTAAAACATTTGTTCTGACTATGCACTCAATGTAGGAACAGTTAAGTATATAAAATAAACATTGACAAACAAAGGGAGAGATTGACAGTAACACCCCACTGACATCAATGGATAGATCATCCAGAGAGAAAATTAAGGAAAGAGCAGTTTTAAATGACACATTAGATCAAATGGACTTAATAGATAATTTTAGAGCATCTCACCCAAAAGCAATAGAATATACCTTCTTTTCAAGTGCACAGAAACATTTTCCAGGACAGACTGCATGTTAGGCTGCAAAACAAGTCTCAAAAAATTTAAAAAGACTAAAATCTATCAAGTACCTTCTTTGATCACAATGATATGATACTAGAAATCAACCATAAGAAGAAAATTGAAAAACACATGGAGGCTAAATAACAAGCTACTAAATAATGAATAGATTAAAAATGAGATCAAAGAGGAAATTAAACATACCTTGAGACAAACAAAACTGAAAACATGATCTCAAAAATCTATGGGACACAACCAAAGCAGTTCTAAAAGAGAAATTCATAGCATACAGACCTACCACCCTGAGAAACAAGAAAAATCTCCACAAAAAAAAAATCTTGCCTTACATATAAAGGAAAAAGAAGAACAAACAAAACCCAAAGTAAGTGGAAGGAAATAATAAAAATCATAGTGGGAAAAAAAAACAAAGGAGAAACTTAAAAACAATAGAAAAGATCAATGAAACAAATAACTGGTTCTTTTAAAAGATAAACAAGATTGATAAACCTTTAATCAGACTCATCAAGAAAAAAAAGGGCCCAAATATGTAAAATCAGAAATGAAAGAGAAATGACAGCCAACACCACAGAAAACAAAGCATTATTAAAAAAAAATACTATGAACAATTATATAACAACAAATCGGACAATGTGGAAGAAATGGATAAATTCCTAGGACTGTACAATCTTCCAAAACTGAATTAGAAAGAAACAGAGTATCTGAACAGACCAATAATTATTAAAAGATCAAATGAGTAATCAAAACTCCCAACAAATAAGGGTCCTGGACTAGATGGCTTCACAAGAGAATTTTACCAAGCGTTCAATGAAAAATTAATACCTATCCTTCTCACCCTGTTTGATTGCTCAGTGGTTAGAGCATCAGCCCATGGACTGAAGGGTCCTGGGTTCGATTCCTGGTCAAAGACACATACCCTGGTTGTAGGCTCATCCGTACCCAAGTCGGGGCATGTGTGGGAAGCAACCAATTGATGTATGTGTGTCTCCCTCTCTCCCGTTCCTTCCTCCCTCCTACTGTCTCTAAAAAAAAAAAACAACTCACAAAAAAACTATCCTTCTCAAACTATTCCAAAATATTAAAGAGGAGAAAAGGCTACCAAAATTATTTTATGAGGCCAGCATTACCCTGATAACAAAGACAAAGACACTACAAAAAAAAGAAAATTATAGGCCAATATCCCTGATGAACATAGATGCAAAACTCAACAAAATATCAGCAAACTTAATTCAGCAATACATTAGAAAGATCATATACCATAATCAAGTGAAATTTACTCCTGGGATGCAAGATTGGTTCAATATCCACAAATCAATGGGATACACCACATAAACAAATTAAAGGATGAAAACATATGATCATAACAATAGATGCAGAAAAAGCATTTGACAAATTCCAACAGCCATTAACTGTGTAACTTAGATAAACTAATGAAACTAAATACTTCAGTTGCTCAACTGGAAAATAGAGATAATAATAGCATATTCATATGGTTATAGTAAGAAGTAAATTAAATAAAATTAAATGTATGAGGCCTGACAAACAACAGGTCTTCCATAAAGTTAGTATCTTTCTTAATTTCTCCAGCAAAATATTATCTAATCCTTGATTATGTCTTCTATGGGTCAGTAGCGCTTATCGGAAATAGAGACCCCCATCCCTTGCACATGTTTCCATCTATTTTATGGATACAGATTAATTTATCCATTATGGCTACAGACAATGCCTCTAACCACAGACTTTTGCACTGCACTGATATAAACACTCCTTATTGTGGGTAGTCTCCTTGATTTTAAAAATAAGTTGGGCCCTGGCTGGTTTGGCTCAGTGGATAGAGCGTCGGCCTGCGGACTGAAGGGTCCCAGGTTCGATTCCGGTCAAGGGCATGTACCTTGGTTGCGGGCACATCCCCAGTGGGGGGTGTGCAGGAGGCAGCTGATCGATGTTTCTCTCTCATCGATGTTTCTAACTCTCTATCCCTCTCCCCTCCTCTCTGTAAAAAATCAATAAAATATATTTAAAATAAATAAATAAATAAATAAAATAAAAAAAAAATAAGTTGGGACACAAATTTAAGTAAACTCCAGAAACACAAAGTAATTACTGGTAATTATAAGCTAAGCAGTTAAAAGGCATTTAAACATTCCATATAAAACAATAAAGATATAACACTATATTTTAAAAATTGGCTTGCAACTGCTTCAGTAGTTTGGGCCATGTGAGAAATAAGTGAACTACTTCATAGGAACAGTTCCCATGTTAAGGTCTCAACACGAGGCCAACTGTCAGATGCCTCTTCCAACTCATTCTAGCATTTTAACCTCATATTGAGAGACTAACTCTACTCTCAAGTGAATTCTACACTTTTATCAGGTAGATGTTTGGGAAAATAAAACTACTTTAGAGAAGAGACATTGACTAGGAATCAGAACAGACTACGTGGTATTTCCTGCAACAAGCCTTCAGACCAAAGAACCAAAAGGAAAACTACTTGTGTTCAAAAAGAGAATGTGCAAAGCTGGTGTTGCTCAGTGCAAACCTTCAACTGCAAGCCTAAACCACAACACAGGCAACACCGGTGAACTGAAACCAAGTCTGAAGGGTTCAGGCAGGAATACAGAACATGCTGGGTGACACATGAGGCCTGAGGTACAGATGGAAGAAAGGGATCAGGAGTTATTGACTGGAAAGCCAGCACAAGTTCAGGACCAGCAAAGGCTACAAAGATGAAGTGGACAGATCTTCTTTAGGAAAATAAAACAAAGACAATATTAAATTGAAAATTCAAGGAAAAGATAAAGATGAAGTTCGAAGGGCAAAAGAAAACCAACTTCACTACCAAGCCCTAAGGCAATAAATGGCAAATGGGAGCAGCAATACACTACAGTAATTAAGAACAACATTCAAGGACTAGAAGTACTAGTACAGTTCTAGTTTTTATTGAAAAATAGCACTTTTTCACTGGGTTCATATAAGAATTTGCCATGGCATGCAGTTGTTGTTTTTTTGTAAGTTCTTAACTTACAGTAACAAAAGTAGTCAACTTCTAAGCCTAAATCCCAGAAATTGTTAGTTTACTCTCACTGCCCAGCTCTGAAGAATCTGAGAACATTGCAGCTACATGAAAACCCCATCGCTGATCTGCAACAGGCTTTTCGGGGGATAGGCTAGAGTGACCATACTTACTGGAGTCCTCCCACTGGAGAAAATGTAGCTTCCATGCAGAATAATACAAAAATCCCAGGACCAGAAAAAGGCAGAGGGCTAGCAGCAGATTGCGCACAAACACCAAGAGTCCCATCTTCACATGATTTACAATTTCCTACATGACCTAAAAAACAAAACCACAAAATAAAACCAATTTAGGTCTTAAAAGAAAAAGCAATCATCTTACTGATATACTCTACCTTGAAATAAGTATTTATAGGAGAATTTTCAAATGAAGAACCTGGAATTACCAGTAAGTTCAAGACACAGCACGTTCCCACCTGCTCACCCGTGTCTAGGACAGCTTCACCAGTCACTCAGCAGTCATCTGTGTCCTGTCTCTCCCTCATTCCTGACATCCAATCAATGACCAAATTCTGGTAATTCCAACCTCCCAAATAAGTATCAGATCATATCCCCTCCCCACCATCACTACCCTCCATCCTTGTGACCACTATATTCCCAAAGACAAGTTTCCCTGCCTCCAAATTTGCATTCTCCCAAATCCATTTTCCACACAGCACAGCAGTCGTCGGTTAATAACACAAAATTTGACATTACTTCCCTACCTAAACCCCTCAGTATTAGTATTCTGCTGCTGCTGTAACAAAATACCACAGATTTAGCAGCTTGAAATAACACAAATTTATTTTCTCTGAGTTTTGTAGCTGGGTCCTCTGCACAGTCTCACAAGGCCAAAACCAAGCAGTCGGCAGGGCTTTCTGGAGACAAGAGATGGATCTGTTTCCAGGGTCATTCAGGCTGTTGGCCGAATTCAGTTCCTTGCAGCTGAAGGGCCGAGGTCCCGTTTCCTTGCCGGCTGTCAGACAGTCTTTGCTCCTGCGTTCCTTCTCATGTTTTCCATGTGGTCCCCCTCAGCCATGGTAGGTCAAGTTCCTCTGACTCTGAATCTCTCCAACTTCCCCTTCTACCACCAGCCAGATAAACTTTTTTGCTTTTCCAGCTCATGTGATTAGATGGGGCCCACTTGAATAATCCAGGAGAGCCCTGGCCGGAGTGGCTCAGTTGGCTGGAGCGTACACTAAAAGGTTTTGGGTTCAATTCTGCTCAGGGCATATACCTAGGTTGCGGGTTCAATCCCAGTTCGATCCCTGGTCGGGGTGCATGCAGGAGGCAGCCGATCAATGTTTCTCACATCAATGTTTCTTCTCTCCCTTCCTCTCTCTAAAATCAATTAAAAAATAAATAATCCATGCCCTAGCTGGTTTGACTCAGTGGCTAGAGCGTCGGCCTAAACACTGAAGGGTCCCGGGTTCAATTCTGGTCAAGGGCACATGCCTGGCTTGTGGGCTTGAGCCCCAGGAAGCAGATCAATGATTCTCTCTCATCATTGATGTTTCTCTCTCTCTTTCCCTCTCCCTTCCTCTCTGAAATCGATAAAAATATTTAAATGAATAAATAAATAAATAAATAAATAATTCGGGACCTAGCCGGTTTGTCTCAGTGGATAGAGCATGTGAGCACATGCAGGCTGAAGGGTCTAGGGTTCGAGTCCAGTCAAGGCTCAATCCCTGGCCTTGGGTAGGCTTGATCCCCAGGCCCAGTTGGGGCACATGAGGGAGGCAACCAGTCAATGTGTCTCTCTCACATCAATGGTTCTCTTTCTCTGTCTCTCCCCTTCCCTTCCACTCTCTTTAAAAATCAATGGAGGCCTAGCTGGTTTGGCTCAGTGGATAGAGTGTTGGCCTGCACACTGAAGGGTCCCGAGTTCGATTCTGGTCAAGGGCACATGCCTGGGTTGCGGGCTTGATCCCCAGTAGGGAGTGTGCAGGAGGCAACTGATCAATGATTCTCTTTCATCATTGATGTTTCTATCTCTCTCTCCCTCTCCCTTCCTTTCTGAAAGCAATAAAAATATATTTTCCAAAAAAAAAAAATCAATGGAAAAATATCCTTGGGTGAGGATTAACCATAAACAAACAAACAAATAAATAAATAACCCAGGATAATTTCCTCCTCCCTCCTCCAATTTTAAGATCCATAGCCTTAATTTTATCTGCAAAGTCCTTTTTGCCATGTAAGGAAACATATTTACAGATTCCGGGGACTAGGGTATCTTTGGGGGGCCATTCTACCTAATATCCCTTTCATTAAATTCTCATTTCTTTTAGAATAAAGTAATTGCTCTCAGAATCCAGCAGCTTCAGACTGTGCCCCATTTACTTTCCAACCATCTCTTGCTTCTCCCAACCTCATTTGTCTCTTATGCTCTAGCCATCCTATCTACTCACTGAACACTGTGGTACTGTTCCTCCCCCCGAGCCTGTCTGGAATACATTCTCCACCACCTTGTTTCGCCTGTTGCACATTCTTCGATACGCCCCTTAAATGTAACATCAGTCAAGAAGAATTCCCAAGACCACCCCTCCCCACCCACACTCAGATATCTTAGCCGCGAGATAACATACAAAGAAGAAATTATGTATAGATATTATAAATGAAGTGATAAAAAGTTATCACTGGCAGGTTATATAACTGTCTACCTAGAAAAGCCAAGATAATCGATTGTAAAAACATTAAAACTAATAGGAAGTAGGTGATTATAAGATTAAATCAAAAGCTTCTTAAACACTGTACCAGCAATAACCAATTAGAAAATGTAAAGGGGAAAAATTCCATTCATGATGGCAACAAAATCTACAAAATATCTAAAAATAAACTTAGGAGGGAATGGGCAAGATTTTCACCAAAGGACATAAAAGATACAAATACATACAGAGATAAAACAGGCTCCTTAAGTGAGAAGATTCAATCATGGAAATATGTCAGTTCTTCTGAAATGTCAGTTCTCTATAAATTCAGTCTAATTCCAGTCAAAATCCATGACTATTTTTTAAATATAAAATTAATCCAAATACTTCATGCCCAAGAATTTTTTTTAAGTGAAAATAATGAGATGAGGATTTGCTTTACCAGATATCAAAACCAACTGTTGTGCCTGAAAGTGGGAAAATGCTCAGGTAAGGACATGTAAAACGGAAAAAGAAGCCAGCTCGAGGGGCTCCTGGCCAGATCTGGAGCATTATAACCCACTAACAAGAATGTAATAAATGTGGAGAGAAGAGAACTCTCCTGTAGAGTGGAAGGTCAAGTAATGAATGCAGAAGGATTAATGTAATTAGAAAAGTCACCATTTAGCAACCATTTCAGTAATAATTCAGCTGAAAAAAAAGCAAAGGATGCTAAAATTAGTGGGTAAAATTTTGAGAAATGGGATCGTATACAGTATAGTCTTAAACTATCTCCCCACAAGATACTTATTAATTACAGAGAGGGAAAAAGTTAACTTTACAACGGGGAACTCTGAGAGACACTACCATAAACTAGCTGAAGGTATGATACGTGGAAGTTCTTTGTAATATTTTTGCAACTTTTTTAAGTCTAAAATTATTTTTAAAATAAAAGTTAAAAAAAAAGAAAAATGTTTTTAAACTAAATGCTCAAAGAAATGTTCAAATAGACATCCAATCCAAATAAGAGATTATGTAGCCACTTTACTAGTAGACGTTTATGAAAAAATATATATATATATTTTTAAGATATTTGAAATACAACTTTATTCTGATTCTAAACAAAAAGGAACGGGAATGACAGTAACAAACAAGGTTTCACCACTGAGTATTGTGATGCGACTGCAGCATTTTTATAAGGAAACAACTGCGTTCCAATATAGCTAAACATGCAGGTCCAGAAAGTGAAGGTGTTTTGTAACTGCCACATTCACCCTGAAGCCCGCTCCTCTCTTTCGGCTTCCCCAAGATCCAGCACAGGTTCCGCTTCGCTATATAATGAAGTGGCACCACAGGACAGTCGCCTATAAAACTAGACTTCTGACGCGGGGCTCCGGCTTCCCTCTCACAGGTCGTCATCTTCGTCCGGGAGCTCAGCGGCCTGAACACAACCTCTAGATCAGTGGTTCTCAACCTTCCTAATGCCGCGACCCTTTAATACAGTTCCTCATGTTCTGGTGACCCCCAATTTCATTGTTACAAATTGAACATAATTAAAGCATTGTGATTAATCACAAAAACAATATGTAATTATATATGTGTTTTCTGATGGTCTTAGGCGACCCCTGTGAAAGGGTCGTTCCACCCCCAAAGGGGTCGCGACCCACAGGTTGAGAACCGCTGCTCTAGATCATGCTCACACCGCGCTGCCAGTGCTGGGACCACGGCCACCTCTGGAGGGGCAAGAGCAGGCACGGCAACAAACTCCAAGCGAGGGTCTCCAATTCGCTTTCCAGCAAGCCAGAGGAAGGGCTTTCCAAAGCTGCCGTTCCTCCTGGCAGAAATGTCGTAGTACCGGAGACTCTCCTTTCGGTGAAGACCATTGATTTTGCCTCACTTTCCTGTCCTCGATGTCCACTTTGTTGCCACACAACACGATGGGGATGTTCTCACACACTCGCACCAGGTGGCGATGCCAGTTAGGCACATTCTTCTCAGTAACTCTCGAAGTTACTTCAAACATTGTAATGGCACGCTGGGCTTGGATGTCACCGCCGTCTCGCAGTCCCCTGAACTTCTCCTGGCCGGCCGTGTTCCCTTTGTCGGTGTGGCACACGAGGGAGTGCACCTCCATACCCAGGGTGGCTACGTACTTCTTCTCAAATTCACCTGCCAGGTGATGTTTCACCCAGGTCATTGTCCCAGTCCCACCGGCACCAACCAATACAAGTTTGAACTGAACTTGGGTTTTCTTTGGGCGGCCATGGTGATGTCACTTCTAGAACCGTCTTGAAAATATTTTAATAATGTTAAGATACAAGTATCATATACTCAACTAAAAACTAGACTAGAATGAAACATAAAAGGCTAAGCGATGAGTGCTGAGGACTTTTCTGGCTGGTGGGATGCACCTGGCCTCCTTGCACAGCCATGAAGGCACACAGGTAAAGGGGGCGGCTGCTCACAGGAGACTCCTCAGCAGGGACCAGGAGCACAGCAGTCTGGACGTAGCCCCTGCTCACATACTCATCTTATCTCAGAGGTGGTGTCTCTCTCCTGTCCAAAACCAATGCCACAAACACTAGTGCCACAGACTGTGCAAGGCACAGAGGACACCAAGACCATCCAACGCAGACCCCTGCCCTAGGCGTTGTCGGTCTTCTCACTTCCTGTTCATTCTTCAACCCAACACGGTCTGACCTGGCTTCCGCCTGGCATCTGAAACTGTGAGAAGAGATACGGCACGGTGCAGAGAGCCCTTTCTCTGTTCTCTTTGCCTCGCAATGCCGAGCCACCTTCCAGGCCTCTGTCCAAGTCTTAGCTCCTTCGGGACGCTTTCCTTAAATACAGCCCTATCCTGTGGCTGTGTGCGCTCCCCTAACACCCCATGCTACCTCTGTCACGGCATTTATAAAAAATGTTGTTTATTTTTGCCTTTGCAAAGAATCAGCGTACAGTTTAAAAGCAGAATCCATAACTTAGGTCTGTGAATCATCTGCATTTAACAGCATAACATCTAAGGCATAGCAACAGTGTGTTTAAAATTAAATAAATTTCTAATTAATGGCCCAATGTAGACATAATTAATATAGTTTGTACACATTCCAAAAAGTAATATATACTAGAGGTATAATTTGTGTATGTCTACATATATATATAAAATTTATATGTATATAAATTTTAAATATAGAGAAAAGTTTGGAATACTGTCTAAGGCTTTTTAAAATTCTCATTCTACAGAAATTCCCAAGGCAATCTCATTCCACTTCTGTGACTTCCTTTACCATCATTATCCCAAACTTTACATATTCTGTCTAGGTATCTCTAAGTTCCATGTCCATTTTTTAACTTCCTACTCTATACGAAGATCAAGCACGTCAAACTCAAAGGCTAACACGAGCCAAATAAACAAGGTATGTGGCCCATGGGCCGTGAGTTTGACATGCTTGATCTAGATCAGGGGTCCTCAAACTTTTTAAACAGGGGGCCAGTTCACTGTCCCTCAGACCGTTGGAGGGCCGGACTATAGTTTAAAAAAAAAAACTATGAACAAATTCCTATACACACTGCACATATCTTATTTTGAAGTAAAAAAACAAAACGGGAACAAATACAATATTTGTATTTGCATGTGGCCCGCGGGCCGTAGTTTGAGGACCCCTGATCTAGATGTTTCACAGATGCCTCAGACTTCCCCTTAAACCTCCTCTTTCCCTGTGTTCACTATCTCAATAAAAGGCAACACCTTCACAGATATTTTTGTCAGAAACCTGGAAATTATCCTTGACAACAACCTCCTTCTCACTCTCATCCCACCTTCCAAATATAACCAATCATCAGGTCCTATGAGTTTTACCTGTTAAATACTTCTGAAATCCATCCTGCCAGCATCCCATTTCAAGTCACCATAATCTTTTGTTGGCCTACTACTATAACCTCCTAATAAGCCTCCCATATCCATTCTTGATCCTAATTCATTCTCCACATAGTAGCCAATGTGAATTTATTTCACTTTGTAAAATTCCCACTATCTGTAGGGTAAGTCCCAAACCCCTTAACAAGGCCTATAAGACTCTGCATAGCCCTGGCCAGTTTGTCTCAATGGAATAGAGCGTCCGCCTGCAGACTAACAGGTCCCAGGTTCAATATGGTCAAGGGCACATGCCCGGGTTGCGGGCTCAATCCCCAGTACGGGGCGTGCAGGAGGCAGCCGATCAATGATTCTTTCTCATCATCATTGATGTTTCTATCTCTCCCTCTCCTTTCCTCTCTGAAATCAATAAAAAAAAAAATACTCTGCATAATCTGGCCCCTGCCCACCTCTTGCCCCACATCTCTTACCACCTCACCTCTGTGAGTCTGCAACATTGCATGTTTTGAACATGTTCTCTCCCAACGTCAGGCTAAATCCTCCTTGACCCCAGCATTTCATCTAACCAACTCCCAATTATTCTTTAAGTCTCAGCTTAAAGGTTAATTCCTGAGGAGCCTCACCTGTCTCTACACTTCAGGTTAGGTCTCCCTCTTATAAATTCTCACAATCCCTGTATATTCCCATCCCGTTACTTATAATCTTACTAGAGGCCCAGTGCACAGATTCGTGTACCAGTGGGGTCCCTCGGCCTGGCCTGCAGGGATCGGGCCAAAACTGGCTCTCCGGAATCCCCCAAGGGGTTTCGGATTGCGAGAGGGCGCAGGCCAGACTGAGGGACCCCACTGGTGCACGAATCCGTGCACCAGGCCTGTAGTATGCATATAAAATCTTTGGTAATCTCTTCCCGCCTTCCCCCGTTGCCCCCTTCCTCTGAGATTCATCAGTCTGTTCCATGTTTCCATGGACCCTTTCACAGGGGTCGCCTAAGACCATCGGAAAACACATATATAATTACATATTGTTTTTGTGATTAATCACTATGCTTTAATTATGTTCAATTTGTAACAATGAAAATACATCCTGCATATCAGATATTTACATTACGATTCATAACAGTAGCAAAATTACAGTTATGAAGTAGCAACGAAAATAATTTTATGGTTGGGGTCACCACAACATGAGGAACTGTATTAAAGGGTCGCAGGATTAAGAAGGTTGAGAACCACTGATCTAACCCCTGATGGTCAGTGTGCATTATAGCTATCGGTCTGATGGTCACTTAGGCTTTTATATATAAAGAAGAGTATTTGTTAAACATTTATATTCTGGCTAATCTAGGCAGGAAACATGTCTATTGTATCACTGCTAGGTATTCAAAAATTATCTGTTCACTGACCGAATAGTCAGTCAGTAATAGTATGCATAAAAAAGGTAAAAAGGCAGTAAGGTACATAAAGCTAGGTTATTTTAATTAACCATAAAAAGAAAACTAAAATTTGAACTCACTGAAACAAATTCACCAAACTCCTGTCATTTCTGAAACATCCTACAATAGGGTTTGTGGTTTTGTTTGTTCATTTTTTTTTTTTTAGAATTATACCAGGCAACAACTTTTTTTTTCTTTTTTTTTTTTAATATATTTTATTGATTTTAGAGAGGAAAGGAGAGGGGGAGAGAGAAACATCAATGATGAGAGAGAATCATTGATTGGCTGCCTCCTGCACGCCCCTCACTGGGGATGGAGCCTGCAACCCAGGCATGTGCCTTTGGCCGGAATCGAACCCGGGACCCCTCAGTCCGCGGGTCGATGCTCTATCCATTGAGCCAAACCAGCTATGGCCAGGCAACAACTTTTTGTCTGAAATGTCAGAATTTTGCCAACTTTCAAATATCAGCCATAATGGATATGAACTCAATTATAATAAAATTACACAGAGCAAAAACCACAAAGTATTTCCTGAGCATGTCTCCTGTGAATATTTTTGAGGCAAGCTAATTAGAAGTTATTACGTACTATTTATTATCCAGCTTCCCAAACAAGTTACTGAAAAGCTCATTAATTTTTTTATAACATTTTTGTTGAATGCACACCTCCTATTCAGACTTTATGCATGACTAAGCAGATTTAAGTAGTCAATTAATATGCAATATATTAAATTATCCTATGCAGAAGAACTGTGCGTTTTCTAATTGCAAGTCAATGTAAGGGATAAAATAATTCATATTGCTAATATTCATATATCACTTACTGTGAACCAACTACAGTTCTAAGCGTTTTGTATGATTTAACTCACTGAATCTTCTCAACAATCCTATGAAGTTATCATTCCCATTATATAGAGAAGAAACTGAGGCACAGAAAGGTCAAATTATCTTATCTAAGGTCATAGTGCTAGTAAATGGCAGAGCCAGAATTCAAATCCAAATGACCTGGCTTCAGTTATATAACATTTTTCATTTGAAGAGGCAAGAGTTTATCAGAACAGTAATAAAAAGGAATCAGTAGCGGATTTAAACAAAAATACTGCAACAAAAGTGAAAAAAAGGAATGGGGAAGGAGGAACATGGTAGAAAAAATTTTGTCACAGAACAGATAAAGGTCATTAACAAAGATCCTCCCAGCTGGCCCACACCCAAATGGCTCTATAAGCCAAGAGCAAACTGAGAGCAGAGAGAGATTAAAGGCAGAGCTCAGGGAAAAACCAGTAAAACAACATTTTAAAAATAAAATTCAATTAGCCCTCATAAAAGTGAACAAAATCTTCAATGGAAGAGAGCATAGTGGACATTGCTGAAAATACGAGTCATGAAGGCCATGCTGGATTAAAAAAAAAAAAAAAAAAAGAGCAAGTTAACATGAAAAATAAGTTTAAAAGGAATGCCAAAACAACCCCCAAAAAAACATGTAGCAATGGCAGTCATAGACCCAGCATAAGCATAACTGGTATCTGAAAAACAGAACCAAGCAAATGGAACCAAAAAGGATATGGATGGGGATGGGCGGAGGGGCAAGCATCTCACTGTGGTTTTGCTTTGCATCCCCCTGATGGCTAATGATGTTGGGCATCTCCTATGTGCTTAATTCTTTGTTTCTTATCAACCTGTCTCGTGTTGCTCCAATTCTGTTATAGCTAATAATTCTTACACTAAAGTTTACCTGCTCAAAGTACCATGTGGTTTCATTCTCCTGACTGGACCCAGACTCCTGTAAATATGGGCAGTCAGTAACTTTCTAACTAGAACTCAGATATCTACCAAGGTTTACAAAATAGAAGACAGTCATGGCCGGTGTGGTTCAGAGGTTGAGCATCGACCTACAAACCAGGAGATTGCAGCTTGATTCCCGGTCAGGGCACATGCCTGGGTTATGGGCTCGATCTCTAGTGTGGGTGTGCAGGAGGCAGCAGATAGATTCTCTCTCATCATTGATGTTTCTCTCTCTTTCTCCCTCTCCCTTCCTCTCTGAAATCAATGAAAATGTATTAGAAAATAGAAGACAGAAAAGCTGAAAAATATTTTGTCCCTGATCAAATGCTCCCTTTAGAAGTACTAAGAAAAAGCCTGGGGGGGGGGGGGGGGGGGGGGAAAAGTCCAAGGAAACAAAAGCTTTAGTTTTCATTTTGTATCTTTTTTTTTTTTTAGACCAAAAACAAAAAAGCTTTCTGAATAGGAGCTGTGAAGGTTTGGTTTTATTGGGTTTTTGCTGATTTTTTGAATGGTGTTCAGAGGATAAGGGTGTGCTAGGGGGAGGAAATGAAACATGAGAAACTTACTGAATGTGCTAGGAGGAGGGACTGAGGCATGGAAAGGGATTGTGTTAGGGTCAGGGACCGTAGAAGAAAAATTGCTAGATTGTCTTAGAAAAACAATGTGTTATGATATGCTCCAGCCAGGTGTGACTCCGTTTACCTCCCCTTTGTGCTTATGAACTTTCTGTGAACTTCTAAGGAACAGCTAATGAAATGCTTTGTATTTTTTTTAACACTGTTTTGCTATAAAGGATCATACTGCACCCTTGGTCTTGGCCACATGCTGCAAACCTTCCCAGAGGGGGAAGGTGCGGGCTGTGGTCAGCTGGCCAGCTTAATAAAGGCTCTTAAATTTAAATTCTGAGTCGGTGGTCTATCTCGCTGAGCCAACCCATAACAAGGGTTCTAGGCATACTGTTTTTAATTGGAGAAAGGTGACTTCTATGTGAAAGATTTAAAATGCTGAATGCAATCGGTCTTGAGAAAGTTTACCTGGAATGTTAGAAAAGATAACCTTCCTTTGCCGGGCCAAATGAAATAAAAGGATGGCCAGTGTTAAAGGGAGGTGGCAATATGTCCAGAAAACTAGAAGCAGAAAATTGTAGCATGAAAACAGTCAATACCAATACTGAAACGAATGGGCATGGCTGTGTTTCAATAAAGCCTGCAGGCCAGTTGGCCAACCTCTGCTCTGTTCTGTATATGGACACACAACATGTAGCAAAAGCATAAGAACACGTGTGAGAATTTAACACTTTAAATTCAACACAGTGTATTCTCTGGTGAAACAGGGAGGAGACTGGCAGGAAATACACAAGAGGCATTTGCTAGAAATGTAATATTCTATTTATTTTTTTAAAAACCTGACACAATAGGAATATTAAGATTTAATGATGGGTATCACCATATTGTTCTGTTCTTGTATGTGTGAAATATATCATAAGAATATATGACATAAATGTTCCCTTTCATTGCTATTATTTCTCTGAGACTTTAGATGTCTTAAACCTAGGTAGTAGTTCCATACTATTTATCTGCCCATATCTTTAAAAAAAAAAAAAAAGCAGGGAAAGAAATTAATATTGCAGAATTATTATACTGAACTATGCTGGAAGCTATGCCATCTTATCAGTCCAGGCGGAAGCCATTATTATGCACCTGAGTAGAGCAGTGGGAACACAGTGTGACACAAGCAGCTAAAGCATAAACAAGGTACAGGCATTATGAGATGGTGGAAATTAGTAACTGGCTGTGAGGGTTAGGAAAAGCTTCAGCAAAGATGAAGCAGCAAAAGGGTAGGAGAGGCCTTGTATGCCATGCTAAGGAGTCTGAAATGTATCCCACTGGCAATGAAGAACCACTTAAGGGATTAAGTAGAGAAATGACCTCGTCAGATCTGTATTTTAGAAAGGTCACTCAGGTAACAATATGGAGGGCAGCCTGGAGAAGGCTCAGGCGAGAGCAAGAAGACACCACGTAACAGCCAGGCCCTTGGCTTCACAAAGGACGTACAGCCCTAAGATTCCGTGGATGCCCAAGGGCCTTACATAAGATGGCTGAGTATTTGCATATAACCTATGCACATCCCCACATATACTTTAAATCACCCCAAATTTTTTATAATACCTAATGCACTGTAAGTAATGGTTGTTACACTGTATTGCGTAGGGAATAATGACAAGAAAAAAGTCTGTGCATGTTCAGTACAGGCTCAACTATCTAGGCCTAACTACATAGTGCATGCCAGCAACAACGTAACACTTCACCACCCCCACCCCCCAATATGTTTGAGCCTCTGTTGATTGAATCCACAGATAGAGCAAGCCAGCTGCTATCTCAAAGGGTACTCAAAATGATTCACCACGGCAGCAAAGGAAAATGCCAGCACTCGACCTGAAGAGTATCATGCTAAGTGAAATAAGTCAGTTACAGAAAGACAAGTATCTCATGATCGCACTCATATGTGGAATCTAAGTAACAAAATAAACTGATGAACGGAGTGGATCCAGAGACATGGAAGCATGGAACAGAGTGCGGGATCTCAGAGGGAAGGCGGGGGAGGGTAGGCAGGTGGGAGGTAATCAACCAAAGACCTTGTTATGCATATATGCATAACCCATGGGCACAGACAATAGGGAGGTGAAGGCCTGGGGCGGGAGGTTGGGGGGTTGTTAATGGGGGGGGGGGGAACATATGTAATACTTTCAACAATAAAGAATTATTTTTTAGAAAAGAAAATACCAGAACTCTTGTTTATGAACTTTATTGACACTGGCCTCCTCACACAATCCCTATGTCTGTGGCACATGGGGTTCAGGAAGTGTGGAAGCTCCACAGCCTGGGGGGCAGTGGTGTCATCACTCATTTGTTTTGTGATGCAGTGCAGTTCATGTGCCACACAATGACATCAATGTGGTCAGTTTCAGAAAAAAATGATCTTTTCAATAAGATCACAACCCAACTTGACAATGAGATGGTGAGTAACCATGAAACTCTTGCACCTCAAAGAAGTTCTCTGGTTGTCATCTGGTCAAGTGCATATAAGATTTCTGGGACTTAAAGAGCATTTGTATATTTTTCTCTTACAAAAATACTAGTGTTCCAAGTTCAATGTCGTCTTCTGGGATGACAAATGTCTATTAGAAGGATGTACCTAGCAGATATTCCAAAAATACACACATCTGTCCTTTCAAAATAAAGGAGGTCTAACAAAAGGTGGAAACTTTAAAATAATAAACTATGCTGAGTACATTTTGAAAATATGTGTCAATTTTTCTATCCTTATGTTTTCGTTGCAAAAAAGATGTAAAAGAGTTTTTTTGGTTTGAACCACACATGAAAACTCTCACATCTGCCCTGCCCAGGTGGCTCAGTTGGTTGGAGCATCATCCCATACACCAAAGGGTGGCGGGTTCGATTCTTGGTCAGGACACATACATAGGTTTCAGGTTCAATACCCGTTTGGAGTGTGTACAGGAGGTAAGCAATTGATGTTTCTCTCTCTCTCTCTCTCTCTCTCTCTCCCCCTCTCCCTCTCCCCCCCTTTCTTCCTCTCTCTTTAAAATCAATTTTTAAAAAATAATAAAATAAAAACTCTCACATCTGTATGCCAGGAGTTTTCAAACTGTGATCCAAGACCCCAAAACCCTTTCAGTGAGTCCACAGGTTTAAAACCATTTTCATAATAATTACCAGACAGTCTTTGCCTTGTTCACTCTCATTCTCTCACAAGGGTCCAGCAGAGTTTTCCAGAGGCTAATGGAGTGTGTGCCTGTGTATGATTGCGATTTAAAATCTTCTCAGTAATTTGGGGACATTAAATATCAATAGACAAACCTACAAAAATGAAAGTTCTTTGGAGTCTTGAATAATTTTTTAATTTGTAAAGGAGTCCTGAGACCAAGAAGTTTGAGAATCACTGATATACACTTTAAAACTTAATGACTGAATTTTCTAACCTATGTTTAACATATTTCAAACACAAGGTTTCAGTGGCTTTTCAAGTCATGTTAAGAATACATTAACTTGCCATCTTTCCATTGTTCTGTAAGAAAACTGACATCAAGAAAAAGGGAAATTTACTGACATGTAGACAAATAATAAGGCAGTAGATGACATTCAATCAGAATAACATAAATTAAGTTGTAGAGGAGTTCAGAGAGGAGGAATTCCTGTCAGCCAGGATGACCAGGGAGGAACCTAATGGAGAACAAATCTAAATTAAAACCCCATTATCGTCTTTAAAAACATGTTCAGAAGACTGAGGAGGAGTAACATTTCAGGGGGAGGTAGGCAACAGTAACAATGACGACAGGCTGAAGGAAAAGGGCATACATTTTAGCAGCCCAAGCAGTGAGCACATAATAACATCAGTGTCACAAGTGTGTGTCTGTCAGCCAGGATGACCAGGGAGGAACCTAATGGAGAACAAATCTAAATTAAAACCCCATTATCGTCTTTAAAAACATGTTCAGAAGACTGAGGAGGAGTAACATTTCAGGGGGAGGCAAGCAACAGTAACAATGACGACAGGCTGAAGGAAAAGGGCATGCATTTTAGCAGCCCAAGCAGTGAGCACATAATAATAACATCAGTGTCACAAGTGTATGCACACATGCATGTGGGACTTCTGAGTGAGGGCTGGGACAGCTGAATAGCCATATGCAATCTACTGGCACTTAAACAATGTTTAAGTTGGTATGATATTCATATCAATTCTTCCCTTCTCAATCTCAGAATAATTCCCTCAGGCCTAACACTCCCAAATCAGCATCATCAATCATTTAAGATGTATAAGTAAAACAATAATGTTGGCAATGGTTATCTCTAGGTGGTGGGATTTAAGGCTAATGATCACTTATTATGAACCAGGTAATATACTAAACATCAGGAATCCTAAAGCTAGTACTTTTATTATAAGAGATATCTTATGTGTCTAATAGCATAGTACTTTATGTGTCTAATAGCACAGTACCAGGTTGTTGTTTTTTATTATAAGAGGTACTAGAGGCCCAGTGCACGAATTCGTGCACCAGTGGGGTTCCTTGGCCTGGCCTGCAGGATCAGGATGAAACCAGCTCTCCGACACCCCCCAAGGGGTCCTGGATTGCAAGAGGATGCAGGCCAGGCCAAGGGACCCCACCGGTGCACGATCGGGGCTCCAGGAGGGCTCCAGGGTGTGTCCGGCCCATCTGGCTCAGTCCCAATTGGCTGCACCCCAGCAGCAAGCTAACCTACCAGTCGGAGCATCTGTCCTCTAGTGGTCAGTGCATGTCATAGCGACTGGTTGACTGGTGGACTGTCTGCCCACTGGTGGTCAGTGCACATCATAGCGAGCAGTTGAGCAACCTTAGCATATCATTAGCATATTACACTTTGATTGGTTGAACGGACAACCAGGCCACCGGACACTTAGCATATTAGGCTTTTATTATATAGGATATGTCTAACAGCACAGTACCTATGCATTTCACTGAGCCAAGCAACCTTGAAAGATGAGTATTTTAATCCCAATTTAACAAATTTGAGAACCAGAACCAAGAAGAAACAGAGGTTCTGCTCATAGTTACACCATAGAAACTGGTGAAGCCATGACCAAAATCCTGGCCTACTAACTCATATATAGTCCTCTCTTCTACCCCTAGGAAGGACATGGACACATCCTCATGTTACTGCAGCAGCCTAACTGGTATCCTTCCCGCCAGTCTCACCTCATTCTAATCTCTCCTCGTACATAAATATTTTATGGCTCTTGTGTAGGAGGCACGGTACTATGGTTGCAAACCTCAGAACTTCCCATGTCAGGGAAATAGGATATTCGCTACTCTGCTTCCTTCACGTGCAGTAATCTGAAAAGGTAAAGCTGATAAAGTAATTTCCTACCTTTGAATCCTTCAAGTGGCTCCTGATCATCTGCAACACAGAGCTGTAACTCCAGGACTTACAAAGCCTTCACGATCTGACTTCTGCAGCCTCCACACACTCCCCAAACACAGCCTGATCTCTTACCATTCAAGCATCTTCAGGATGTAGTCACTCTTTTGTGTATCTAGGCCACTGTATACATTGTTTCCTGTCTGAAAAGCCTTTTAAACCCACATCCACCCAGCTAATAACTAGTGATTCTTCAAGACTGAGGTTAGGTGTGAACTTCTGGAAAACCATTATTTATATTCCCAGTGTGAATACAGGAGATTCCCACAGGACCCACAAACACCCTTGTTACAATGTATTCTAACTGCTACTTTACTGGCTTCTGGTTCCACCACACTACAGGGTCTTTGAGGCCAGGGACATACCTTCCATGTTTATCATGCCAGGACCTAGCATAGAGCCTAGCACAGAACTTGTGTTCAATAAATATTTGTGGGATGACAAGAGTGCCTAGTCTAGTGGGAGACACAAACATATATACAACTAAGTAAAGTAAGCTAGATGGCAAGAATGCTATCCAAGAAAGGAGAAAAGAACGGTAGGAAGCCCTGGGGGGACCTTCTACCTACATCCCCGGAGTCGCCTTACCTGATTTCTCAGTTTCTTCAAATCCTGCTGCTGCCGCTGCTGATGACAATAAGCATGATCATGAGTGCCTACTCTGACAGGTACTGTGTGAAGCGCTTTACATAAACAAACTCACTGAATCCTCCTAACTGCATTTCATTGATAAGGAAACTCAGGCTCAAGAAGAAGGCACTTGCTCAATGTCAGACAACTGGTGGCAGAGCCAAGATTTCAAAACAGGTCTTATCTCCTGAACCAAGGCTCCAAAGAGCACCCTGTGCTTCTATTCTTCATCAAAAGTGAAATCTCCCCCCCAGTTATCAAAGCTGGATAGACTCAACTGAGCCCAGTTAAACCAATAAGGTTGAAGTAAGATGCCTTTTGATGTTAACCATTCAAGTGAAAATGTATCTCAAGTTATTACACACCTCCGGGCTTTTTATTATTATTATTATTTGATTTTTAGAGAAAGAGGAAGGGAGATGGATAGAGAGGTAGAAACATCGATGAGAAAAATCATTGATCAGCTGCCTCCTGCACACCCCCTAGTGGGGATGGAGCCTGCAACCCAGACATGTGCCCTGACCAGGAATCAAACCAGCAACCTCTTGTTTCATGGATTGATGCTCAACAACTGAACCACACCGGCCTGGCCTGGCTTAAGCTGAATATCTTAAATGTAATTTAACTTTTGTGGATGCCTCATGACCATTCCTGTGCTCATCACAGAGGATGCTGTGAAACAGTGTCCCCTTAGGAATGACTGCGCTGGGATATCACCGATTGCCCTTGTATCCTGTGAGCACGTATAATGCTCATGATGGAGTTCCCAATCCACCCTCATGCCCATGCCTAGTTGAGCTATTATTTCTTGCTACTGTCAAAGTTTGTCTCTAGTAGCCCATCTGCTTTTGCTACCTCTAATCTTCTATGAGCCATGATACCCATAGAGATGTAACAGTCATTTGTGCTATTCACAAATCATTTCTGGCTCTTTGCTTCCCAAGCACATGCCAAGACTGCAACTCCCTGTGCTTTTTTAAAGTTAGGCATGGCCAGCCCTGGCCAAGTAGCTCAGATGGATTGAGCATCATCCTGATATGCCAAGGAAATGGGTTTGATTCCTGGTCAAGGCACAACAAATCAGTCAATATCTCTCTCCCTCTCTCTCTCTCTCTCTCTCTCTCTCCCTCTCTCCTCCCTCTCTCTTCCTTTCCCATCAATAAATTAAAAATAATTTAAATCTAAAGTTAGGCATGGCCATGTCAGCCAATGAAATGTGAATAAAAGTGACATATGCCACTTTGGGACAGAAACTTTAAAAGCCAGTTACCCTGAGCACCATCTTTCAGTCGATCAAAATTATCATGGAAATATCATGTCAAATGGAGTTTCCATCAGCCCGGGTCCGTGTGACTGTGAGGAGCAGAGCTCCCTGTGCACCCGTGTGGGACATGTGGACTGAAAGAGAAGTCCACTTTTATTCTGTGAAGCCACTGAAGTCTTGAGGTTTTTGTTAATGCAGCCTAACCCAGGCTCCAAACCAATACACCATCTCTCAGGAAGCAATTCTCTCACACAAGTCACTTTATTTGCAGATTTTATGATGAATATTTTTTTGGCACAAAGAATTTTTCTTTGCAGCCATCCTGGTTCAAAGCTATATTCAATATAAAATATATTGGCCAAACACCTACTATGTACAAAACACTGTGCTAGATGAGAAAGAAGACAACCCATGTCTTGAAAGAACTTCAGCCTGGGATTGGCAACTGTGCCAAAAAAGGCAGACTCTGGTGTTATAATGGTTTAAACGAGAGACAAGTCCCATCTAGATGGGAGAAGAGTACAGAACGGTTTCACAAAGGAAATTTCTTATCAAATGGCCCTGAAACATGAGTGAGAACCAACAACTAGAGATTGAAAGGGGTCATTTAAGATAGAAAAAGCAACAGGAGCAAAGATATAGAGCACAAAGAGCAAACAGTTCCACTGATCTGGAAAATATAATGAAATCTAAGGGAATGGCAAAAAATGAATTTACCCATACTGCCCATGCCAGGCTTGGTCTGTGCTTAATTCAACAGACAGTAAAGAGCCATTAAATCTTAGCTGGGGAAGTGATGGTAGTACACAAGATGAATGGGAAGAAAGAAAACAATTTAGGGGGTTTCTGCAATAATTCAAGGAAATGGTATATCAAAGGCCCTAAATCAGTGTGATGAGAGGAGGAACAGAAAGAAGCAGATGCCAGAAATAGTGCAGAGGCAGTAGCAAAAGACTCTGCATCCCAGCTGGTTTGGCTCAATGGGTAGAGCGCCAGCCTATGGACTGAAGCGTTCTGGGTTCGATTCCGGTCAAGGGCACGTACCTTAATTGCAGGCTCGGGAGGCAACCAATCAATGTGTCTCTCTCACACTGATGTTTCTCTCTCTGTGTCTCTCCCCCTCCCTTCCACTCTCTCTAAAAATCAATGGAAAAATATCCTCGGGTGAGGGTTAAAAAAAAAAAAGAAAGAAAGAAAAAAAGACCCAGCAACCAGCTGAACCCAGGGGGAGAAAAACGGCAAGAATGATTCTTGAAGTATGACTCCCGAGTAGTGGAGAGCACTGTTATTCCACATAGCTGAGGTTAATCAGCAAAGTCACAAGGCAAATAAGGTGGTGCTATGCGCTCTTTTCTAATGGCTGACTCCAGCGTCATCTGAAGTAAATACTACTTGTTTATCTTTTGCTCCATCGAGGAAAAGTTGCCTCTTAATTTGTTACTATCTTACAGCCTGCTTTTTCCAACAGGAAACTCCCTGGAACCACCACAGGCATTCCAGGCTCTCCCCTGCCGCCTTTACCATCCTCCATCCTCTACCATCCTCACTTTCTCATCTCTTCGCTTCTCCTTCCTCATCATCCACCCAGGCCTTCCCACCCATGCTCAACTGAACTCCTTTTCCTGCAGTCTTATAGTATCCACTGCCTCAGAATCCTAGAGGCCATATCATTAGTCAACCAATTTCCAGTGTGCTCTTTATTCCCACAACTTATAGGCCCATTAGAGTAAGTCTGGAGTTCCCCACATCTGTATTGCTTTGCACCCAATATATACTCAATAGGCACTATGGCTTATCCAAAATCAATTGGTTTCTAAGAATATGCACATCTTACTTCCTCATGTGACATGTGAAATGGAGAGATTCACCACTTAATACTTCAAAATTTCCTTTAGTTAGTCTTTAATCTTAGGAGCTGCTATTGCCTTAAGAAATTATTTGAAAATATCATTTTGTCATAAATCTTCGTGCCAGCTTCCTTTTAGTCCTTTTGACTTGAAGGTATAGCACAGTTCAGTGATCATCACTCCAGGGTGATTATGACCTAGAAATAACCGAATTTTCCATGCTGATTATTTTACTTTCAGAATCCTAATAAGTGCATTTCCCCCACCTTCCTGTTCAACTGGCTAAAGTATACATATAGATTATTGATTTTCAACCTTTTTCATCTCATGGCACACATAAACTAACTACTAAAATTCTGCGGCACACCAGAAAATGTTATGTTTTTTGCTGATCAGACCAAAAAAAAAAAGGTGACATTTTGATTCGTTCAACACCGGATAGCTATTGTTGTGTTGGCTGATGTCCTTTGTTATTTTACAGCCTAAGGAAAAAGAGTCAGTACCCCTGACTCTATAGTGAGTTACTGCATGTTTTAAAAGTTCTTGCCGCACACTGGCTGAAAATCGCTGGTATGGATCATTCAAGGTGTATCCATAGAAAAGTGTTGTGCGTGTGTTTTAACAAAGTAACAGCTGTCTTCCCTGATCCCTCTCTCAATTAACTACAATGATTCAATTCCGTTTCACTCCTTCCTCGTGTCAGGGGCACACAAATAGAAATAAAGTTTATTAAGGAATTATAAAAATAGCCCTGCTGTAAAAAGGAATCCAAAATATTCGTGGGATACTGTCCTAACCAAACCTCATCACTAAGACATTTCCTCTTGCAAGCGCGAGCGAGTCAACAGCGGGGAGAAGTGTCGCAGGAGAGGAAGCCCGGGCGGCGTACATGCCGACCAAACTGGCCCCGGCCCCCGAACACCTGGTGCCAGCAGGGCATGAGCACCGAGCCCCTCCCCGTCCGCCGCCGAGGCC
>NW_005358857.1:165156-187671 GCF_000412655.1 Myotis brandtii | reverse complement strand
CCAGCCTCCCCAGGGCCTGTTTCTTCACCCGCGCGGTGGGCGCAGCCGGGTGGCCACGGGCGTGGAGAGGAACGCTGCCAGTGTTTCCCGAGGCCCGAGGCTTTGGACCTCCAGGGGCTGGGCGACCCTGCCCCATCTTGTGGGATGAGAGTGGACGGGGTTCCCAAGCTGCGCTTCAGTACCATCAATTTCAGAGCCTCGCAAAAAGATTCAGTCGGGGGACAGGACCACTGCGCCCCGTCCCGTCCCAGTCCGTTTAGTTTTTGCAGCTCTGGAGGTCCTAGCCCTCTCCCACTCCTCCCCCTCAGCCGGCAGGTGGGAAGTGGTACGGCCCGCCCGGCTGCAATCCTTGGTTGCCAACCCAAAAATCCTAAAAGGAGGGCAGTTTGCCCTGGCAAACAGGCCTCGGAGGAGGAGCCTGCCTGACAGGCTGGCACAGTGAGGGAGTTCCGGACTGCAGGCTGTGTGTGATCTAAATAAAATCTCATTACCCCTTTAATCGTTTGTTTCCCCGTCGTTACCAGGCTGACCAAAATAAAAAGCATAAACTTTCTAGAAAAATCGATAAGAACTCTGCTGGGTAAGAGCAAGAATCCCAGCTATGCAGGTGCTCGAAGGAAGGCGGCCTTGGAGGTGGTGGGACCCTGCCAAGTCTGAGGAAGTGTTCCTCTCCAAAGGTACTGCTCCCCAGGCTGGCCTCTGCCCATCTTACCAGTGACCCCTGGGAATCATTGGGTGCTGCACAAAAAGGCCAACCTCCGGGAGCTGGCATAGAATAGTGTCTTTGAAACCTGCTGCTCCTCGCCCCAGAATGAGACCCCAGGAAGCAGCCGCCTCCCAAGCCCCAGGACCAGAGAAGCACTGAGAATTGCTGAGCTGACCCACGCCTCTCCTGCACCTGGACTGGCCATGGAACCGAGAGGCCACCCAGGGACCAACGAGAGCAGCTGTGCTGTGCCAGGTCCGGCACCTATTCCCCGCGCCTCCCTGGCCTGCTGCTGTGCTCTCCCTGTCCACCTGGACCTCAGGGGCCCACCAGGCACAGGGACCAGGTCTTCCTGCGGGGAAGCTTCTCACCAACTAGACAGCTCAGAGCAGTTTCAAGACCCCCCTGGGGTTCCTCTGGGGGTCAAGTCCCTTGCTCTTCTAGCACCTAAAATGTACTCCCTTTCCAGCTGGCTCCACAGTTTGTATGGAACAGAGATTCTGGGATGAACTTGACCAGCTCAAAGGAATGAGCCAGAAGCGAGAGATCAAATTCAGTTCTACAGGCTGAGTGGTGGTCTGGTCTTTCCTTTACTCCTCCTCCTTCCAACCTCTAAAGTGGGGGAAACAACGGGTACTCAGGCCAGAGGTGCCTCTGTCCCCGTCCCACCACACTACAGCACCAGAACTTGACGAGGAACCCATGTTCAGGACAGCTTCCTAGATCTTTCCACACTGAGTCTTCTTAATACTTGGCCCTGCGCCAGAGCCTATGCCTCTAGACCAGTGGTCGGCCAACTGCGGCCCCTTGAGTGTGGCTCTTCCACAAAATACCATGTGCGGGCGGGCACGTACAGTGCGATTGAAACTTCGTGGCCACACTCAAGGGGCCAAAGAGCTGCATGTGGCTCGCGAGCCGCAGTTAGCCGACCACTGCTCTAGACACACCCGCAGCCTGACCCTGGGCCACTCCGGCTCCTGGGGGCAGACACAGCCAATCTTCTGCTCAAGACATGTTATTGCTAAGGACAAGGTGATGCACCAGTTTTCAAAATAATTTGGTTTATAGCGTTCATAAGTAACAAAAACCAGGGAAATATTATAAATCTGATTCTTGTATACACAGGGTACAGGTGTGAAGCCCTCCAATCCTGGGCCCAGGCAAACAAATTCATGAGGAGCAAAATCCTGTTTAACCCCTTCAGTGTTGCCCCCCAGTCCCACCCTCACCCCCCCATATCCACTCCCTCCCATCCCCAGACCAGGGGCAAACCTGCCCCTGGCCATCAGTGGCCCCAATTCATCTTAACCCTCCCAGCTCCCACACTGATTGCAATTTTCTGTCGAATCACCACCAGGCTCTGCCTGCTTCCATCATTAAGATCCTCCTGCATGGTATTCCCCACCCACACCCTCTAATACTGTGCCACAGGGGCTCTGTGTCTAGAGAGATGTGGGCACACACCCATGTGACCCCTCTCTTCTTCAAGAGGGGACAGAAGAGAGGTGGCCTTAGCTCCTTAGTATCGCAACACTGCAGCTCTGCCAGCATTCCCTTGAGGCAGTTCAAGGGACAGACGCCACACCCATCTCCAGCCAACCCCAGGGGCCCTTATTCAGCTCAGCTGAGGGCAGAATTTCACATTTTGTTTGCCCTGGATAGGCAAAGGGAGGAAGTAAAGGCCAGGGGCTGGCAAAAGCTGGTCCAGACCAAACACACACACACACACACACACACACACACACACACACACACACATACACACACACACATAAATACAAAAGGGGGAAGGGAGGGAGCAAGCACCAGCACCTCTTCCTAGTTGGTGCAGGTGATCATTAGGAAACTAAGTTCTAGGCCGAGAACAGGGCAACCAGTCCAGCTAGCGGAGTCGACCCCATTAGAGACCATGCAGCCACAGCATTCCTGTGCTCAGCCCCTCGGTGGGAGCTCAGCGGCTGCTGCCACAAGTCCAAGAACGGCTTATCCTTTCACTAGAGGTGAATGCGATGAGGGTGGGGTGAGAAGACGATGGGGTTGGTTATTTCATTCCTTTGCATTTTACAACTTCATTTTAGAGACTTCAGAGTTCGAAGGGTCTGCTGTGCTGTGGAACCTCCAGAGTGTTCTCGCCTTGGTGGCTGGGAATCTCTTGGCTCCTGGAAGCACCTACTCCATGATGGCCCGGTAGAGTGCAGGCTCAATGTAATCTTCCCGGTATCTTGAGTTGATAACTCGCTGCCGTTTCTTTTCCTGTTTAACCTCCTTCTCTGTGAAAATCTCGTTGAAGCGCATGTCTGAGGCTACTGACTACAGAAGAACAGGCAAGCCAAATGAGCACTTTGTGGCCAACCACCATGAGAAAAAAACAAAGGGCACATCCTTGCCTTGTTCCCTCCCCCCCAGTAATCTTCCCGGTATCTTGAGTTGATAACTCGCTGCCGTTTCTTTTCCTGTTTAACCTCCTTCTCTGTGAAAATCTCGTTGAAGCGCATGTCTGAGGCTACTGACTACAGAAGAACAGGCAAGCCAAATGAGCACTTTGTGGCCAACCACCATGAGAAAAAAACAAAGGGCACATCCTTGCCTTGTTCCCTTCCCTCCCCGCCCCCCGTCAGGAACCAAGGGCACACAGAACACACTCACCAGTCTAGACTTGACTCTCTTGGGAAGCTCTTCATCCAGCGTGTATACATCATCTCTCTTAACCACCAGCTGTGAGCCATCCTCAAACTCCACCTACCAAGGAAACACAGGCTTTGCTAAGATATCCCTGACTCTCTCTCTGGGCCACCATGCACACTGGCCATTTCCTGCAGTCATGGGAAGCAATCAGAACACTGAAGGACTGCCATGTTTGAAGCCACAGCTGGCAGACTGGACACAGGGCAGCCCCTAGCTCTGAAAGGGCTGTTCCTGAGTCCCTCAGCTCTCTGAAGAGCAAAGACACACCTCTGGCCCGAGAGGAAACACTGAATTAATCAGGTACTCTCCCAACCCCCAAGCCTTTGGCTACCTGGTACATCTGGATGGGGTGGGAGGCCACGAACTTGGCTCCATAGACTTGGCCATCTGTCCACCGCACTTGAACCACGTCCCCTTCAGCAGGAGGACCCAACTGGAGACAATCCTGACTCTGAGGGAACAGGAAGAGAAAAGAGTGAAAGGATGTCCATCTGAGCACAGTGGTAACCACCATCTACCTCAGGAAAGAACAGACCAGGACGAATTCCTGCTCCTGTGGAAATACTCAAGGCACTTGCTCACGCCGAGGCATGATGATGGTCTTAAGCGAAAATACTGTGTAACTGTTTGAGTTGTGAGTTGAAGCAGCTGCTCATTGCATGGAACATAAGCTTTACTTGAAAAAATGACAGAGCAACTAACTATGGTTACGGTTACAAACGTATTCAGACTTGGGTATTGGCAGACATCTTGAAAATGAATGAAGTGAACCTGCCTCTTCAAAGAAAACAACTGACAGTATCAAGTATTGCCAATGACAAAAATCTAAGCTTTCAAACACAAATTAAAATTTCAGTAAAGTTTTATCACCAAATTGAGCTTGAAGCTTCCCAAAATTTAAAGATTTTTCTGAGATTAGTTATACAAATGAATGTGATTTTGACAGTGTATAAGAAAATTTAACATTGGAAAAGTCTGCAGAGCCCATTGCACCAATATGTATAATGTTATAAAATCATGCACAGGTGAGAGATCCATTCTCAGTACAGACAGACCAATGGACTTTAATGTAACAGACATGCAAAGTTCACTGACCTGCTTTCAGATTCAATTATCTGAAAGGCTAGTAAAATACTCCTCCCCTTTCCAATTCCATTTGTCTGCAAGACTAAATTTTCTTCACATATTTTAACCAAAGCAATAAATTGCAATGGAATGAAGACATGACATTAAAGATATTTGTAAAATTATAGAAAAATGGCATTCTTCCTAATATTTTTGTTTTAAAAGGAAGTTATTTTTACCCTCAACAAGAAAGATAAGTAAACTTTAAAAAAAATAAATAAAAGAAAGTTATTTTTCATTATAGGTTAATTCAAACCAATCAATCTCAGTTTTAACTTCTAATAGAGTAAATACTGATAGACATAACCCACAAAACACAAGTTGTTTGAGGTCCTCAGTAACTTGTAGGGAGAGTCCCGAGATCACTGTCTCTAAGTTAGAGATAATACCACCCACTTCTCAGAGTGGGTATGAGAGCTGACAGAAACACTTGACGTAAAGCACTTAGCATACTGCCGGGCACATTGGAGAGCTTAATAAATCATACCTATTTTATTCCCATAAACACTGTTACTATCATCTTTTCTATCTTGTTATAACTAATAAATGTGCTTTTAGTAACTGCATTGCTAATGTGGCATAAACGGGGAAAATGCCCGATTTGTTAAAAGGAGTGGCTCAGTCCCACTACCTTGATGCTTAGTTTAACACATGAAAAAGCAAGGCAGGGGTAGGGGAAACCTGAACTAAGTCCTGAATATTGAGCCAGGAAAGCTGGGATTGGGTCCAGGCAGGGCTTGTGTCTCAGGTGTTGATGAGATAAGCAGGCCAGAGGTGTCTCCAAGCAGTTTCTGCTCAGCCCCAAAACCTTCTGCTATAAAACCCCAAAAGCTGCCCAGTAGGTGTGGCTCAGTGGTTGAGCGTCAACCTTATAAACCAGGTAGTCACAGTTCAATTCCTGATCAGAGTACACGATTTCAGGTTCCATCCCCAGTTGGGGACATGCAGGAGGCAGCAGATCAATGATTCTCTCTCATCATTGATGTTTCTATCTCTCCCTCTCCCTTCCTCTCTGAAATCAATAAAAACATATTTTAAAAAAATAAAAAAAGAGAGAGAGTTAGCTGGTTAATTCTCCCAAATCCACACAGCTACTAAGCAATGGTGCTGGTTCATGAACACAGGCCTGATCCCAGAGCCTGGGCCCCCTCACAGCAGAATGCCTTCAAGGGTAGTTTAGACCAAAATACAAGCATGTTTCAGAGAAATGCAGAAAATGCTGACTCCTATGAGCTCCTAGAGCAGGTGCAGGGAACCTTTTCTGCCAAGGGCCATTTGGATATTTATATCATTCATAGGCCATACAAAATTATCAACTTAAAAAATTAGCCTGCTATATTTTGTCAAACATTTAATTAATTACCTCACGTCTAAAGCCTTGGCAGGCCCAGACCAAATGATTTCGCAGGCCTTATGCGGCCCGCAGGCCAGACATTCCCACCTCTGTGCTAGAGGACGCTCGGTCCCCCAGCAGCAGGCAACTTCATTTGCATGGAAAGACCAGTACAGTACAAAGGCTTTTTTTGTTCTGGGCCCAACTGATGAAACCGTGGGTTTGACTAAAAAAGGAAGGCCCACAACCAGTCTCCCAGCCAGACCCAGAAATACCCCAGTCCCAAACTGCCCAAGAGGCTCCTTTCAGAAGTTACCACTATGTCCTCAGGATAGAGATTGTCGCTGAAGGAGCCATCATCAAAGTTGACTTCATAGAAGGTCTCGGTGGTGAGCCTGACCACCTCACACTGGTAGAAGCGGCCGTTCTTGTGCTTGCTAATGACCTTCTGGCCTGCGGTGATGCTCTGCAAGGCCCCCTTGGCACGCTGGAAAAACAGAGGCTTGAGTTACTCCCACATGGACTTGATAGGTCTGGCAAATGGGGCCCAAAATCAACTGGTCCCTCTTTACCAGGGAAAGATAGCAAAGGAATGAAACAGTAAACAGGAGTAAGAGATGAGAATTGAAACAGGTCTTTCCAGATATCTACACCCCAGCTAGGACAATGGAAGAGACTAATATCCTAATTGCCTGTATAAATGTAGCTCTTTTCTAGTTCCTAGTCCACAACTATCTTCATACCATACTGTCTTACCCCAAACTCCCTGAACAGACTCCTCTGACTTCCCTGTTTGTTGACAGGAACTGACCAAATAGCACCTACTAACACACACCACTTAAGCACACATCAGCGTAGGCATCCAGCAGGTGATCCGAGGCCTAGGGCCCCCGACAGTGCTCCACACAGACCTCAGCACTAGCTCGGCCTCGCCGCGAGGGCACAAACACTGCGTTTCCCTGGACGCCCTCGGTTGCACACGACAGTGGCTCTCCAGTGCAAGTGCCCTGCCGTCTCTGGGACCTGCACATCACCCTTCTCATTCTCAACTCGTCTTTGACGTAAATGGGCTCCCAGAGCACCTGTGGCCTCGTGTCCACTCCTCCCCACACTGCCCATGCACTGCCCATGCTGGTCTTCCTGCTGTTCGCGGAGCACATGTGCCAAGCATGTTCCACCTTGGTGTGTTTGCACTGCTGTTCCCTCTACCCCAGTTATATGCATGCTGTTCCCTCACATCCAAATGTCAACTTATTGATGCCATTCCTCACGACCTCCTCTTCCACTCCCCTCATCCTGCCTCAATTTTATCCATCGTACTTCTCCCATTGGATATAAGTCTCCTTGTTTCATGACATGTAGTACATGCCCAATAAATATGTGAAGAATGAATTAATAAAAGAAATACTCAACAGTACCCCCGTTTTCTCACAGCATCAGCAGCCTAAGGCCACCCATTTAAGGATGTAAGTGCAACTGATAATCACAAAATCACTACCCTTTCACAACAAAACTTCTACTTCCCTCCCAGAGCCAGGACTCAATGCTACCTCAGGCTTTTACTCCTCCAGAGTCTCATTCTTACATCAACTATTTTTCCATCTTCCTAAGCCTCTAACTAACCGCAGACCACCACTCATGCTCAGAAAAAAATGCTTCTATGAAAGACGAGGATCCAGCCAGCCAACAGGACTTCAGTAGAGGGAAAGGGTTAGATGTGACCCCAAAGCTCTACCTATATGTTCCCATTTCAGACCTCATGTCTCTCCTAGGCTAACTGGTCTATCTCCCTGACTCAAAGTCTTATTATTCCTTCAATCCACAACTATCCAGACTGACGAATTTTTAAAATGTAGCTCAAAATCATAATATTGGAACAGTTCTCCTCGTCTAATGGCATTACAGAGTCCCAGCGTTCACCCTACAGAGCTGCTTGCCCTTCAGTATTGTCCCCGCCAGGGGCTCAGGACCAGTCTTACATGTTCATTCTCCTGAGACTTACCTGTTCTGTTTCTGAAGCCTGGATTGCCCTCCCACTCCCAATTACTACTTATTGTTTAAGACCCACTTCAAACACTACTTTCTACCCACACTCTTCCATGAAATTCCTCTAGCTAAAATTACATGGACCTTTCTCTGAGCTTCAACATTTAGAGAAGTTCAAAATCTCCACTGTATGGTAGCTGATGGTCAACTGCTGGAAGTGCTCCCCATCGGTTCACATTACAGAGCTTCTGCTATGTCCCCAACACTGTGTTAAGTAGTAGGGACACTCGGATTAATAACATTTGGACCTCAAGGAGTTTATCTTGGAGGAGAGGCAAACAAGTAAACAGATGATCAGAATGAATCAACCACAAGCAGTTTGGTGCCACTGAATTAGGAAGCGCCAGGCAGGGAGTAGAGATGGACGGGGGCCATCTCTTAATGCCTTCCTCATTAGCGCTCTTCATAAAGCACAAAGCTTGAGGAATATTTGCTGACACAATAAGCGAACAGCCTGCAGAGAAAATGATCCTGGAAACTGTCAAGAGGATTCTAGAATGGCACCCTCCCTCACCTCCAAATTAGGAATCCTGTGCCGAAAGCAGGTAATGAAGACGACAAAAGGCCAGTCATCCGGCTGCATCATCACTCCTGCAGCCTGGGCACAGCTCACGTGGAAGGCAGTTGGGCAACGGCCGTGAGAACACTGCACACAGCAGCCGGCAGTTCTTTTTCTCCGCTTCTTACAGAAGACGCATTTCTACGACACAGGAAGCAAGCTGATGATCCCAGGAACTAGCAATGCAGTCTCCTCTATCTCTCCCCGCCCCAAAAATGCAGAGCCAGGCCAGCAGGAGTCAACCTCCTTCCCAAACAGGGGGGCGCACACACCCTCTTGATCTCATGTCTGATTCTGGGTGTCCTCATCAAGTACTTTAACCACAGGGTGAGTATCACAAACCCTGGCCAAAACCAAGGGGTATAAAAAAATAAAAATAAATAATAAAAAAATAAAATAAAAAACATAAAATTAAAATAAAATAACCAAGGGGCAAAGGCTGGCCACTGGCCGAGCAGAGATTGCCCTCAGAAGCGCTAAGTGACTAGGAAACAGAGTGAGGATGTGGAGTCTGCAGGCCCATCTTGTCTTCCTTACCAGCTTGAAGCGCGGCAGGGGAATTTTGCTCACGTCCACTGGACTTCTTTCTGCGATGTTGACAAACCTCGCTTCCAGAATCGCCACAGCACAGGAGACATGGACCCACCTGCCAGAAGGGAAAGGCTACCTCAGTCACGTCTGGCTCCAGCGCCCTGCGGCCTCCTCACCGCAGGCTGGCCCGCAGATGGTGCTTCCGCCCTCACCCAACATGACCTCCAACTCCACCAGCAAGTTCCCGGGACCCCGTGAGGTAAGAACCACAGTGTCTCCACAATGAGTGTGGAAACAGGTCTGCCCTGGGTTAGCACGGGGCTGCACTTCTTCTACACTAACGCGCTCACAATCTGTTGCACAATGAGCAGAGCTGATTGAGTGTGGCAGGTTTGGGGAAGTGAGAATAAATTAGAGAGCTCTAGCTACACCTCTTTTACTTTAAGACCTGGGTGCTTCCTCAAATGATCTCCAACTGTGCCCCCATCTGCCAATACTCACAGCTTTCCCCTGCAGCCTTTGCTCAAACCCTCCCCTGGGCTGAAATGACCTCTTTCTTCTGCTCCCTTCATCCACAGCAGACTCACTCTTTAAGGTCTGGTCCAAGCACCCACTTACTCGACAGGTCTGTTCAACAGACATCCTCAGAGGGTGAAGTAAGTTCTGGGCATTACAGGAAACTGTCGTGCCCGAAGATGAGAATGAAGATGGTGAAAGCACTTACAATCAGCCAGGTGGAAACCTACCACAGTCAGTGGTAGTTGGGACTACAAGGAGCTGTCTGCTCTGTAACAGGGCTATTATATGAGAGTGGAACAGATTTTTTTGCATGGCCCTACAGGGCCGAACAGGGATTATAAAGTAAAGGTGCAAAGCTCAAGCCGAGCCACTTCCACTCCAAATACGGAAGGACTTTAGTGGCGCTATCTTGGAATTGTGAGGAACATGATGACCTCAAGTAATGCCAGCAAGTGCCTTTAAAGGAGTGGGAGCAGCAAGCAGAGCAGCGCCCATCTGAACAGCACGAAGGCGGTTCCTGTGCGGCAGGAGGCTGGACAGAATGCTGCTCCAGGTTCCCACAGGATTTTAGCTAGAAGCAGGGTATGAACCACGGCTGCCCACCAACCTGCGTGCACCAAACCCCGTTCAACTCAGAACAACTAAGTGAAGACCAAGCACAAAGACTCAGCTCAGTGAAGATGGGCTCCTGACAGCCGAGCAGCCCAGCTCCGGGCTAAGGCCAAAAAGTTCTGTAGGTTTGGTTCAGCAGTGAGTAGTCCTGGCTGAGCTCTCCTCAATGTCCCCCTCTCCTCCTTAAGGACACTCGCCCTCATTCTGAACAGGAGGTGTGAGGAGGGAGAGCCTGCCTGTGGAAAGCGCTCACTAGCCGTGGCTGCGGCACCTCTGCACCGGCCCGGCCACAACAAAATAACTGCCCTCACTTCCAGCCCACAAAGCCCTGCAACCATCTCAACAGGATCCTCTCGGCCTCGAGCGATCATCTTAGCACCTGCCAAGGAGCTGCTCACAGCTCTTCCTCACATGGAAGATGGACTTGGAAAGGGGACTTCTTGACTCCCCCGGCATCTCATTTCTAAATTAGTCTTGAAGATGCTACTCCAGCTCCAAACCTCCTATCATTCTGATGAGCAGCCACTGCCCGAGTGCCTCGCATGCTGCCACGGAACTGCACGTTTCAGACACTTCTTGCAAGCTCACCTGTCGTCATTGGCTCTCTGTAGGGCTCCTCCTCGTAATGAGCATAAACAGCAGTCCTGCCAAGAAGGGAGGGGAGGGGATGGTTACCACCGAGTCATCAACACCCAGTCTGCTCCCCCTTGACTTCCTTTGGGCAGCTGCAGCCTCCACATAAGAAAGCAGCCAAGTGTCATGTGGGCTTCGCCCACGCAGCCCTGTAACCAGGACTCCCCGGAGGAAGACGGAGAGGCCACTCGGGGCTAAAGTGCACCAAGTATTCGCTTGACTTAACATAATCCTCTTTGCTGTTACTGTTAATAACAACAACTATAAGCAAAGGCACGAAGGGCACCCTGTTCAGACCAGAGGCACTGTGGGGTTCTGACTGCCTCTTATGTGGGTACTGCCAGGTTTGGGGGTGGGGGTGGGGCGGGGTGATGAAGAGAAAGCTAGAAACTGAACCATCCGAGCCCCATTCTGGTGCTCAAACCCAGTGGCTAAGTTCTTTAAAGGGGGTTAGGGCTCGTCCACAGGAGGACCTCTACTTGGTCCTGACACCACAGAGCAAACACAGCTTCCAGATTCCACCCAGGCCCTGCCATGGGCGGGCAGCACACATCTCACTATCATGGCGATTTACTCTGAGAATCCTCGCTCTAACAGTGCTGTGTCCCAGGCCCCGTGCAGACTGCTGGGGAGAGGAAGTCCACAGGAAATAGTCTGACCCTGCTCGGGCCCCAGGTCTCACAGGGAAGAGAGGAACAGTGTGGGCGCACTCACCTCCTCCAGGGCATTGGCTGAACATCGAGAACACATCCAGTCTTCAGAAGCCTTTGCAGGGGGGACGCCATAGCAACCTACCAGGGATACCGAGGTGAGCAAATGAAACCCGGGGGCCAGAGTCAGAATGAAGATTTGCAACTCTATTCTACACAGCACGTCCCAAAGCTACAACCAAATTTTACAGAAACCCCTGAATTCCAGCAAGGCCCCTCAGGTCTAGCCTCAAACGGTCAGAAACTGTAGATTCACTGGTTCCAACACCTAGTGAGGAGTGAGGACAAATCCCTCCCAGTAAGTGAACCAAGAGGCCAGCACAGAGCCGGCTGTGAAAGCACAGACCCGGAGTCACAGGAAACTCAAACCCAATCATAACCAACTCCCCAAGGACAACAAGCAATCTTTGCTCTGGGAGCCTGGGGGACTGGGGAGGCCACGGAGAGGCTGGGGGAGAAGCCAATGGAGGCAAGGACTTTCGACGAGCAGGCCCACGCCCCCCGGACCGGAAACGGGGAAAAGGTGAGGCACTCACTGGCGTGGACCCGGACACTGCACTTCTTGCAGGAAACGAGGATGCTGGTGCCATCCTCCTCGAGGTACGGGGTGGAGAGGTTGATGTCCGTGCTACAGCCAGTCGTGGTGAAGCACATTTCTGGAATCAATGGCTTGGTCCTCTGCTTCTGGGGGGCTAAATCTGGAGCATCCGCACAGTTCTGACTGAGGCCTCCAAACTCAACCTACGAGAGAGCGAGAGCACACCTCAGTGAGCATGCCTGCGCCCTGGGCTTCCACCTGCTCCGTCAGCAGGAAGCTGGCTCTCTCACTGATATGACTGTGGCTGTGGCTCCCGGGTGCACAGCCATTATCCCCGAGCTGCTAATTGAAGTTACCTCTAATGACTCAAATTCAATTTCTCACAGCAGCACCAAACAAAGGCCCCTCAGGGACAACTGGGAAACGGGAGCGAGGTAAGAGGCAACTGGGATTTCAATCTTCCCAAACCAAGTGGTAATAAAATGCACCGAGACGTTAGCAAGGCTGCTACTGCGGGCTCCCCTATGTGCTGCACCGCACAGTAGCCCCACCCAGGCAGCTCGCCCAGAGCAGGTGCCCCCTACGGGCCAGCACTGATTTCCCGGGTGGTCCATGTCCTCAGGTCACCTGCGCTGCAGGGAAGCCTGCGATTCCCGCCTGGGGGCCCTTCAGAAAAGCATTATGTCCGCGTACTTCTCCTGGCAAACATCCTGACTACGAATATCTGCCGTCTCTGCCGCTGGGTGGCACCATCACCCCCACTGCAAGGATGGAACCCAGAAACATGTCATCCCTAAGCCCACGCCACTCATGAAAGTGAGCCGCACTCGGTGGATCTGCTGACAGTACAGCAGGCCTTTCACTTCACCTCACAGGCAAGGGCACACGTAGACCTTTTTGTTTTGCTTTTCGTCAATGGAAAGAAGCAGTGAGTTCAACCCAAAATGTGTTGGTCTGAAGTTCCATTCTTTGGCAAGCATGAACCTGGCACCCTGCCAGGCTCAGTGGCAGCCATGCCACTTTAACCACCATCGGAAGACTGGTTATTTACATGCCACCCTGGGCAGGTCACAGCTGAGACGGAGCTGGTCACCTGGGACAGGCTGCTGTGGATGCCTTCCTGGCCTCCGAGAGCTGGATCCAGAGAGACCCATAACGGTGAAGCCATCAAATGCCCAGGAGCGGGAGGGGCACAGCCGAGCTCAGCCTCAGCACCTCCCCACCCCCTCTCCCCCATAAGCCCTCTGCTCCTACCCTCCCAAGCTCCTTTTCACCACTGCCAATACCCACTGTGGAAATGGGACAGGAAAGGAGAGGATCTGGCTTTTCATCTGAAATCCAGACTAGAGTAAAGAAACACTTCATCCTCCAGGCTGACTGGTCAGGACTACAAACCACCTGGAAGGAATAATCACTGACTAGAATGATGACGAAAGAGCAGATTCCTCTGCAAACAGTGTGTGTGCCCGGGGCACCCCCACCCTAAGCCCCATCATCAGCTCTTCTCCAAAGCACTCTCCCATGAAGACTCGCATGGTCGGGTTATCTGCCCACAAACGATGACCGGCACGTGGAAGGGAGGAGAACACCAGCAAAGCGTGCCTTCCCAAGGCGGCCAGTGACAAGCTGTGTGCCCACAATTAAACCTCCTTCCCTCTGACTGCTGGTCCTCGGCAAACAGAGGGGATGGAGTGGGCTCACCTGATGGTAAGTCTGAAAGATCATACAGACAGAGCAGTGAGGGGCCTGCTGGGCCATGGTCTCATTGAATTCCTTTTCGGCCTCGAAGTTCGGGGGTCGGTTCTGCCATAGTTGGCTCAGGGGCTTGGCCCAGGCCTCTGTCTCCTCAGCCTCCTCCTCGGGGGTCAGCTGCTCAGATGTCTCTAGAGAAGGAAGCAGAGCAGGAGTTAGCACATCCGCGGCTCTGCCGGGGAGCACATGAGCTCAGCCAGGACTCTTGGTCCCAGGTGTGGACTAAACCCAAGACCCTACGGTGATAAAGGCAAAGGGCAGAAGTGATTTTCAATAAAGTGTCAATACTTGGGTGACAGTGCGGGGAGTCCTGCCTGCAGCAGCCCTTTCTCTGGCCAGAACCGTTCAGGGTCTCTGCTCTCCCGCTTGGCGCAGAAGTCCGCCTGCTCTCCCCGCCGGACAGCTGCCCGCCCTCACCCCTCTGCCCAAGGGCAGCGGAGAGAAACCCTGCCTAGAAACCGTGCTACTTGCTGCCTCCAATGTCAGCATGTTGAGTCCTTACCTTTCAAGTTTTCTCTCTATTTGCACTGAAGGGAAACAAGGATAAAAAACAACAGGGAAGGGAGAGGGAGAGAGAAAAAAAAACAAACAAAAAAAAAACAGGGAAATGCCAAGGCTATGAGTGTTTAGATCACTGCCTCTGGTCAGAACTTTCCGGCTCCCTCTGGAAAGGTCAGTGGGCTCTCTGCCTTTTCTGGTACGGGCTCACCAACCCTGCTGGCTCTGCCTCCGAGGAAGGCAGAGTGTGTCCAAGATGAAGCCTTGTCCCAGCTGCAGGATGTAACACCTGAGTCTAGACCAGGGGCTGGCAATGAACCAAATCCAGCCCACTCAGGGAGCTAAGAATTGTTTGTGCTCACAAATGGTGGCGTTGTATTAAAATAAGGCTTATTTCTTTTCTAATTAAAAAACCACCTTTGTGTCTGTAAAAGAAAAAAAGAATTGTTTTTGCATTTTCTTTTTTTTTCTTTTCTTTTTTTTAAAATACATTTTATTGATTTTTTACAGAGAGGAAGGGAGAGGGATAGGGAGTTAGAAACATCGATGAGAGAGAAACACCGATCAGCTGCTTCCTGCACACCTCCTACTGGGGATGTGCCCGCAACCAAGGTACATGCCCTTGACCGGAATCGAACCTGGGACCTTTCAGTCCGCAGGCCGACGCTCTATCCACTGAGCCAAACCGGTTAGGGCTGTTTTTGCATTTTCAAAGGGTTGGGTGAAAAACAGAATATGTGATGGAGATATGAGGCCCACAAAGCCTGAAATACTTACTATCTGGTCCCTCACAACCCCTCATCTAGATAACAAGGCATATCTCTTCATTACTCTAGACAGCAGAGCATATACTTCATCGGGCTTCAGTACTGCCTACAAAGGAAATCCCCTCTGGGCACATCTTCCCAAAAGAAAGGGACACACGCTGAATGAACACAAAAAACTGCTCACAAAACAAGTTGCACACTTTCCAGTTCCCCCAAATCATCGAAAGAAGATGGCATAGCACACTAGCTGCTCCCAGTAGAAATAAAGTCAAGAGGGTAAGGAGCCCTAGCCGATTTGGCTCAGTGGATAGAGCGTCCGCCTGTGGACTGAAGGGTCCCGGGTTCAATTCCTATCAAGGGCACATGCCCAGGTTGTGGGTCGATCCCCAGTGTGGGGTGTGCAGGAGGCAGCTGATCAATGATTCTCTCTCATCACTGATGTTTCCTTCTCTCTCTCTCTCTCTCTCTCTCTCTCTCTCTCCCCCTTTCTCTCTGAAATCAATAAAAACATATTTAAAAAACCAAGAAAAGAAGGTAAGGGAAGCCCCATAACTCTAACATGATGAATGAGGGCAATCATGGCCAGAAGCAGCAGCCAATCCCCAATAAACTGATGCCCAGATTTTCTCCTTGTGCTCCCCCAAGTGAGGGAAGTCTGAGAAATTATAATCGGGATGCCCCTCTTTGGTAAGTGTTCAAAAAAAAGGCCCCCGTATGGAGCCACTGACAGGAGCCTGGCTGTGCCAGCCCCACATGAGGGCCTCATGGGATCACTACATCTCCCCTTGTGTGGGCACAGCAATCCCCAGCTACAGCCCCTCCGAGGGCCTTCTCGGTTCTTCCCACACAGAAGTGCTTTCCAAGAGGCCCTGGAGACCGTGCAGAGCAGTCCAGGAACGCTCTGGTAGACGGTGCACCAGGTGCCCATCCACTTGTTCCCTCTGGCAGCTCCAGCTCAGGGCTCAGTGTAGATAAACCGCTATCTAGTCCACCTTTATAGTCATGTTTAATTTACGGGGATCTGGCAGCTGCCATGAGTGTGACCTCAGGGAAGGAGCAAATCGGAGCAACGTGAAGCCAATGCAGACAATTAAAATCAACCCCAGGAGCCCCATCCTCAGGCCCTGCCAGGAACCATGGTGTCAACCCAAAGCACAGATATTGTCTGCATCCTGGCCAAACTAAGAGTGACCAAGATAGGACCGAAGAAGCAGAACAGCCTCACAAGCACAAGAGAAAAGCTAACGCCCCGACATCTGTTCTGTTTACAAAACCATGAAGTGGCCAAAAATCATCCCGTTTGTGAGTATTAAATGATGTAGAGAACTGTTCACTATGTTATGTGAAAACTGCAGGATTCAAAGGTTTACAGTTTACATATATAAACTTCATTGAGCTGTACAGTTAAAACGTGTGCATTTCACTGAAGGTTATGGCTCACATGAAAAAAATTTCAGTGGGGAGGGGCACACTAGGCTAAAAGAGACTAAAGAAACACAACTTCCAAATGTGTGACCCTAGTTTGGATTGTACTGGTTTAAAGGGGAAAAGCTATAAAACACATTTTGGGGATAGGCAGGGAAAAATGAAGATGGACCGAGGACTGGCGGCTATTATGGAATTAGTGCCTATTTTCCTAGGTGTGATCACAGTAGTGTTTATAGAGGAGGCCATCCTCCTTAGCAGAAGCTGTCAGTGTATTTTAAGTGAAGTGGCTTTATGACTACAACTTACTTTCCAGCAACATGGCAAATACGTACGCAGTACGCATATAAATAATGCAGGTGGGACAAGCCATTACGGCACAATAGTAACAGCTATTGAATACAGGAGGCGGCACCGGTTTTTATTCTTTCAACTTTTCTACATTTGAAATGTTTATCATAAAAAGTTGGGGGGCTGTATATTATGATCTCAATTACATTATTATGAAGCTATACATGGACATAATATCTGACCAGAAAAGTCAGTAAGATTAACGCTTTAAAATGTTCAGTATCAAGTAAAATGACCTTTACAGGGTCATTTTGTTGTCCTCCTTATAACTTTTCTGTTCCTCTACAACCTATACTGCTTTAGAACACCGGGAGGGGGGGGGGAATTATGAAGCGAGGCTGTTGCCACCCAGAGAACCTGAAGCCCCCAGGGGGCGAGAGGAAGGCCAGAGGATTTCCTAAGACTCTGGCTCAAGGTCCGGCCTATTTCCGACTATAGGGTCTCAAGACACTTTCCCCACCCAGCTTATCAGGACCCTTCTACCAAGGAAAGCAGTGGAGATGGGACTGACATTAGATCAAAAAGGACGGTGGGACCTGTACAGAAGGCTGGTAAGGCCCTGGACCTTCCCACCAGCCTGTGGCATGAGGAAGGACAGGACAGGACAGAGTAGGAAAGGGTCTGGCAGTCGTCAGGAGTGACAGGGGGCCTGGTCACAGACTGAGGCTCGTCAGCGCTAATCCTACTGGACCTCTGGGCTCCAGGCAGCACAGGGGACAACCACTACCTGAGCTCCAACGACAAACTTCCGGGTTCCCCACATCCCCACCTACTCCCCTGTCTCCTTCACAGGTTTGCAACTGTGGGGAACACCCAAGTGCGGCGGAGGCGACAGCACTGCAGGGCCACCGCAGAGTGCCTGGGCCTGCAGACGCCCCTGTGACTGCACAGAACCCCAGGACTTAAGAACCGCACTTGGAATGTCAGGAAAAACTCTGAGCAGGCCACATCCAAACAGAACAGAGGCTGCTCTCCCAGACATAGATGGAACCAACAAGTTTTAGACAAATATTTACAAAGAAAGGCCTGGCCGAGAAAGGAGCAAGGTGTGGGGAAATGGTCTAATAGAACGTGACCCCTGCACGCAGGAGTGATGCTGACTCCGTGTGCAGGAATGTGCTGGAAGAGTGAGGACGTTAGGGACCGCTTAACTGATGTCCGCGTCTCAGATGATCAGACTTTTAGTCAGATCTGAACCACACTGATTAGTGCCAGTGTCTCCAAATGTACATCAAAAAGGCCCTCAGGAGCCTCCATTGGAGTGAGCAGGCAGGGCACAGGGCGCAGGGCTGCAGGCCCCGCCTCCATCCCACCAGAACAACCCTGCTTTTGATTCACATTTTATGAATGAGTAAGATCTCACTTAGCCAAAGGGTCCTTTGGCTAAAACAAACAGGAAAACCCATACTCAAATTTGATAGTGCTATCATAAAAATAAAAAATTTAGAAACACGCACCCCAACATATGTATATTCATTAAGGAATGTGCTGGAAGAGTGAGGACGTTAGGGACCGCTTAACTGATGTCCGCGTCTCAGATGATCAGACTTTTAGTCAGATCTGAACCACACTGATTAGTGCCAGTGTCTCCAAATGTACATCAAAAAGGCCCTCAGGAGCCTCCATTGGAGTGAGCAGGCAGGGCACAGGGCGCAGGGCTGCAGGCCCCGCCTCCATCCCACCAGAACAACCCTGCTTTTGATTCACATTTTATGAATGAGTAAGATCTCACTTAGCCAAAGGGTCCTTTGGCTAAAACAAACAGGAAAACCCATACTCAATTTGAATAGTGCTATCATAAAAATAAAAAATTTAGAAACACGCACCCCAACATATGTATATTCATTAATGAATTATATACACTAAGGTACTTATACACATTTTAAAACAAAAATAGACTGTAAAAGGATTTTTTTAATTCCATTCTCTTATTCCTGCACCCCAGTAATCTTCCTGCATTCCCCACTTTGAAAACCACCTAGACAACAGGCCTAAACTGGGAAGTGCAGAGACTAGAAGTAAAGGAATAAGAAAAAGGAACCAGAGGTGGTGGGGATTCCTAGCCTGAGTCACCAACGGGGAAACTTGAGAGAACTCACGTGGATGGAGAGGGAGTGGCAATTGGCCGAGTTAAACGTGCTGCATGGGGTTCACACAGCCTGTATCTGTGGCCCTTCATTTGGCAACAGAGACTTAATAAAAGAATTGAGACGGGTTCAGAAACGAGGTCAGAGTACGAGCTATAGGAATAAGAAAAAGGAACCAGAGGTGGTGGGGATTCCTAGCCTGAGTCACCAACGGGGAAACTTGAGAGAACTCACGTGGATGGAGAGGGAGTGGCAATAGGCCGAGTTAAACATGCTGCATGGGGTTCACACAGCCTGTATCTGTGGCCCTTCATTTGGCAACAGAGACTTAAAAGAACTGAGACGGGTTCAGAAACGAGGTCAGAGTAAGAGCTAAGGATCTGAGAATCCTCAGCATCTAATTAGCAACCTTAACAATCCTTTGTCATGTTAACACATTCATAGAGATTATGGGAGTGGAGAAGATTATCACTGGGAGATAAATTGATGGGAGACCAAGCCTTCCAGGCCAGGAAGGAAGAAAAGAAAGATTTGGAAGTAGGTGGGTAAGAGGAACACAAAGCAAGGAGGGTGGGCTGCCAGCAGGGAAAATCCGCAGGGACAAAGAATACAGAACTACTGAGCAGGAAGTGGCCAATGGCCTGGGAGGGGGAGGTGAGGACGTTTTTTGAGAGGTAAATTCCAGCAGAAAGAGTACGGAACGAAGGAGTAAATACATCATAGAGGCTATTTTGGAGGATCAAGGGAAGGAATGAGATCATAGCTTGGGAAGGAAATTTCCTCCAATCATATTTTAGGATAAGGGCTATGTGAGTACGGTCTATAGGCAGAGAGGAAAGAAGTTTGTGAAAGAAGAGGTATCAGGAACGATTCCCCCAAAATGGCCAGTCCTAATCCTCTCGAATGTGTTAACATGATAAAGGATTGTTAAGGTTGCTAATTAGATGACCTGAAAGTAGTGAGATAATCCTGGATTACCCAGGCGGGCCCAACACATCAAACCATGCTTAACAATGAAGAGTCAGTGAAGGGATGGAGAAACTTGGCCGGATGCTGCTGCCTTTGAAGGTGGAAGAGGGCGCAGGCCAGGGAAGGGTGGGCGGGCTGTAGAAGCAGGCCAGGCAAGGACCCGGCTCTGCTGAGAGCCGGCAGGAAGGCCCATTTCAGACTTCTGAACTGAACAACTAGAAGATGATAAATTTGTGTTGTTTTATGACTTTAAGTTTTTGATTAACTTGTTAAAGCAGCAACAGGAAACAAATAAGGGGTGGGAGGTGAAGACAGATCCCTTCATTGGTCCAAGGACTGGAAGTGGAGGGGCCGCGATTAAGAGCCCCCGAGTGCAGCTCTGGGAGAGGAGGAGGACGCTTTATTCACGCGGCGTCGGGGCCTCCTACACACCCAGCGCCTCCGTACCCAGGACGCACACTGGGTGGTGTGGCGATGCAGAGACAGGGGAGACGTCATCTCCTACCTCCAGGAGCTTAGGACCCAGCCAGAGGGCGGCTGGTGCACCAGCCTCAAGTCTGTGCCCTTCCCCCGACCATCAAGCTGCCTCTGAATAAAGCAGTCGGGTCTATTCAAATTCGAAGATCATCTCCGGGTTAAATGCTCCGGCTGCCTCAGGGCATCCACACCCTTCCTCACAGGGTGGCCTCGCCGGGCAATGTGCTGGGACTTCTCAACTCGCTCAGTAGCGCAGAAACCCCAATTTAACCAACTAGCGGAGTGAGCTCAGGCAAGCAGCAACCCACTGGTAACATGGGGGCCAGGAGTGCCGCCCCACAGGGCTCTGTGTGAGGATGCAGGGGGGAGCATGTAGGGTCTGCCAGGCCCCTGCCCCCTGAGAGCTGGAGCTCAAGCCCCCCTTACCCTCTCCCCCCAGTCCTCTGTGCCTCCTTCTCACACTGGGCACCCACGGTCAATGTCAATGTTCCTTACAGGAAGGACCAGTTGTTCTCTCCTTGCTTGGGGAACACTAACGGGAACTTTCACAGCCAACACACCGCTGTGGCCCAGTGTGCTCGTAAATGAACCCCTAAGGCTTTGGTGCTCCGGCAGCCAGTCACCAAGGCGCTTTTACCAGGGCGCCTGCCATAAGACGTGGGACACAGCTGATTACCAAGAGGCCCAAATTATACCTTGGAGGGCGGTTAAAGGAGGGGGTACACAAGGGTGCTCTTAGAAACCCAGCTGTTTCCAAATATAGATACAATGTTATCAGAACTCTCTAGGGACAGGCCCAGTGACTCAGCTCCTGCCCCTAGCTTGACTGTCGGCCCCCCATTCCACCCTATCAATTAATGTGAATGGCAGCGCCTCACTAAAACGAAACTCCCACTCCTTCCACGCTTACAGAAGGCTCATGGGCCAAGCCCTCAAGAAGCAAAGCTGAATGTGGGACAGGGCCTGGCTCCTGGAAGCTTCTCTTCCTCACCAACCTATGATAACTGTACTGAGACCAAGACTGTCAGAAAAAAGAAGTCAAGTGTTACCGGGATCCAAAGGAGAAAGAAAGGGAAGTGATGGGGAGCAACGAAAGGTTTCTGAGAGCAGTGGCTTCTGCAAAGGGCTGGCCCCCGTGAGCAGAGGAAGGTGTCTGACTGTACCAGGAGACCCTCCCACCTCGAGGCCATCTGCAGCCTGGTGACAGCTGCGCAGCACGGTGAATGCAGCTAAGGCCACTGAACTGTGCACTAAAATCTGGTTACAATGAAAAGATTTTATGTCATGTACACAGTATTTTATCACAATTAAAAACCAAACTAACCCAGCCTCAGCCACCCCCTCCTGGCTCTACCTGTGCTGGAGGCCCCACTCCCTCCCTCCTGCTCAGACCTGAAGGATCAGGTCCCTCCCCTGGCCTTTATCACCTCCAAACCTTCCCCAGGAGGCCCCCCACCCCCAACCCCCACCCTGCTCCAGCTCCTCCTCCACCAGAGGTGAGCTTGGCCACAGCTCCCACTGTCTTCAACCTTTCTCCTCCCTTGGCTCTGGACACACACTCCTAGGTCTCTCCCAGTTCTTCAAAACCTCTGGCTGTTCTTCACATTCCCCTTCTTCTGCCTGGGCCTCTAGCTCCACCCACACTGTGAAAATTGGTCCTCCCGTTTCACACAAGAGCTCTTCCATGCCCACGGACACCCACTCGGTGACTCCCAAACCTAAGGACCCCTCCTTAGCTTCAGATCGGTGTGTACACACCTCCACAGCCTGCCTCACAAGCAGGTCACACTCCACATGCCCCAGACTGAAGTCCCCTCCTGAGTCACACCCATGGATCCCTTCACTTTTCTTGTAACCTCCATCTTCCACTGATGCACCCCCTCCATCCAGTAACTCCGGCCGGAATCCCAGTCAAGCCCGGTCTGCCCTCTTCCTCGGCCAGCGCCCAGTCCTGTGTTCTTCCCTTCAGAGCAGCTCCAGGCCACCGCCTACTCCCATCCCTTCCCCCACCCCACAGCGCAGGTCCTCACTGTCCTGCTTTCAGGAACGGACTCCAAATTGGTTTCCCTATTGCAAGTCTTTTCCTCCTTTCCTGAAGAAGTATTCGATTGTAAAAATAACACGTTAATCACAAAAAATATTCGAGCAATGCATAAATGTAGGAAGTGAAAATAATCCATAATTCCACCTTC
>NW_005358857.1:121048-165074 GCF_000412655.1 Myotis brandtii | reverse complement strand
AACCTTTATACTGATTCCAAAATGAACTTCTGAAATATCAGTAAAGAGCTTTAAAACCCTTCCACTGGACAATTTAAAGAATTAGCATGGTCTCGAGTAAGTCAATGGTAGTAAAAAGGGAGGGGAACACTTCGCTAGATTAACGTAGACTTAAGAGACATAATAAACAAATGTAAAGTATAAGACTAGATTAAACCTTGACTCAAACAAACCTACCATAAAATAAATGTTTAAACAATTGGGAAAATTTAATTATGGAGTGGGTATTAGATGATGCTAAAGAACTTTTATAATATTGTTGGGTGTAATAATGGCATAGGGATTAAGAAAATATCCATATTTTGGCCCTAGCTGGTTTAGATCAGTGGATAGAGTGTTAGCCCTCAAACTGAAGAGTCCCGGGTTCAATTCTGATCAAGGGCACGTAGCTCAGTTGCAGGCTCAATCTCCGCCCCGGTCGAGATGCATGCGGGAGGTAACCAATCAATGTGTCTCTCTCACATTGATGTTTCTCTCTCTTTCTCCCTCTCTTCTACTTTCTCTGAAAATCAATGGAAAAATATCCTCGGGTGAGGATTAACAAACAAAAATCCTATATAGTAAAAGGCTAATATGCAAATCAACCAAATGGCAAAACGACCGGTCGCTATGACACACACTGACCACCAGGGGGCAGGCATTCAACGCAGGAGCTGCCCCCGGGTGGTCAGCGCACTCCCACAGGGGGAGCGCCGCTCAGCCAGAAGCCAGGCTCATGGCTGGCAAGCGCAGCGGCAGTGGCAGGAGCCTCTCCCACCTCCGCGGCAGTGCTAAGGATGTCCAACTGACGGGAGCGGGCCTAAGCTGGCAATCGGACATCCTCCAAGGGCTCCTGGACTGTGAGAGGGTGCAGGCCGGGCTGAGGGACACACCCCCCACCAGAGCACGAATTTCGTGCACCAGGTCTCTAGTAAATAAATACATAAAGAAATAAATAAAAATAAAATATCCATATTTTTAGAGATACACACTGAAGTAGGGGGAAATGACATGTTATCTCGGATTTTCTTTAAAATACTTCAGCAAATAAAAAAAATAATAGATGAAGCAATTGTGACAAGATATTGAGAACTGTCAGACCTAGATGATGAGAATTTGTGGGTTCACTATATTATTCTGTACACATCTTTGTGCATTTAAAAAATGTACTATGGAGCCCAGCTGGGTGGCTGAGTGTCAACCTATGAACCAGGAGGTCACAGTTCAATTCCCGGTCAGGGCACATGCCTGGGTTGTGGGCTCGATCCCCAGTGGGAGGCGTGCAAGAGGCAGCTTATCAATGACTCCCTGTCATCTCTGATGTTTCTCTCTCTCTCTCCCTTCCTCTCTGAAATCAATAAAAATATATTTTTAAAATGTACTATGGGAATCTTCAATCTCCAAAAACACATGGCAGAAAACCTCCCACTGCTCCCCACACCACAACTGAGGTCAGACTGCTTCTCACAGCAGAACCTCCCTGACCTGGGTCCTGACTCACCCTCCACCAACACCTCCCTGGCCTCTCCAGCCCCATATGCCTGAGGCAAATGGAACCACTTAGGCCTCCCCACCACGTGCTCTGACCTTGGCATGAGCTACCACCCCCACAGAGGACGCTCTCCTCTCCCAGACTCCCCCTCCAGTTTCCTTCTACCCACCTGGCATACTCCTGTCAGCCTCAGGCCTAGAACGCTTCCTTCTCTGCAGTGTCCCTGAACACCTCACCCCAACCCCAGGCAGGCTGTTAACTCCTCTGCCTGTGCCACATCATGAATCACTAAGTATCAGAATCATTTGCTCCCATATGTCCACTCGTCTAGACTGTGAGCTCCTTGAAGGCACTGTCCTAGTCTAGAGCAGGCATGCCGTAACGACGACAGAGTAAAGCGAAGAGGTAGGCAGCCAAGGTATTTTTAGAGAAGTTGAAGTAGTTCAAAGATGCCAGCACATCAAGAGGAGGCAGAGGAGAGATGGTTGGTGTGGAGTGAAGGGTGTCACCATCACACAACAGCTAAGAAGTCGATACAGAAATAAAAAGGAGCCCTAGCCGGTTTGGGTCAGTGGATAGAGCGTCGACCTGCAGACTGAAGGGTCCTGAGTTCGATTCCTGTCAGGGGCACATGCCCGGGTTGCGGGCTTGATCCCCAGTAGGGGGCATGCAGGAGGCAGCCGATCAATGATTCTCTCTCATCATTGATGTTTCTCTCTCTCTCTCCCTCTCCCTTCCTCTCTGAAAGCAATAAAAATATATTAAAAAATAAAATAAAAAGGAGCCAGGAAGGCACTCGATAGTGTCTGAGCAGGAATCCAACAAGAGAGGCATGCTGGAGAGTGGCCTCCTTCCCCGGCATATTCCCCAGGGAGGCCCCTGGCTCTCCTCCCAGCTCTGGGATGTTAGTGAGCATCACTTAGCTGGGACCTGCCTTTGGCAGGAGTGCGTCCTGGTCTGCGTCCACGACACATGGGAGACGAGTGGGGAACGCTCTGCAGGATGAGAGGGCCTGCGTCCTCCAGGACTGCCTATGACGAGGTAGGTCATCTGTCTCACCGAGGGCAAATGAGCAGCAGGGCCACTTGGCCACGGGTTAAAATCCACTTTCTTCAATCATTTTAACTGGTAATAAAGTGACACTCTGAGCTCCAAATGCCACACTCCTATATCCATTACTTAACTGGTTCGTAATTTGGGAGGAAAAAGATAGGTGTTGCCCTAGCCAGGTAGCTCAGTTGGTTAGAGCACTGTCCCGAGACAACCAGGTTGTGGGTTCGATCCCTGGTCAAGGGCACATACAAGTCAACCAATGAATGCATGACTGGGTGAAACAACAAATAGACGTTTCTCTCTCTTTCAAAATCAATAAATACAAAATTAAAAAAAGATGGGTGTTATTTATTGGCTCCCCCCTGTGGTTAGATTAATTAAGCAGTAACACATAGTCTAAGCCAGCGGTCGCCAACCTTTCGAACCTCACAGGCCACCGGTTGGCGACCGCTGCGCCGAAGGTTTCCTTAAACCAGCAGTAGCGACCGCTAGCCTAAGCAATGCATAGGAAGTATCCGCATACACTAAGTCCTTGCTATTGTTAAGTGCTTTTGTGGTTGTGATTCCAACTGGAGGTAAGGAAGTCAAGACGACGCTGCGAGAGAGGAACAGCGCGACCTGTGGTGTGACAGCAGGATGAACAAGAGGGCACGGAGCTTTGTGAAGGAAGAATGCGGATGTGGCAATGGGAATGTGAGGGATTCCAGCTTCTAAGCTGAGAAGCCCTCTTGTGCGGGGGCTGCCGTACAGAGACAGAGAGCAGCAATCAGAGGCCATGAGGAGGAGGAGGTGAGGGGCATCGGCTCAGGAGCCTGCACCCACTGCGAGGAGGAGGGAGGGGGCACCTGGAAAAAGTCTACAGACACTGAACCCCGAGATTCAGAGACAGCAGAAAGAAAATTACACGGATATTAAAGGCAAGGGGGCAAACCAACCACAAAAGGGCACCAGAGGGATTTTCATATGGACTGTTGGTACTTCAGCCAAAGAGATAAAGCCAAGAGGCCGAATGTTAATGTGTGGACAATGAATATACATAGGGGGCTTGTGATGGTATTCGAGCTGAATATACTTTAGAAATGTTTCATCATCACAACTTTTAAAAGATAAATTCTCGAAGGTAAGGTAAGGGGATGGGGAATAAAGAAGACCTTCTGCACACCCGCCTCCACCCAAGGCTGCAACTGGACCCACAGAAGCTACGAGGCTGGGGAGGAAGAGCAGGTCACTTGGGTAGGTGTGAGCCCGGCCGCATCCAGCCCAGCTCTGCTCCGTCCCACTCAGACCCACCAAGCGTGTTCCAGGAGGAAGCCTGGACAAATGTCCACGTGGATGGCTTTGGGGATTCATCCGTCTCCAGAAGGATACTCTACCCACAAGGTAATTCTGGGAGATGAAGGATCACGTGGGGGGGAAGGAGTGGAGGGAGAATTCTCATGGGCGTCTACAGGGCAGACACGATTTTTAAGGGGGAAAAACGAATTTTAGAACAAGAAAGGCCATCTCATTCCCAACCCTCAAATATTTGGGCTGCAATCACTGCCACCCTAACCCTTGTGCCTCTAAGGCACGGGGGTCAGAGGATGCACCCAACTGATCCGCCTCTGTCCCGGAGGCTGCCGTGTCACACAGATAAGAGAAAGGAACTCCTTCCTGGAAGTGAGCCAATGCCACCTGGCTTTCTACTCCACACCACGGCAGACTGGAGGTCCACCCTGCGGTTACTCCTGCCTCCTGGACACCGCTGCACCCCACCCACAGGGTCCCTTCCAGGCAGCCCTACCTCCGCCAGCTCCCGCTCGCTGATACTCCTGCTGGCGCTCCTTTTCTTCCGCGTGCACGGCTCTCCCGCAGCGACCCTGCCGTCCCCTCTGGCATAGCTGTGCACAGTGAGGACTCCCGTCTGCCCTTGGCCTTGGCAGGACAGGGGCTCACTGGTTTCTGAATCGGAAGAAACAGAATCCTGTGATGAACTGGAGCCCAGGCTGGAAGATGATTTCTTTTTGGAACCTGAGAAGACAAGGCGTCCCCCTATAGAGGCAGGATTCACAGAAAGATCCAAGGCAGCAGCTGCTTCCTCCTCCTCTTCCTCCGCATCCTCCTCCTCCTCCTCTTCGAGTTTGACGTTTTTAAGCTCTTCAAATTTGACTTCAGTCGAGTCAGAATAATCTGAAACACACATACACATTGGACAGAGCCAACTTCCTCCCGCACGTCTGAACCTCGAGAAAAGCAGTGACAAAGCACAAAGAACAGGGGCAGGGTGAGGCCTGGCCTTGAATCCCGGCTGTCACCCACAGGGTCCCTGTGTGATGAGGGGCTGCTGATCCTCTCTGGGCCTCCAGTTCCATCCTCTCTAATGCAAGGTACCACCAGGGCTCTGCGTAAGATGGAGCACAGCCTGGCACACATGGCAGACGCTCATTAAGTGACAGCTGCCATGTCCTCAGAAGTCTGGCAGGAAATGAGGGCTGAGCACAGGAGAGGCCTAGCACCCCAGGCTGGACAACCTGAAGGAAGGCAGTCCAGACCCAGGTCGAGTCCATAGAGCTGTTTGGCTCTCAGCAGAGGTACCGACAAGGTGTTGTCAGGCCTGACTGGGCACTGATACAGCCCGTGCCCAACAAATCTACCCTCACAACCATCCGCCCGAGGGACTGCTCTAGAACAGCGGTGGGCAACCGGAGGTCCGCGGACCACTGGCGGTCCATGAGGTCCGAAAGGTTGGCGACTGCCGCTCTAGAACACTGTGACCACACCACTCCCCCTGAAACACAAATGGCTCCCGGGCCTCCATGTGAGCCACGCTAAGATGGCAGGCAGTCCCTACATCCTCTCGCTTCTATTTCTATAGCTCATTTCCTGGTAACACACCTGTCTTCCGCCCCCACATTCAAATGGCAGGAAATCACTACCAGCCCCCAAACAGCTCTGTCCTTTCACAGCTCCATGCCTTGGCCCCCCCTGTGCCTCTCGGGGATGCCCTTTGTATGTCACCAACGCTGCCTGGAAAATTCCTACTGATCTTGTCCCCTTCGGTTCATCGTCACTTCACCAAAACCTTCAGTGTCTCCTGGACCCCTCACCAGGCAAAAGGGGGGGTGGGGGCTTTCCCTACGTTCCTCACCTGCCCTGTGTGTTCCCAACCAAAGTGCTCCTCACACTCGGGCCTATCTCTCCCCTTTTTCTCATTGGTGACCCCGCACTAACATGGCACCCAACAGAGAACAGAACACAGTCAGGGTGGGGGAGAATACCGTAACCAGCTGACCTGGGAAGGGGAGACCATCCTCGACCTGCCGCACAGAGCTGTGGGTGGGCCTCACGGGGGCGAGCGCGGCCTGGCACGCCGTCAGGTCGTACTGGCCGGAACTCAGCTCCTCCTTGGGGAAGAGCTCGCTCTGACTGACCTCCTGCGGAATTTCGAGACAAACTCGGTGCCTCTTTGTCCCTATGCGGTGCTTGGCGAGGCTGCAAGGAGGAGAGTGAGCTGTGTAAGGGCCCAGGTATATACCCACTTACACAAACACATCCACACACAACCCCAAAACCAGTGCCCAGAGCCTACAGTCCCCCATTTGTGGGACCTGAGCCCGTCCCATCAAATGGAAAACAGGGATATCACCACCCACCACGAGGCTTAAGAAAAGGCAGGCAGAGTACCCGAAAGCACCTGGCGTAAAGCAGGAGCCCATCAAAGTCCCTCCTTCCTTCCCCACGTGGCCTAGGATAAACGAGCCTTAGGAGAGAGATCCTCTGGCTCAAACACTGACAAGGCCAGGAATCTCATTTCCACTACCACACGCTTTTTTCTTTCTTTCTTTTTATTTTAGTATGAACCACTTCACAAATTGGCATGTCGTCCTCGTGCAGGGGACATGCTAATTAATCTTCCCGTAGCGAGCACCACACTCTCCTTCTTTAAAAAGCTCTCACGCCCGGCCGTTGTGGCTCAGGGGTTGAGCATTGACCTATGAACCAGGAGGTCAGGGTTCGATTCCCGGTCAGGGCACATGCCCGGGTGGCAGGCCCAATCCCCAATAGGGGTCATGCAGGAAGCAGGCAATCAATGATGCTCTCTCATTGATGTTTCTCTCTCTCTTTCTCCTTCTCCCTTCCTCCCTGAAATCAATAAAAATATTTTTTTTAAAAAGCTCTCATGATGAAGATGAGAAATTTTGACTTTTCTGGCCCAGAGGGAGCGTGCCCTGGCACATGTGTGCCCCTCGCTCCAGCAGACCACGGGCGCACCACCAGATGCCATCGCTCCTGGTAACAGCCACCGGGGGCCTAAATGCCCTCACTCTGAGGACTCTGGAGCCCGTACCAAGAAGGAAACTCCCTCATCTGTGGTTCAAACGCCTCACTTAGTAACAGCCTCTCAGTAGCTGCCTCCACGTGCCTCCCTCAGACGGCTGGGCCCCGAGGGCTGCCGCCTTACCTTCTCTTCAGGTGGCCCTCCTCGCCGTCCTCGACTCCCTCCATGTCCTCCTCTGGGCACTCCTCCTCACTCGCGGCCCTTGGAGGCAGTTCACTCTCCTTAAGAAACTCAGCGGCTTCTGGCGTGGGCAGCGTATGGTCGATAACTGTGCTGTCCTTCCCAGCTTTCCAAAGTTTGTACCTTTCTGGCTGGAACTTCCTCACAAACACGTCCATGGAGATCTTCACCATATCCTTCCTACAGGAGCACTGCCACAGTAACCGGAAGAGCCACAGGTGAGCACACTTCACCTGCTCCCACCTGACCCCCATATCCCATCTCCTCCCCTCAGGTGGACAAAGGTCCAAGACAGCTTAAAGCCAAACCATTTTGGGTTCAGAGGCTGAAGGCATATTGTCCTTGCAGAGCTTCAGACAGGGAGGGAAGCAGGGGAGAAGGGCGGAGGATGCATGGCACTATGGCGCTGGGCAGTCCACCCAGGCACTACAAGGATGCGTGAGAACCGATCGATAGGAAACTGAGCACTCAGACCCCAGATGGTCAACAGCCACCTGCGTGTTGGTATCTATCCAAGGCCAGGACCACACGAGCAAGTCTACTCCCAATCAAAGGTCCAGCCCTCTGCTTCCCTCAAGTAAAAGTAAACCCCTCAGAACTTCTCAACAGAGAAATCCCCGAGTGGCTAAAGCACGAGTATCAATGTGTGTGGGTGTGATTTGAATGCCCAATGGACTTACGCACGAAAACCTCACTTTATACGTCCCGAATCTGAACAAATTTTTAAAGAATGCAAGATGTTGGGCACTTTTGCACATTCCCAGCCACTTGGTTTCTGAATTGCAGAAGATTAAAGAGAAGTTCTAACCAGCAGCCAGTGCACCTAACAAGAACCAGACATGTTTAGGCACAGGGGGACAGAGAGGCCAAGCACTCACCAGCACTGCCTGTTTGCCATACTCAATCCACCGCCGCGTAGCAAAATTGGTAGACTCCGCACAGTTGAAGCCGTGGTTAAAGCCGGCGTGGTAGCCATAAGGAAATGTGATCATGAACTCTCCAGCTTCCTGAGTGACCTGCACAAGAGCAGAGTTGAAGCAGCTGCATCCAACTGTAGGAGTCTGCAGAACTGGACCTCTGAGCTCCAGCTCTGCCTCAACTTAGCTGAATAACCAAGGATAAGCCATAAAGCCACTGGGGTCTGTGTCTTCTACAAAATGCAAAGCCCTAACATATCATACTAGGAGCCCAGCGCGGCCTTGACACCCGAACCTCTCCACGCAGAGCTCCAGCGCGCCTGGCCCAGCCCCTAAACCAGTGATGGCGAACCTTTTGAACTCGGCATGTCAGCATTTTGAAAAACCCTAACTTAACTCTGGTGCCCTGTCACATATAGAAATTTTTTGATCTTTGCAACCATAGTAAAACAAAGACTTATATTTTTGATATTTATTTTGTATATTTAAATGCCATTTAACAAAGAAAAATCACCCAAAAAAATGAGTTCATGTGTCACCTCTGACACATGTGTCATAGGTTCGCCATCACTGCCCTAAACCCTCTGGTCTTCTCTGGCCACTTCAAGCCGGGCACTCAGTCCCTCCAGCCGCCTCAGGCTGGTCCCGCCTTCTCTGGGTGCCTTCCCTGCTTCCGCCCCGTTTCATGCAGCGGCTCCGCCCCGTCATGGCGCCAGAGGAGAGTGTGGAAGCCTCCCACCTGCTGCGCTGTGCTCCTTCCCCTGGCAGGTGGGCCGCACAGCACAGCACTCAGTGTGGTGGGTGGCAAAGGACTGATGAGGGGGGGCGCTATGGGCTCTCAGCCCTGCCCTCCCCGGCACGGGATGGCCCCGCCTCCTCCTGGCACCTCCCCACTTCCACCCCGTCTCCAGAGCAACGCACCAGCTAATATGCACCAGCTAATATGCACCAGCTAATATGCTAATGATCTAGTCGTTACCGTTATGGCAGATCGAGAGCAACGCACCAGCTAATATGCACCAGCTAATATGCTAATGACCTAGTCGTTACCGTTATGGCGGATCAACCATTAGCATATTAGCTCTTTATTAATATAGATTAGAACACCACGACTATAATAACCATCCTTCCAAAGGAACTCTGTTCACGGGGATTTGACTCAAATTTGGTCCAGGAAGGTATAGCAGCCCCACCTTAAATACCCTGATGTCAAAGTGTTGTTATATATGTCAGCTTTGGCCCACACCTGGCACAGGGTAATGAACGAGAATAAAGCTCCTCTCTGTGAAACACAGACCAGAAAGGGCGGTTTCCGTGTGAGGCTAAGGATTTCCATATGTAAAGTCAGCTCACCTTGTCAAAGGGAATTCCGTATTTCTTCAGCATTAAAGGGGAAATCAAGGTCATCTTATGGCGGAGAAAAGCCTCACAGCTTTGAGCACTTCCTGGGAAAAAGCCTGTTTAATTGAAAATAGGCACACGTGAACGGTGCTCCACACTCACTGTGTAACCCTAGCATCCTACCCCTGTGCATCTCGCCTGGACAATAAGGGGATAAATCACCAAGGTGATCTCTATGGATCCTTCAGCCCCAGCCCAGCTCTAAGATTCCACAAGGAACCTCTGGGCTCTCGTGGGTAGGCCACCCGTGGGTAATCAGATTCTGTTTGGGGACCTGAGATGACCCAAGCGGCCCGTTTTCTGATAAAGAGCTTTGAAACGCTTTCGGACCTTTCTCCATGCAGCTGCATCCTCAGTCTTAGTTAGTAACACGTCTACTACAGAACAGACTACCCAGCTCTCCCTTCCCAGGACAAAGTGCGGAAAGGCTCTGCTTTTAGTTGCTCCATTAGGATAACCAACCTGGCAGTCTGGCTTACCCCCCACCTGCAGGCCTGAGAAGGGACACGTGAGAATCTGACCACAGAGAATGGACGCATTAGAGCAATGAGCACAGCGCACAGGAGGGTCTGAGCCCGCTGTGGAGGAGACACAGTACCTTTGGCGAGGCGCTCCAACCGCTTCCCGTGCTCAGGGGGAACAGAGTACCTGCAATCACATAAAAGCATTGGACGCTGAGCAGAGGACAGGACGGGAGCGGAAGGGGCTGGTTCCCACTCTCAAAACAGCTCAAGGTATCAGGTTTTTCAACCTCCCAACTACAAAAACGAGAAAGGAAACCTGGAGAAATGAAATATTAGACTGGGCAGAGTAGCGGGGAGCCCACAGAGAAGTGTGAGTGAATTCCTCTTTTCTATTCATGAATGAGACATTGCTGAATGTTTACTGTGAGCCAGGATTTAGGTATGCACTCGATGTCGCTCTCCTTTATGATGTCGTAAATGACATGAAATGAAATGCAATGGAATGAAATGCAAATGAAAATGAAATGGAAGAAGGATGGCATTAAAGTGCCCCTGGCAGACCTGATGGCCTAACAGTGACATGATAAAGAATAAAAAACAAGGCAAAAATGGATTAGACCTGGCCCCATATCTGCTGTTGAACCCATCTCCCCTTGTCTCCAGTTATACTGATCACCCAGTAGTTACTCCTCCACCCAGACACCATAGAAACTGCTCTTCATAAAAAAAAAAGGACCAAAAAACCATGTAAGACTATTCAAAACTTTTGCTAAACTGCTAAACTTTACAGTCTGAAAAGCACAGTAAGTCTATTCTAACCTTTATAATCAAGTCTAAAGATTATTCCACAACTGCCGGAAGCCGGTCCATCCTTGCTGCTTGACACAGTCGCTGCAGGGAAGAAACATCTGCACAGCATATGTTTCAAGGGACCTGGCGTATATGGCATACTGTTCTTAATATGTTTGCTCCCCTTCTTGGCGCTATGTGTTTTAACCAAGGTCACTTCTCCGAGAAAGGTTGTTTCCCCAGGTAGGGATTTTTCCCTGAAGTTAGGGAGGGAATAAAACCCCTTAACTAAATGCCAGGCAGGTAGTTAATCACTTTAACTACGAACAATCACCCTTAAGCTACATAATCTTTACTCCCAGGAATGGAGATAAGAATCCCCCTAAACTTTGGAATATAAATTGACAGGATTAAAATCAACTGGTATAAATACAGATGTAATAAGACAATAAAACACAGAACTTGGCTGAAGTTCCTGGCTAGAGATCCTGGCTAGGCTGCTGATCAACTGAACGCTGTCTCCGTGTCATTCCTTCTTCACCGATTCAGTCCACACCTTTGGGGACCCCTGGACCTGCTGGGGTTGGACCCCAACACACAACAAACACTTCCCATCCCAAAAGCTTCATTATGAAACGAAACAGATGAGGATGTTTGTCACTGAAAGCACTGTGGGCAACCTTGCACGCCCACCTCTGGAGGTCCCACTTGATGGCCTGAAGAGTGCATGTAATAACCAGAAAACCTGTTCTCGACACGAGAACAGAAATCCATTCTCAGGGAACTTTGGCGTAAACATGGTGAAGAAACAAAAGCTACACTGACAGAGTCTCCAAGTCTAGCCAACTAAGGAAGGTCATGGGACAGTAGGTCAAAAAATTTTGCCCCAAGATGAGAAACTCAAAAGTATTTGAAAGAAGAAAGGAAAACCCCTGGGAAGGGATGCGGCTTTAGATGCTGGAAAAGGGCAGGAAGATGGATCCAGTGCCCATGACTCCTCATGGCCTGGCCCATGCTGTTCCTCTGGCTTCCTCCCTCACTTCAATCATAGCACCTGGCACCCAAACCACTATGATCTTCCCCTAGTTCACTAAAGACATCCTGCTGTCTCTCAACTCAGGATCTTTGCCCGGGTTTTCCAACCACTTAGACACACTTCCCTCAGCCTCCCTTCTCCTGAACCTACCATCGTCCCACCCAGCTACTCAGCTACGTCTTTCTCATTTGCTAGGTCTCAGCTTCATTGTCACCTCCTTCAGGGACACCCTCTCTGATCACCACCCCTCATGTGCCCTCTCCACATGGACCTACAGCATCCACCGTCTCCCATGAGAGCTTTCCTCACACTTTGCATCTCCTGTCTGTGAGGGTAGCTACCTCACCTGTCTTATTCACTGCCGTTGAATGCAGCACCTTCACTAACTGCTGAGCCAGTAAGTGATGGACCAGCAGAGGGAGAGAAGAGAGAACACATCTTTGTCTCCCCCACTAGACTAAGGACATCCTGGAGAGCAGGAAGCATATGCTGAATAGCCTTGCATCCCCTCTTGTGTTAAGCACACACTGCTGCTCACCAAATATTTTTTTCCACGAGGGAAAGGAAGCTTTCTATCATCTGAAGGCGGGACTCTAGCCTTGGAAGTCTGCCTCTAAGAAATGCCTCAGGCCTGCTCAGAAAAAGAAAGCAGAAAGCGGTGGGAGAGGTGGGAATAGCCTCTGTGGCTCTCAGTCACTCAGCCAACTCTCGCTTGCACGCAGTGGAACAAAGTGCCCTGCCCTCTACGGTAAAGCCTGCTACTCCAAAGGCAGTCTGAGCACCAGAGCTCCAACAGCATCTCAGCACTTGGAAGTCTGTTTAAAATGTAAAATGCCACTCCCACCCCAAGCCTACTGAACCCGAGCCTGCATTTTAACAAGCTCTGGAGGCGTTTTCTGGGCACAGAGAGCTGAGGAGCCCCCTCCCTCCCGAGAGCTCCAGTGCCAACTGCAGGCTGACTGTACCAGGACTTGGGTTCTCCGAAGTGCAGGTAATTGATGCTGTATAGGTCCATGTCTTCAGTGTGCCAGGCAAAGGATGTCTTCCACATGCCGAAGTACAGGTACGGGGTGTTCACACCCTCGATGGTGATCCCACTCTCCTTCTCCACCAAGTCCAGGACTGTCTTCAGCCGGCCAATATTCCACTCATCAACATGCTGCAAAGGAAATGACCGTCCAGGGCAAGTTATCAAGATTACAAACCGAGGCTCCGAACCTACAAACCATGGAGTACGTCCCAGGTGAGCTGTCACCTCTAACGGAGATGTGGAATAATGTCAAAGCAGCATGGGCATGAAGACCACAGCACCCCTCACCCACTTTTCACGCCACCACTGGAAACGATGCCATTATAACCTCTGAAGGACAAATATCACTTGGTGAGCACTCGTATATGAAAGATGAATAAAGCGGTGACACCCACCTGTTCTAAACCCCAGAATAAAGAGTTTTGAACTGAAGCTAAAGAAACTTATGACAAAATAGGAAAAAAAAAACTCCTAAACCATAAAAAATACAAAACATGAGCATGAACTAGATCAATCTGTGACTTTTCTAGCCCCACTTTCCACTGAGCAGTGTTCTCGGTAAAAAGTTTTACCTAGTCCTTTTCTGAGTTGTAACGGTCAGCAAGGCGCCCACCGCCCACGGCATGTTATGGATTATTATTCCCTGTTTGTGTCTCCCCATCCCAGGTCCTTACAGCATCTTCCCACCATTAATGTCCCTGCTTCACTTCCCCACCATCCAAAAAAACTCATCAACAAACTTGGAATCCACTTTTTCAACTCCTTCCTTCCAATAATTTACAAAAACATTGGAATTAATCTGAGTGATAATCCTTGAAATGTGCTAGAAATTTTTTAATCATCCAAAAAAACCTTCCAAACATTCCTTCCTTTTACATTCCAAGCCAGTGCAACTGGTTAAAACAGCTTTTGCTACAGAATCTTGTTTGCTGGTTCTAAAAATCTAAATAAGTTTCACTTCTTAAATATATATTACTTTTATTATAGTCAGTGATCTTTTTTTCTGCAGAAACCACACTGCCTCTCCCCCAACAATTCATCTACTGTGATCCCACCCTTTCAAGAACTCATCAGCTACCACCCACAGACTATTCTAACAGCCCTGGCAAAGAACACCACATCACCCGATTCACATGTAGAGTGGGAGAAGTAACATTCAGTCACATGCAAAACTACCCCCAATTAAGCGAGCACAGCACATCAGCTGGTGGTGGATTATTCCCCCATTCAGCAAGCAGCTTCCAGGGGCCTACTGAGCACTGGGCAGATAAAATGTCATTCCACTACAAAATTACAAAAATGCTGCGCAGAGAGTTGCCAGAGAGCCTCACCTTCTCATAGAGAGTGCCATTCACGTCTGCGCCATAGATTGGCGGATTGAAAGTAAGATTTTTCCAGTATTTCCGTTCAAGCTCTTCAAACTCACTATAGCGTGGGGTACAGTACCTTTCAAATATAAAAGAAGTGTTAACCACTTGTAAGGGACTAAATTCTTGAACAGCACAAGACACAATCTCCTATTCCAGAAACAGCAAGATATTTCAAACGAATATGACATAACCTCAGCCTTCAAGGCTCTAAGATAGTAACTCCCTCAACATCCCTTCCATGAGCTCTGGGCCCAAGGAAGGTGATGTACATGAAGATATAAGCACATCTTCCTTAAGAAGCATGGTATCTTCAAGTCTTTGAAGAGAATCTACTAAAGTTATACACCCCGCTAGAATCAGAAGAGGCCTGGCCACCCAAGGAGAAAATAGCTTACAAATTTGTGAGATCCCAAAACTGCAAATCCCTATACAGCTGACCTGTGAACAACACGGGTTAGACCTGTGCAGGTCCACTTACATGCGGGTTATTTTTCTGTAAATATATTTTCTCTTCCTTATGATTTTGTTAACATTTTATTTTCTCTAGCTTACTTATTATTATAAGAATACAGTATACAGCCCTGACTGGTTTGGCTCAGTGGATAGAGCATCAGCCTGCGGACCGAAAGGTCCCAGGTTCGATTCCGGTCAAGGGCATGTACCTTGGTTGCGGGCACATCCCCAGTAGGAGGTGTGCAGGAGGCAGCTGATCGATGTTTCTCTCTCATCGATGTTTCTAACTCTCTATCCCTCTACCTTCCTTTCTGTAAAAAATCAATAAAATATATTTTAAAAAAAAAGAATACAGTATACAATAGATACACAAAATGTGTTAATAGACTACTTATGTTACCAGTAAGATTTCTGGTCAACAGTAGGCCATTTATTAGTAGTTAAGATTTGGGTGAGTCAAAAGTTATGGGCAAATTTGACTTCACAGGGTGGGGGTGGGAATGGGGAGTTGACGCCCACTCCAACATTGATCAAGGTCAACTGCATATCAACAGACAACCGAAACCCAACAGACTGGGAAGAGCGGAGGCCTTCCACGGCTCGCTTCCCTGGCGGGTGAAGGAAGCGGCTCCCAGAGGCTCATGTGTACCATTACTGCCACACTTCCCGCACCCGATGCAGCGGCTGACATTCAACAAATAATCGTGCTTACAAACAAAACAGTTCAAAACCCCTTAAAAATGATTACACAGCAATTTTAAAAAGAATAATATATAAACCTACAAGGTATTTGAAAACGCACATTATAACTCGAATGGCAAAAAATATCATGAGCGGATAAAGAGTGGAAGCAAAGACCAAAATGAAACTGTGTGGAGATAATGGGATGCGTGAGGAAAAACAAATCTTACTTTAAATACTGGCTTACATGTTAATGTCAGCCTAGTGAATAATAATGTTTAGAACTCTGAAGTTCCCTTTTAAACATAAATAACTTTTCCACCTCCAACTGATCTGCTTTATAAATTTAGATTTTTTTACCCACTGGGTTTTGCTGACCATGCAGATAGAAACCAAGGGTAAGACTTTGTTGTATGTCAGATGAAAAGAAAAGACACGGGCTGGTGAACTTAAAAAGAAAGGCGGTATTGTGAAAGGAGAAAAGGCCTACCATATGTTGACAAGAAGAGAAGGCAGGCACAGGAGGCTGAAGCCCATGTGAAACAGAAAGCAGGTGTGCTTGGTGCCGCCACCCCACAGACACACTGCACAGATAGAAATCAGACACAGGGTGACACAGCCTTTCGTCCACAGAGCATGTCACACTTCTTCAACATGCTTGCACATAAATTATCTCAGTAGACAGCAGTTGGCCAGCACTATACTAGTAGATGTTTAAGCGTTGAGCTGTCAATAAAACTGGAAGACCATATTTAGAATCATGATAAGCCAACGGAAAAGAAGGCAAAGCGCAGAAATAGAAAGAGTGAGATCTGATGTGAGAGAGAGAGAGAGAGATGATAAAGCGCATGAAGTCACGCCCCCAAAGTGTGAAGGCTGGCAAGCTTCAGATCCAGCTCTGGGCTCGTTCACAGCGAAGGCACAACATGACTGACTGGCTGAAATCAGACATGCGTAGATCCATAAGGCTCAGGAGGAAAAGCAAGGGGAAAGGAAGGAATCCCTTGTGGAAACTCAAAATTATGGAGTGGCACGGGAAGGGAGAAGATCCAAGGAAAAGGATTAAGAAAGAGCAGTGAGAGCTGATGAGGGGAAGACAAAATTCATTCGCTGAGATCAAATGAGAGCTAAATGTTACAAACGGCAGAGAAAATCAACTGAAAACAGCAGGCCTCAACAAAGAAAGACGTTTCTAACACAGACAAGAATGTACACATGAGGAAGAACGGAATCAGAAAATAGCAACCAGCTTGGCAGTTCATTCACATCCTGTTAATGTCAAAGTGGAAAGAAGCCGTGGCCGGTTTGGCTCAGTGGATAGAGCGCCAACTGAAGGGTTCCGGCTTCGATTTCAGTCAAGGGCATGTACCTTGGTTGCAGGCTCAAACCCGTGTCTTGGTCAGGGCATAGGAGGCAACCAATAGATGTGTCTCTCTCACCTCAATATTTCTCTCTCTGCCTCTCCCCCTCCCTTCCATTCTCTCTAAAAATCAATGGGAAAATGTCGTTGGGTGAGGATTAACAACGACAACAAACAAACAAACAAACAAACAAACAAAAAGTGGAAAGGAGACAGCAGTTTTGTGGGTAGTGAGGATTCTGAGCATGATTAAAGACAGAAGGACCCAGAAGGAAGAGATTAAACTACTGAGGCCACTTTCAGATAAGCAAGTGATATCAATACATCTGGCAAAAGCTCCTTTTGAACCAACTCCAGCGTTTTCCTTCGGAAATCTGCAACTTACCGGAGTCAGAAAATGGTTCTCCTTTTGATGGAAAAACAATGGGACTACTTTACGTGAGAATATGGACAAGTTGAGACTGTGACACAGTACTGAGAGGAGGGAATGCTTCCATTAAAAGGTCAGAAAGGGAGACAGAAGCTAGAGCTGGGACACTGGTCTTCAGCCAGACAGCAGCCGTCTTGAAGACAGCTAGGAGGAGAAGTTCAGTACTAGACACTAGGACAGATAAAGGAAGAAACGTGTTTCCACTCACTTATCACTATTGGCTATCTTGCGGAACTCTCGAACAGTCATGGCTTTCTTCTGTATGTTGTACTGAGTGAAGAGCCCAGACTGCCCGGTCACCAGCTGCTGGATGGGAGCAGGAATGACCAGATCATCAATGTCATCATAGGACGCTCGAGGCTTCCACTCCTTAGGAGGAACAACCTGTAGGGAACACAAGAAACAGAGACGGGTCAGAAACCTGGCGAGCTGGTCGGCGTCCCGGAAGTGTGTAGGCTGCTACCCAACGGTAACAGTCGATCTTACTAGAAAGTTACTTTGATTTAACCAGGCCCATCCAAATGCAGCCAGTCACACTGTCATGCTAACCCTGGGCGTGCACGTACAGTGCGATTGAAACTTCGTACGTGCACGCCCACACGTGGTATTTTGTGGAAGAGCCACACTCAAAAGGCCAAAGAGCCGCATGTGGCTCGTGAGCCGCAGTTTGCCGACCACGGCACTAAGGTAAGTAATATTGTTTCTCAGCCTCAGTGTCTCCTCTGGGCACCAAGAGAGGAGGATGAAGAGCTGATTCTCACTCACTGAACAGAGTCCACACGGGAAGCCAAATTACTATGAGAGTGCTGGCTGAGCGTGAAATGAGAACAAGGCAAGTTTAATGGCATAAGCACGCAATGACAGATAAAAACACTCAAGCACCATCTCCACCAGAGGAGGAGGCACCCCAGCAGTGGCCCTGACACACTGGCTCTTAATAGCCCTTTTACAGATTCCAAGCAGCTCTCCCCCAACAGAAAAGAAATGCTTCAGATGCTAACGAAAGGAATTAACTTGCAAATAGGACAGCACATGCAGCTCATCACCCTGCCAGCCTTTCAGCAAAACTCAGTTCTCCCAACCTTCATTTAGGAAGCCTTCCTGCTGCCCTGGCACAGAAGCCATTGCTGAACAAGCCCACCCCTCACCTTGGCCAGCCCAGCCCGATGAGCTCCTTGGGATTCAATGTAGGCAATGTATCGACTGAAGTTCCGGAACTCCTCCATAGTCGGGTAAAAGGTCATTATCCGAGCGCTGGGATTCAGGGTTTCAGATTCAGAAGCCATTTTCCCTCCTTTCTGAGGTCACTCTGGTCAGGCAGGAATCTGAAGAAATTCATAAGAGCACAAAGTTGTAATTAAAATTAAATGCTGGGAATGTCAGTGCTGAAAACAGTAAACGATAACTTAGAAATTCTGAAGAAGTATTAAGACCTCACACCTGGCCCTGGCACGTGTGCTCAGTGGTTAGAGCATGTTCCTGTGCACCAAAGAGTCTTGGGTTCAATTACCCATCAGGGTGCAAAAGGGAGGCAACCTATTGATGTTTCTCTCTCACATCAAGGTTCCTCCTCTCCTTCCCTCCCTCTCCAGAATCAATGAAGAACAACAACACATATCCTAGGGTGAAGATTAAAAAAAAAAGACTTCACACCTGGAATCTGCCTCTAGATAAGTTATTTAAACGAACCAGAAATAGACAGAAAAGGCTCTGCTTAAAAGAACCTGATGCAACAACGTTGCATGTACTCAAATCTTATTTAAATGGAGACATTGTTTAAACTAATAAAGGGAAGTGGTAACTATTTGATTGTTGGTTCTATCTAACAATACAGCCACCCTGCCCATATTTTACCCTTTTATCTTTTCAAGTCGCTCCCGCTCCCTTATTCTCACCTTGCTAATTGCTTTTCAGAGTATTAAACATAATCTACTATAACCAGATTTAAAAAGCAACCTACGGGCTCCCTTCTCAGGAACAGCTTTAAAATAGGATTATAGATTCCTAAGAAAAGTTACTTAGTTACAAGATTACAAAATAAAGTTTAATGTAATTAAAGTACTTTGAGCCCTGGCTGGGTAGCTCAGTTGGTTAGAGTATCATCCTGATACATTTTCAGTCAGGGCACATATAAGAAGCAACCAATGAATATATAAATAAGTGGAACAGCAAATCGATGTTTCTCTCTCACTCAAATCAATAAATAAAATTTTAAAAAGAAAGAAAAGATAAACTTTTTTTAAAAAAGTACTTTGATATTAGTAGCATAAGCTATGATTTTTAAAACTATATCTAAACCAAAATGCAGTTTCAGCAGTACTTAATGAAGTCAAGTAGAGACTGGTGTAATTGCACTGTACCCAGAACTCAAAGGACAAAATTTAAACAGGCAATAAACTGGCAACACAGGGCAAACTTCATAACTGACTAGAAAAGGGGAAATACTTTGTTTTTAGATGAGGCCTCCAGCTGAGTGGATACATCCCCATTACCAGGCGCTACAAAAGACTATTACAACTGAATAAGAACCAAGCATATCGGCTCAAAGGAGCCAGTTAAGAAGCAAAAGGAAATTCTAGAACTCCCCCAATCTGGGCCCCAAAGCCATGGCAGTTCAGCTCCAAGAGTGCCTTTGGGAGCTAGAGAGCTCAGAAGTGAGGAAACTGCCTCCAAGTTTCCATGGGAAGACAGCATGGAAGAGAACTGTCTAAGGTAAGAGAGAAGACAACTCAACCCCCCCCCCACAAACAAACACACACCTATCTCCTATCTCTCAGGCTTCCATTTGCGCCCCCGCCAGGTGCTCTTCATGTACCTTGCCAAACCTTTGCATGGCAGTATACTATTATCCCTGATTTACATACCAGGAAATTTGCCCCCAGTCCTGTAATGAACTCCTGGCGCTCCTTCCATTGCTCTATGCTGCCTACATAATAATAATCTCCAGCTAGACTAAACCCATTAGAAGGGCAGATCCAATGGGAGAGGAACCTGAAGTTTATTCAATTTTGAAGACCCTCTCTTTTAAAAAGAATACAAAACACCTTACTTTTGCAAATTTTAACAAAACATACAATCACGTGAAAACAGTGTTAAGGCCCATCCCCAGTGTGGCCCACCGCCTCTGGACTTACTCATTTCTGTGTGCCTGGAACCTAGAACAATGCACGGCCCAGAGTAGGCACTCAGAAACTCGAATAACTGATTCCCCTGCCCTCGCCTCTGTTGCTCATTTCCTTTCTTCAACCCTCGGATTCCCTTCCCCCAACCTATCCCCTGGGGAAAGCTCCTGTTCCCCCAACACCTTCCTGCTCCCATCCAGCAACAAAGCCTGGTGGTTCAAGAGCACCGCTCCGGAGTCCAAGCAACTGTGACTACAGATCCGGTCTCTGCCATTTACCAGCTGTGTGCCCTGGGCTGTGTGGGCTGCCAGGGCCTCAGTTTCCCCACCGTAAGACGGGGATCCCAACCTCCTTGCTGGCAGGGTCGCTGTGATTAACTCAGATGATGCAAGCAAAATGCTAAGCACTAGGCCCGGTACTTAACCGCTCTGTAAAGGCAGCTGTTGCTAAGAACCACTTCAAACTCCCGCCCCCTCCCCACTCGGCAGCTCCCGCGGGTATCGCTCCCAAGATCCCCAAACCTCACCGTATAGAGGCCCAGCCCCTCCTGGCCCCGCCGCCCAGGCGAAGGGGGCCCGGCCGCAGGAAGAAAATACTGCCCAGTACACCCGCCCCCCTTCCCGACGACCATTGGCCATAAGAAATTGGAAAGGACCAATCCCAGGATGCATTTTAGAAGCTCCTGCTTCCATTGGGTGAGAACCGTGCCCATCACTCACTCCCCCCCTCCCCCACCGGATCTCACGGTCAAGGCCACAGCAGCAACAACTCGAAAAAGATTCCGGAACCTTACGGTTCTCACCGAAAGCCCACCGGCCCGGCAGGGCTAAGACCCAGCTTCTGCTGCCGCACCAGCCGATCTCGCCGCTTTTCCTGCCAACGAAGGACGAAGCCCCGCCCCCCCTAAAGTCGGCCTCGGCGCAGCCGCACAGCGCCCCACAAAGTGAGCCAATCCGAGGGCCACTATAAGCCTTCAAGCAACCAATGAGCACGCGCTGCAAGCGCCCCAAAGTCGGGGCGTATCAGTCGGCTCTGCCTATGAGCACCGGCTCGGGCTGTTGCCAGGAGGAAACGCGGGGCCTCGGGACCGCGGCCACTGAGCATCTCCGCCGAATGCGGAGCTGGCCTATCGGAGGCGGGCGCCTGGCCGCCCCCAGCTAATGAGGACAGAAAGAGGCGAGTGCCTAGCCATGGGTAGTGGGGAGGGGTGAGGGCGAGGGGCTTCCTGCAGGATGCTTCTATGCAGGGGTGGGCAGAGGCTTTTGTAAGGCCCTTGCCTAAGGCAGAAGTGTGCTTGCTGGGAGCCCTGAAGGGGCAGCTTCCGAGGTCAAGGAGCTCCTGGTAAGGTGACCAACTTGTCCTGATTTGCCCCGGACTGGCTCGGTTTTAAAACCGAAAGTCCCGTGCTCTGGGAACCCCCTCATTCGCTGGCACACCCAGGCATTTCTTGAAGAGAGCAGCTCCTGAATGGGAAGAAGCTCTGCGGGTCATTAGGACAGCCCTAAGGGCGATGTCCTTAAGAGTCATTAAAAAGCAGTTCCCCAGTGAGCGAGGATTTGGGGGTCATTAGGAGCAGCTCTTGGGGAGGAGGTCCTGGGAGTCTTTAGACACGCACGCGGGGGGCGGGGGAGGAGAGGAGATTCCTAGAAGTTTAGGAGCAGTTCCGGAGGGGTAGTGAGTCACCTTAATCGAGGAGCTCCCAGATTGATGGGGAAGGAGGCGTACATGACGCTTTGATGGGTCAAAGAGAAAAGTAGAATACCCACAACCAGTCATAAAAAATGCACAAAATTATCCATGGATGAGTAATGCTGCAGTGCACTGGAAAGGGCTATGGAGTCAGATTTGTGTTCCAAAGCAGTGATCCTCTGAGTCTGGAATTTCCTATCAGTAAAATGGAAAAGATAATACTACCCTTGCAAGATTGTTATGTAGATGAGAGCTCATATATGCTGGCAAAAAAGGATGGTATTGCCCTAACCGGTTTGGCTCAGTGGATAGAGTGTCAGCCTGCGGACTCAAGGGTCCCAGGTTCAATTCCGGTCAGGGGCATGTGCCTTGGTTGCGGGCACATCCCCAGTGGGGAGTGTGCAGGAGGCAGCTGATCGATGTTTCTCTCTCATCGAAGTTTCTAACTCTCTATCCCTCTCCCTTCCTCTCTGTAAAAAATCAATAAAATATATATTTTTTTAAAAAGGATGGTATTACATACAATGGTATGGACTTGGACCAATCATACATAATATATCCCATGCTTCCCTCCTCCTACTCCCAAAAAGCAGAGTTCTGTTTCCAGAAAGACAAGGGAATGACTGTTAAGTAGTCAACCAATCGTTTTTCACAATTATAAGGTTTTTCTCTCTTGACCTAGTTGCATGAAATTCTTGCAAGGGGCTCAGCCCCCACAGCCTCGGCGGCTTGCTTCGGCCCTCACAGCGCCGGCTTCGTCCAGAAGGTGGTTCGGCTGTTCGGTCTATTTAGCATATTACGCTTTTATTATTATAGATTATGTTGGGGCTCTAGCTGGTTGCTCAGTGGTTAGAGCATCATCCCACAGACTGAAGCGTCGTGGGTTCGATTCCTGGTCAAGGGTACGTACCTGGGTTGCAGGTTTCCCAGCCTGGTCGCTTGCGGGAGGCAAAGAATCGTTGTCTCTCTCACACCAGTGTTTCTCTATCTCCCCTCTCTTCCACTGTCTCTAAAAAAATCAATGGAGAAAAATATCCTTGGTGAGGATTTAAAAAAAAAAAAATTATAGCTCACAAAATTGCTAAGTCTGAAGAACCCAACTTGGGGCATATAGCATGAGGAGAATAGCACGAAATCATCACCCACCACTGTCCTTGCTGCTGCCACCAAGCACAAGATTCATCTCGCTTCACAGACTCCACTGCCCTGCACATGGATATAGTTACTAGCACTGCTGCCACTACCATCTACTTCATGATAATCTCCTTACATTTCCTGCTGCTGCCAAAGAGGATTTTCTAAAATCAGTGCTACTTTGTATCACCAGCCTTCAACTGGAGTGTGCTTGAGAGTGTGTGTGTGTGATAAGTGGAGCTTAGATTAAGTTCTCTTGACATCCTCCCATTTCTGACCAGTTTATCTGTTACCTTTTTAAAAAATATTTATTTTTATTGATTTCAGAGAGGAAGGGAGAGGTAGAAACATCAATGATGAGAGAGAACCATTCATTGGCTGCCTCCTGTACACCCCACACTGCAACCCAGGCATGTGCCCCAACTGGGAATTTAACCTTGACCTCCTGTTCACAGGTTGACGCTCAACCACTGAGCCATGCCGGCTGGGCTCTCAGTTACCTTTTTATGCTCAGCTTTCCTTTTCCACTCCTTAAATGTTGATATTCAAAGCAAAAAGTCAAAGTTGTGGTTACCTTTGGGTAGGTGACAAAGAGAAGGGAAGCCTGGATAGCATAAATAGTGCTTCTGGGGGTGTTGGTAATGTACTATTTCTTAATCTGGATGTTGGTTATTACACTGGTGTGTTCACATTATAAAAATTATTTGAGCCCAGCTGGCATGGTTCAGTGGTTGAGTGTCGACCTATGAACCAGTAGGTCATGGTTGGATTCCTGGTCGGGGCACATGCCCAGGTTGAGGGGCATGCAGGAAGCAGCCAATCAATGCTTCTATCTCATCATTGATGTTTCTATCTCTCTCTCTCCCTCTCCCTTCCTCTCTGAAATCAATAAAATATATACATATATTTAAAAATTAAAAATAAATATTCTTTGAATATGTAAGTTGTACATAACATGATACCTTAATTTCTAAATTAATTACAAAATTAATAATTTTTATTTTAAATTCTTTTAAAAAGAAAGAAAATCGCGTTGATGTTCTCTGTGTCCTTTGTCCTCTTCTCTCACGCTACAAAGTCTTAGGTGCTTCTAGTTTCACAACTCACTGCAGTATGACCCAAGGTCATCTAATAACTAAAACTGAACCGTACTTCCCTTTCTTGGTTGTGGGAATTAAATGGGATAAGGCAGGCAAAGCACTTTGACGCTGAACTGGCATGTAGTAAGTGCTTAGTAAATGTTAGTTGCCCTGCTGGATGATGGATGATGATGATGATGACGATGGTGATGATGGTGGTGATGATGGTGATGATACAAAGCCCTCAGCATAAAGTTTGAAGCAAGAGCTCAATACACGTTCACTCTGCTTCACTCATATGCCCGCTGATGACACCCATCCTGTACGCCAGCACAACCTTCTCCCGAGTTCAGATCCATATATCCTCCTAAGTTTAGACTCCTCCCCCTGGGTGTCCTACAAATGCCTAAAACTCACTTGCCCAATAAAGAACTACTCTCTGCCTCACAAGTGAACTCCACCACCTAAGTTTCCTGTCTCAGCTAGTGGGGCAGCCACCCACCCAATCACCTACTAGTAAGCCAGAAACCAGTATACAGCTAGGACAGTGGTCGGCAAACTCATTAGTCAACAGAGCCAAATATCAACAGTACAAAGATTGAAATTTCTTTTGAGAGCCAAATTTTTTAAACTTAAACTATATAGGTAGGTACATTGTCATTAACTTAATTAGGGTACTCCTAAACTGGCCTTCGCTAAAAGCGTCCTCAATCTGATTGAGGTACGTTCACTGAGGTCGACCCCTTCCAACTCTCCCATCCACACTCGTCTTGTATACTTGTTTCGTCTATCTCCTTTCCAAAAACCGACTTCTGCGCATGAGCCACGAAGTTTCAATCGCGCTGTACGTGCGCGCCCGCACATGGTATTTTGTGTAAGAGGCCAAAGAGCCGCATGTGGCTCGGGAGCCGCAGTTTGCCAACCACTGAGCTAGGAACTCCTTCACGGGTCCATTACCTCATCTTTGAGTTCCACGAGTTTGTGGTTTGTTTGCATGCCCATCTTCCTCCACTGGACAAAATCTCTCCAGAGTATCCCATCAGTCTTGTTGGCAGTATCACGTAGAAATGTGTTTCATTGTCGGAAATAACGCGAGCAACAGTGGCTTAAATGAACATAAAGTTATTTTTCCATGTACCGTAGTAAGAAGTCGGAAGGGGGACATTTATTGGCAGGGGCTCAGTGTTTATCAAAGGCACCAAAGATACAGGCTCCTTCCAGCTCTCTCCGTCATACTTCACAACCTGGGTTTGGCCCTCATGGATGCACCTCCTGGTTGTGGGGTGACTGCTGCAGCTCCGGGCACCCTGTCCATGTTCATGGGGATGAGGAAGGAAGGAACCCTGTCAGGAACACCTGCCCACTGTTACTGGATGCCCACCGTCACCGAAGGAATGGGACAATCCCTTCCCTGACTTCACGGCGTTTACAATCTAGTGAGGGGGCAGACCTGAAACAAGTGCTCAAGCAAAATAAAGAAAACCACAACAGCCCTAGCTGGTTTGGCTCAGTGGATAGAGCATCGGCCTATACATTTCAAGTGTTTTTCTTTCTTTTTTTTAAAAAAAATATGTTTTTTACTGCCTGGCCAGTGTGGCTCAGTGGTTGAGCATCATCCCATGCACCTAGAGCAGTGGTCGGCAAACTCATTAGTCGACAGAGCCAAATATCAACAGTACAATGATTGAAATTTCTTTTGAGAGCCAAATTTTTTAAACTTAAACTATATAGGTAGGTACATTGTTATTAACTTAATTAGGGTACTCCTAAGGCTTAGGAAGAGCCACACTCAAGGGGCCAAAGAGCCACATGTGGCTTGCGAGCCGCAGTTTGCCGACCACGGTTCTGACCCATAGGGCCTAGCCGATTTGGCTCAGTGGATAGAGCGTCGACCTAGAAACTGAAAGGTCCTGGGTTCAATTCCCTTCAAGGGCACATACTCGGGTTGCGGGCTTGATCCCCAGTGGGGGGCAGCCAATCAATGATTCTCTCTCATCATTGATGTTTCTATCTTTCTTTCTCCCTCTCCCTTCCTGTCTAAAATCAATAAAAATATATTTTTAAAAAAAAAGAAAAGAAAAAGAAAACCACAACAGTTGTGCTTGCTATGAAGGGAAAAAACGGGAGAACACCTCTTAGAGTGACTTGTTAGTGGTGGTGGCAGGATTTGGAGAGAAAACCCTGTCATTACGGCATAAAGTACATGCCAAGCTCCTACCTCAAGGATGCTTTCCTGGAGCTTCCCTTGATCCAGCTCCCAGCACACAGTAAGCATTACATCAGTAATTATAAAGGCAGTATTCCTGGCTTTCTAAGTTAACTATATGTGCTCAGCCGTATTATGTTCCAGATCAGGGGTCCTCAAACTTTTTAAACAGGGGGCCAGTTCACTGTCCCTCAGACCGTTGGAGGGCCGGACTATAGTTTAAAAAAAAAACTATGAACAAATTCCTATGCACACTGCACATATCTTATTTTGAAGTAAAAAAACAAAACGGGAACAAATACAATATTTGTATTTGCATGTGGCCCGCGGGCCGTAGTTTGAGGACCCCTGTTCCAGATCCTATACTAAATACTTTATATACACAAAAGGTGTTTACATTGTCATTAACATTTTTCTTTTTATAAAAACTTTATTGAAAATTGGCCCATTTAAAGGGTATAATGTAACTATTTTTTAATTGATGAGAGAGAGAGAGGAAAATTGATTTGTTGTTCCACTCATTTATGTATTCATTGGTTAGTTGATTCTTTTTAATCCACACCCCAAGATATTTTTTCCATTGATTTTTATTTTTAAATTTTTTTTAATTTTTTGTTGATTTCAGAGAGGAAGGGAGAGGGAGAGAGAGATTGAAACATCAATGATGAGAGAGAATCATTGATCTGTTGCCTCCTGCACACCCCACACTGGGGATCGAGCCCGCAACCTGGGCATGTGCCCTGACCAGGAATTGAACCGGGACCTCCTGGTTCAATAAGTTGACACTCAACCACTGAGCCACGCTGGCCGGGCTCCATTGATTTTTAAAGAATGGAAGGGAGGGAGAGAGAGATAGAGAGAGAAACATTGATGTGAGAGAGACACATCCACTGGTTGACTCCCACACATGCCCTGACTGGGGCCAGGATCGAACCTGCAACCAAGGTACATGCCCTTGTCCGGGAATGGAACACAAGACCCTCTGTCTGTGGGCGGATGCTGTAACCAATGAGCAACGGGCCAGGGCATTGTTGGTTGATTCTTATATGTGCCCCAATCGGGGATCGAACCTGCAAACCTGCTGCATCTGGACGTTACTCCAACTAATTGAGCTACCTGGCCAGGGCTAATGTAATGATTTTAAATAATTTACCAAGTCATGCAACCATCACCCAATCCAGTTTTAGAACATTTCCATCACCTGGACAAGATCCCTTGTGCCGAATTACAATCACTCTCTGTTCCCACTCCCAGCCCAGGCAGCCATTCATCTACTTTCTGTCTATCTAGATGTGACTTTTCATATAAATAGGACCATACAATATGTGCTTTTTTGCGTCTGGCTTTTTTTCACATAGCATAATATTTTTGAGATTTACTCGTATTGCATCAGTATTTCATTTCTTTTTAATGTTGAATAGTATCCCATTGTAGTATTGATTGACATTTGGGTTGTTTCTACATTTTTGCTATTATGAACAGAGCTCCTATCAGCATTTATGTGCGAGTCTTAGTGTAAATGTCTGTTTTCATTTCTCTTGTTTAGATAATCAGGAGTGGAATTTGTGTTGTACAGTAAATTTGTTTATCTGTTTAAGAAACTGCCAAACTGTTTTTTCAAAGTGGCTGTACCATTTTGCATTCCCAGCAACAATATGTGAGGATTCCCGTTTCTCCATATCTTTGCCAACATTTGTTATTATCTGTCTTTCTGATTATAGTCATTCTAGTGGGTATGAAGTGGCATCTCATTGGGGGTTTAGTTTGCATTTCCCTAATGACTAATGATGTTGAGCATCCTTTGATATGCTTATTAGCCATGCACATATCTTCTTTGGTGAAATGTCTATTCAAATCTTTTGTCGATTTTTTAATTAGGTTGTTTGTCTTACTATGGAGTTGTAAGAGTCCTTTATATATTCTGGATACAAGTCCTTTATCAGATAGAGGCGTTGTAAATATTTTCTCTCATTCTGTGGCTTGTCTTTTCATTCTAATAGTGTCTTTTGAAGTGCAAGAGTTTTTAATTTTGATGAAGCCTAATTTATCAGTCTTTTTCTTTTATGAATTGTGCCTTTGGCATGTTAACATTAACATTGATGTGGTTCTGTGCTGCCTCCAGAATCCCTCCACCACCACGGCCAGCAGCCTGCTCCCAGCCACTCTCCTCTGTAGCCTGATGAGGATAATTCTCGCTTCTGCCCTTGCCCCCTGCCATCTCCTCCACACAGCAGTGACTCTTGAATACTTAAAGCCAGATCGTGTTACTCCTTTTAAAACCATCAAATGACTTCCATATCATTCTGGATAGAGGCCAAGCCCTGGTAATGGCCCAGGGGGGCTCTCCCTCTGGGGAGCACGCCCGCCCACACCTTTCCCTTCCCTCCTCTCCTCCCCTCCCTCAGGCATTACATCTGCCTTTCTCTCTCCTAAACTCCAAGGGCTCTTCCACTGCCTCTGTAACTTTCTAAATAAATATTGAAAGAATACACATAAAAAGGCCTACAATCTTCCCCCACCCTCATTCCATCCCATGTGTGAATGGCTTGCTCCCCACCTCCTTCAGGGCCTTGCTGACAAGATACCTCCTCAGTGAAACCTTCCCTGACCACCACTATATGCTTTACTTTTATATATATATATATTTTTTTTTATTGATTTCAGAGAGTACGAGAGAGAGAGAGAGACACATCAGAGAAGAGAGAGAATCATTGATCGGCTGCCTCCTGCACCCCCCACACTGGGGACTGAGCTCTCAAGCCGGACCTGCGATCTGACCTGTAATCAAATCAGCAATTCTGGTCCATAGGTCAGTGCTCAACCACGGAGCCACACCGGCCAGGCTATACACTCTGTTTTTCTACCCATTCGAATGTCTTCTCATGAGGCCGGGGCTCTGTGTTTTGTTCATCGCTATTCTCACCACTTAGGACAGCCCTGGCTCTTTGTAAGTACTTGTTGAGTGAACAAATGATACTCCTTCACTTCATCCTCACAATGAACAAGGTCAGCTGGGAATGGAGCTTCATTTCTGACTCCATTTTATAGCTGAGGAACCTGGGATGCAGGGAGGTTAAGCAACCTGAAATGAACACTGGGCCTGAGGATATCTGTTGAGTAAATACGTGAATGATGAACTGAATGAGTAAACAAACAGGAAGGGTTGTGTTGATACTTTAATGATGCCTTTGGCCTTCACCTCTGGGTCACTCACGTTCCCACTTTGCCTGGGGGCACCAGCTGCTGAACATTTTTTCTGGCGCTTTGGAGGCTCTGGTCAGAGGGACTCAGTGAGCTGCAGGCAAAGCCCTGATCCCCAAGCACCGGGAACACGTTGGCACACCCTGACCTGCTCGGGTTCAATGGGAAGGGTGTGGGGAGGGGCTTCTGCAAATAGGTAGGTCAGTCCATGCAAATAGAGAATTCAGCCTAACTCAGCTTTGCAGACAAGGTCAGCTGGGAAAGACCAGGCCTTCTAGCCTATGAAATATAATATAAATATAAAAATGTTTACACCAGACATGCACATGCCCACACACACCCCCTGGATTCCTCTGTTTAACAAAAACATAGCCTTTCTCTCTAGCTGTTTTATTCTCCAGCTCTGGGGACCATGTCTCAGTGTTACAGGCAAAAAGCCCCAGTGAGTAGCACCACGAGGGGCCCCACTGGCCGTTTCTACCTCCCATTCAGTCCTTCTCTTTGTTTCCACTAACTGTTCTGTTGGGTTTTTGTTTTGATCTCAGCCACCAACATACCTTCGCCTCAAGGCTAAATCCCACCCATTCTTCAAGACATCATTCAAGTTCTACCTGTTTGTGCATTTTTTTATTTAAATAGTTTAAAATAAACACCTGACAACTCTGTCTCCCCACTTGGACAATTACAGGCACCCTCAGAACTCAAAAGCCAATCCTTGGTCCTCCCCTAAATCTGCTCCCCCCACTGTTCCCCACCACAGGAGAGGCACCAGGACACGTCCAGGCGTGCAGTCATCCTTGATTCTTCTCTCTTGCAGCCATGTCCACACCTTCTGGCCCTACTTCCAAACTATATACTGAATTCTACTCTTTTTACCTCCTTTGTCACTACCATCCCACTTCAAGCACCTTTCACCTGGCCCACTGCAACCAATCTGTTTTGTTTCTAAATCTGTTCTCCAAACAGCAGCCAGAGTGATCTTGCTAAAAAGCTAAGCTGAATTCATTGCTCTCTTGAAAACCCTTTAACACTTCCTGTGCCCTCACTGTGAACCCCAAGTCCCTTGTCCTGACCTCCCAGGGCCCTACCCACTCTCCACCCCATCCTGCCCCATTTTTCCTTTGCTCTCTGGGCTCCAGTCATGCTGGCCTTATTTCTGTTTTTTTGTTTGTTTGTTTGTTTGTTTGTTTTCCTTTTAAAAATACATTCTTATTGATTTCAGAGAGGAAGGGAGAGGGAGAGAGAGAAACATCAACGATGAGAGAGAATCATGGATCGGCTGCCTCCTGCACGTCCCCTACTGGGGATTGAGTCCACAACCTGGGTATGTTCCCTGACTGGGAACCACACCGTGACCTCCTGGCTCATAAGCGGGCGCTGAATCACTGAGCCACGCCAGCTAGGCTGCTGTTTTTCTATAAGGAGTTATACTCCCTTCTGCCACAAGGCCTTTACGAAAGACCATCTCCTCGCAGCAGCCTCTCTAACGTCCTGTTTCCTGTATTGCTCTCACCGCATCAGGCACTCTTCCTCAGAGCATCCAACTTTGTAATTATACACGTGTACGATTTCTGTGACTTATATCTGTTTCCCACAGACTAAGCCTCTAAGAGCAGGGACTTCGGTTTTCCTCTATTGGGTCCATTGGCCTGTGCATGCCTGGTTCATAGCAAGTGCTCAGTAAACATTCCCAGAACACTGTTTGTGAAAAGAATAGATAAACGAAGCCACATGGATTGCAGTTTGCATAGTAAAGCATTCGGGCTCTGGAGTCACACAGATCCAGGTTCAAATCTAGATTCTGCTCCCTTCCTAGCTTTGAGACTTAGGGTAAGCTGCTTGACCTCTCTGAATCTTAGTCTTCAGCTGCAAAAGGAGCTATAACACAAGCTACTATACAGGGCTGTTGGGGGAATTAGATTTTAACAATGCAGGTAAAATGTATGTCACATCGAAGTGCATAGTAACGTTAACAGGTATTATGTAACATGTAAGAGGTGTATACCATGTGTTTGTTGGATTAAATCTTTAGGACCACATAGGAGCTTACACAAGAGCAACTGCAGAGAATGCCCTGAAAATGTGCCAAAGAGGCTAGAGGGAGCCATCCCTGGAAAGGAGTCTGGGACACAGGTCTTTGGGAGGAGATTGAGGAGCATCCCAGTTCTGGGGCCAAGAACCTCCCCCCAGGTCAAAGTTCAGTCCAGGTTCTAGGTGACCCCTATTTATTTTAAAAATGTTGCTGGTAAATCTCCATTCAAGACAATGCTACCATTGGTGTGGGGGATGAGGAGAAATGCAGCTCATCAGGGAGAGGCGGTTTGGTGTGGATGCAGGAGCCTTCTTAGTGGAGCTGGTTGGGGATGGGAAGTCCTCCCAGAGCTGACTGGGATGTGGGCTCAGGGTCAGAGCAAAAGCTGGGCCTCCTGAGGAGCTGGGAGGGGAGGTTCTGAGGACTGAGTGACTGCTCAGGCAGCTCCAGCTGTAATTCCTCCCACAGTCAGATTTACTTCTCGCCGTAGGGCCAGGTCAAACACTTCCCTTTTGGTCTGGGCCTCCTGAGGAGCTGGGAGGGGAGGTTCTGAGGCAGCTCCAGTTGTAATTCCTCCCACAGTCAGATTTACTTCTTGCCGTAGGGCCAGGTCAAACACTTCCCTTTTGGCCCAGTTAGCAAACATTTATCCCTACTTTGGGCCAGACAATGCTGGGAGGCAAGGAAGACATGGCCCTTGCTTTCAAGAAGTTCACAATCCAGCCCTAACTGGTTTGGCTCAGTGGATAGAAGGGTCCTGGGTTCGATTAGTCAAGGGCACATGCGGGGGTTGTGGGCTCAATCCCCAGTAGGGGGTGTGCAGGAGGCAGCCAATCAATGATTTTCTCTCATCATTGATGTTTCTATTTCTCTCTTCCTCTTCCTTCCCCTCTGAAATCAATAAAAACATTTTTTTTTTTAAAATTCACAGTCCAGTGCTTACAGTTCTTTTTGAATTTGTCTAGTAGGTCTTCCGGTTTTTACCAGAAGGCCCTCAAAAAGAAAAGAAAAAAAAGTTCACAGTCCAGTGAAGGAGACAGATAAATCAAACCATAATTATCATGTCAATTTGCATTTCATTTCTGCACTGCAGCCTGGATAATTTCTTTGGTATTTCCCCCTTATTTTAGTATGTGAACAGCTGAAGGAACAGAATAATTTCAGCGCGGCGCTATGGTTACTGGCCCAACAATACAGCTGGATGTGCGGCTGTCTGGGTGAGTGTGGGGAGGAGGGGCTGAGATGGGATTCCCAGAGGACTTGGGTGCTCAGGCATATGCACCCACAGCCTGGTGTGCTTTTCTGCCACGAACACAATCTTATGAAAGAAAATGTATGTTAACCGTAGCAAACTAGAAAATGCCTTTAAAATAGGGAGCATCACCCCCCAGAAAGGAACTGCTGACATTTTGGTGTATGTCCTTGCCAGAGCTTCTCTAATTTTAATGTTCCTACAAATGCCCCAAGGAACTGTCAAAATGCAAATTCTGATTCAGTAGGTCTGGGGCCTGCGATTGTTTCTAAAATATTTCAGCTGCAGATAGTGATGGTCTCCAAATTCACTTGAACAAGATTGTAGACGATAGATGTGTGTGTATATTTTGGGTTGTTTCCAACTTTTCAGTATTATGAGCAGCACTGGCTGGGTATCTAAGTGGTTAGAGCATTATCCTGATACATCAAGGTTGTAGGTTCAATCCCCAGTCAGGGCACATACAGGGAGCAACAAATGAATGCATGAGTAGGTGGAACAACAAATTGATGTTTCTCTTTCTCTCTCCCATTCCTCTCCCTCTCTAAAATCAAATGGTTTTTGGTTAATCCTCACCTGAGAATAATTTTCCCATTGTTTTTTCTTTTCTTTTTTAAAAAATAAGAATTATTTTATTTTTTGATATATTTTTATTAATTTCAGAGAGGAAGGGAGAGGGAGAGAGAAACATCAATGATGAGAGGGAATCATTGATTGGTTGCTACCTGCACACTCCCCACGCCCCCTACTGGGGAGGAGACCTCAACCGGGGCATGTGCCCTTGACTGGAATAGAATCCAGGACCCTTCAGTCCAGAGGCCAAAGCTCTATCCACTGAGCCAAACGGGCTAGGGCTGTTTTTTCTTTTTTTAACATATATTTTTAAAAGGGAGGAAGGGAGAGGGAGAGATAGAAACATCAATGGTGAGAAAGAATCATTGATTGGCTGCCTCCTGCACGCCCCACACTGGGGATCGAGCCTGCAACCCTGGCATATGGCCTGACTGGGAACAAAACCGTGACCTCCTGGTTCATAGGTCGATGCTCAACTATTGAGCCATGCCAGCTGGGCATTTTCCCCTTGATTTTTAGAGAGAGTTGAAGGAGTCAGGGGAGGGGGAGAGAGAGTTACATCGATGAGAGAGACACATCAATTGGTTACTTCCTGCACGTGCCCCCACTGGGGCTGAGGCTAGAACCTGCAATCCAGGTATGTGCCCTTGACCAGAAAGCGAACCCAGGACCCTTTGGTGTGCAGGTCAACACTTTAACCGCTGGGAACACTGGCCAGGGCTCTCTATAATCAATTTTTAATCAAAATATATATTTTTATTGATTTCAGAGAGGAAGGAGAGGGAGAGATAGAAACATCAATGAAGAGAATCATTGAACCAATCAATGAAGAGAATCCCCTACTGGGATCGATCCTGAAACCCAGGCATGTCCCCTGACAGGGAATAGAACTGACCTTCTGTTCATAGGTTGATGCTCAACCACTGAGCCATACTGGCTGGGCTAAAATCAATTAACAATAAAAGTGTTATGAACAATGCTGTAGTGAATCTTTGCCCATAGATTTAAAAAATATTTGTCTGCTTGTTAACTGTATATAAATTCCTAAATGTGTATCACAGGGTTAAAGGTAAAGCATATTTTAAGACTTCTGATAGATACTGCAGTTTCTCCTCCACAGAGGAAGAACCAGCATAGATCCCCACTAGCAATGTGAGTGCCCAATTCCCCACACCAATGTTAACACATAACTATTGACAATTGGATAAATAATAGTACCTGATCTTTTTTTTTTCAATGTGTATTTCTTTGATTAATGGGAAGTGCTGTAGAAACAAAACAAAACAAGAAAAGAAAAAGAAATTTAAAAAGCACGAAAAAATAAACACACACAAAAAGAAAAATAGTAAGGCTCCGTATCTTCCATACTTTCAGGAAATTTGTGTATCTTAATTTTTTTTCTTAAATATTTTATTGATTTTTTACAGAGAGGAAGGGAGAGGGATAGAGAGTTAGAAAGACTGATCAGCTGCCTCCTGCGCACCCCCCACTGGGGATGTGCCCACAACCAAGGTACATGCCCTTGACCGGAATCGAACCTGGGACCCTTGAATCTGCAGGCCAAGGCTCTATCCACTGAGCCAAACCGGTCAGGGCGAAAATTTGTGTATCTTTTGTAAGTTGCCTATTTGTGTCCTTGTCCATTTTTCTATTAGGGCATTTAGTTTTGTTCTTACTGATTTGAAAGCTCTATTTATTAGGGATTTAACCCTTTTCTTTTTACAAGTGTGTTTAAGAAAAGGTGTGCCCTAGCTGGTTGCTCAGTGGTTAGTGTCAGCCCGTGGACTTTAGGGTTCCAAGTTAGATTCTGGTCAAGGGCACGTACCTCAGTCACAGGCTTGATCCCCGGCCCCAGTTGGGGTGTGTGTGAAGGGCAACCCATTGATGTACCTCTCTCACATTGATGTTTCTCTGTCTCTCCCCCTCCCTTCCACTCTCTCCAACAATCAATGGAAAAAATATCCACAGGTGAGGATTAACAACAGCAAAAAAATGTATGCTTAAGAAAAGGCAAGTATTTAGATAAGGCTGGGATACAGGGTTCAGGGAGAGAGAGGTGGGGCAAGTGTCACAGAAGAGTATGAAGAGTTTAAGGGTCCAGACTGTCATCCCAGCGGGCGCAGAGGCTGCACCCAGCATCCTCGTTACGTCAGGCCTCTCACTCTGGAGCCTGCGGTGGCTGCCCTCATCCCACAGCGTCCCCTCCCGTCTAGCGGGGCTGGGTGAGCACAGCCTACTTTGCTCCCAAGGGTTCCATTAGATCCCGCCCAGCCTGTCTTTATGCTGATAGGTATTCTTCCGATACCTTATTGTTCATTTAATCGAGGAACAGTAACATCTGTAACCAAAATTGAGGGAGGGGGATTTTCCAAAATTGATCTGATATCCACTTGGAAGAAAATCAGGGGACTGGCTATGTCAGGTGATAAAACCACAACAATTAAATGAGTAGTTCTGGCTCAGACAACACAGGCCGACGAGACTCAAGGCCCAGAAGCAGACTCTGTGCTGGTAGCTTCATATGTGATTTGTGTTTGTTTTTTAAAGGAGGCATTAAATCAGTGCGGGAGGAGGGCGATCTAACATAATTTGTTTTGGGGAAAGAAAATTAGATACATTATCCATACACTGAAGTAGTTTTTAAAATAAGAATTCCAAGAGATAGTAAGCGATGGAATCAGATTGACCAAGAAAACAGCTGAGAAAACCACAGCCCTCGATGCCTAAGTCAAGACTCGTCCTCCCCAGAAGCCTGGGCAGGTTTTAAGCTCAGAGTCTACAGATAGAACAATCAACGTGGGAGATGGGGCAAGCACCAGGGTAATTTAATTAAGAAACCCACTAGCAAAGCCTCCGCAGTTTCCATACAACCCTCCTCCTTCAGCAGTGGGTTCATACAGAACCGGACACAGTGTCTTCACAGCTCCTGGGGACATTTTGTTTATAAAGATGGCAAAGTTAAAACTGAGAGTAAGTATAAAAGAGAGATTTTCAGACCTATAAGAATCGGAAATGTTACAATCCTTTGTGAAAAATTTTCACAAGGGAGTACTTCACCAAAGAAAAAGACGAACAGGCTGCACCAGAAACAGTGGCAGCTGAGTGTGATCCAGGGTGAAGGGAATGAAGGAAAAACTGGAAGACTTATTCGAAATTAATGTTTGAAAGATTTTTCATGAACATGAAATGAAAACGCTGTTTATTGGTTTTCAATTTTTAGGATGAAAGACTTAATTACAGAAATAGAACAGAAAGTATTATAAACCTTGACAATGTGATATAATTTTAAAAAAGGTAGTTGGAGGAGGGAGGAGGGGGATCAAGGAGAGTGAGCTAATTCCCTCATTCTTCATAGAGGGTAATCAATAGATACTGCCTCCGGTGATAAACAAAGAAATAGATGTTTAAAGATATTGTTTCAAGTCATGAAGGAGCTTCAGAAGAATGAAAATAATATAGCGAACGAAACCAGGAGCTACAGGGGGAGATCACATACATGAATTAAATCTCACACATTTTATTGTGGAGTCTCCAGGTACCCTCTACCGAAAGTGCCACCTACGGAAGATATGATGCTCACTACCCAAAGAACTAAAGTCAGAAGCTCCAGGGAATGAAACTGGCGTTGGGGAGAGGAGAAAAGGAAAGCTTACCCTTTATTCTGTATCCTTCAAGACAGAATTATTTTTACCTGTTTTATCATGTGCATCCATTTGTTAAATAAAAAAAGCTATAATGGCCCTAGCCAGTTTGACTCAGTGGATAGAGCGTCAGCCTGCAGACTGAAGAGTCCTGAGTTCGATTCCAGTCAAGGGCACATACCTCATTTGCAGGCTCAATCCCCGGCCCTGGTTGGGGCACATTAAGGAGGCAACCAAACTATGTGTCCCTCTCACATCGATGTTTCTCTCTCTGTCTTTCCCTCTCCCTTCCACTCTCTCTAGAAATCAATGGAAAGATATTCTCAGGCGAGGATTAACAACAACAAAACCTATGAAGATAGCCACTTAAAAAAATTATGGGCCCTGGCCTGTGTGGCTCAGTTGGTTGAGCATCATTGTCCTATACCAGTGATGGCGAACCTTTTGAGCTCGGCATGTCAGCATTTTGAAAAACCCTAACTTAACTCTGGTGCCGTGTCACATATAGAAATTTTTTGATATTTGCAACCATAGTAAAACAAAGACTTATATTTTTGATATTTATTTTATATATTTAAATGCCATTTAACAAAGAAAAATCAACCAAAAAAATGAGTTCGCGTGTCACCTCTGACACGCGTGTCATAGGTTCGCCATCACTGTCCTATACAGAGAAGTCATCAGTTCGATTCCTGGTCAGGGCACATGCCTGGCTTGCAGGCTCAATCCCCAGTAGGTGGCGTACAGGAGGCAGCCCATGGCTGTTTATCTCTCCCTTCCTTTCAAAAAGCAATAAAAACATATAGGAAAACAAACAAAAACCTATGGCACATCGATAACAGAAGAGTATGTAGCCGCTTAAAAAATGAGGTACTGACAGAGAAAGAAATTCACAATACTTAAATGAAAAGGGCAATTTGCAGAAAGATATAAGTAACATTATTCTCGTATAAAAAATAAAGTTTATAAACATGTTTATATATTCATAGAAAATGCCCAGAAGAATAGAGACTAAACTGTGACTCCCTCCAGGGAGCTGGGGAACAGGGAGAGATGGGACTGTAACGTTTTACAATTTCTATCCTGTTCTGAAAGATTTTTGTTTTTAAAAACATTGTATAATTTTAAACGTTTGTCATTTTAGAAATTAAAGTGCTATTAATTCTTTTCTTTTTGGGTGCTATTCATTCTTCACAGAACTTTAGGAAAATTACAAAGAAAGAAATCACCCAACCTCACAACTCTTGGTGTATTTCCTTCCAAATACTTTTTCTCAATGCACCTGACTCCGTTCCCAGCTCAAGGTGGGAGGCAGTAGTGTGGAATGACCGAGTGATGGCAACTCCATGTTCCAGTTAGGAGCCTGGAGTAGGTTACTCAGTCCTCATGGTCCGCCCTCCCCATCTCCATAAATGGCAACCTCATCCTTCGAGTTGCTCAGACCAAAACTGTGGAGTTAACCTTGACTCCTCTTCTCTCATCCACTCCATAAGCAAACCCTTACTTCCACCTCCAAGATATAACCAGTATCTGACTACTCACCACACCTGGATTTCGGCCATTTCCTCTCTGACCTTACCCCCTCCCCTACTTTCTCACCCCCTGCTCACACGCTCACAGCTGCAGCTACACCAGCCTCCACACCTCGGGCACACTGCCCCCCAGCCAGGGATTTTGCTACCTGCTCCCTCGGCCTGGATGCTCATTTTGAAGATGTTTAGGCAAAATCTCTCAGCAGCTTCTTGTCTTTCCTCAAATCCCATTGTTTCAATGAGGCTTCCTCTGACCACCCTAAAAATCAAAGCTTCCCCACGTGCCTGATTCCTCCTAATCTCCCACGCCCACACCTCTCACTTTCTAACAAACTTCCTGGTTTTTCACATGCATCCTATGTTTCATCTTACTAGAGTGTAAATGCCACGAGGGCAATAGCCTTTGTTCAGCTAAATGATAGGACTAGTGCATAGCAAACGCTCACTAGGTCTGTGTTGAATGAGTGGATGAACTGTTATTTTCTCATCGACACAAAGAGCATAATAGGACCCACCCTGTACTGTGCTGTGAGGATGACATGTCTTTCCCTGACTGGGCGCTAACTGGTTGCTAAGTGAAATCAGCCAGCCAGTGAGGGCAAGACAAGTACCATCTGATCTCATTTATATGTGGAATCTAATGAACAAAATGAACTAACGAAACAGAAACAGACTCATAGATAGAGAACAGACTGACAGCTGTTCACAGGCACAGACAACAGTATGACTACCAGAGGGAAAGGGGTGGAGGGGGAGGTAAAAGAGGGTAAGGGCGGGGGGGTAAATGGTGATGGAAGGAGACTTGGAGTGGTGAAATAAAAAATAAAGGTACCCATTACTCACCTCATCAACACTCAGAACCCACCTTATGTCACCTCCTCCAGGAAGCCTTCCTTGACCCTGCTACAGAGTCAGGTGCTGCCTCAGTGCACCCACAGCATCTGTGGTGGGCTCATCATGATTGTCTACAGTCTGGTCATTGCCAACTTAGGTATTTTTCTTCCCCACTTGTTCTGGGTCTCATTCATCTCTGTGTCCCCAGAAGTTCCATGGTTTGACAACATGATAGGACTTGCCTGATCCCTAGTGGAGCGGCCACAGGACTCAACGAGTGGATACTGCTGCGTCCAGGGGCCAGAAGGCCACACCATGCCCAGTATCTACATCGCAAGAACGACAAGGATCCTCACTGGCCAATTCCATACTGTCACAGCCTCCATGCCGCAGTGGCAGTGGGGAAGCAGAGAGGCAGGTCATGGGAGAGCGTGTGGCACCTGGAAGTGGGAGTCCCAGTACCTCTGACCTGGGGACGCAGGATTTCCTAAGGGTGAGGAGAGGCAAGGGTACGTATGTTCCCCATCCGGGAGCTGTTCCCACGTGGGGGAATCTTTACAGGCACCGGTGGCTCCGTCTTCTGGGTCTGTAACCTCTCCTCTCCGAGAGTGGGCACCATGCTGAGCGTCCACCTGGTGGCAGACACTCGGGACAGCCTCCCTGTCTCCTTAGGAGCAGGAAGTCACCAGAACCTACTCCTAGGTCTTGACTTCCAGAGGCCAGACTCCGGTTCCAGAAAGAGCTGAGACAAAGGCCGGGTTTGTAAGAAATCTGATTATTCAAATTTATTACCATCAAGTTTTATGCAATGATGCTGTAGTTTTCTTAACAAATAGAAAACAGACTGTGTACAACAGTGAACTCTACAGCACTAGCATCCACAAGGTAAAAATGAATGTCGCATCCAACATTACCAACCCTGGATTGTTGATCTTGACCGAGCCTAGCTAGATCTTGGGACGTCTGCTTCGCGCCCCTCGGCTAAAACAGCTATGCACCCTTCCCCGCCCCCACTTACCTACCTAGATAGTGCTGCCCAGAGGAAGAGGCCCTCTCCCTGCCCCTCAGCAAGCCAAGATTATAAGGATTGATTATAGTACCATGGAGAAAAGTCCAGTAGTCTTGCCACATTGGTTCATGAGGGCATCTTGAAGGAGTGGAAAAGAGCAATTCTCACGGGCTTTCAAAATAGCTGCAAACCAGGGAGGAAAACCATCCGGCCCTTCTCTGAGAACAGACATGTGCTACCAGGCCTACTGGCCTGGACCTGAAGGGCCAGCCATGCCCCTGCTTGGCCCTGAGGTGTGTAGGGTGTGGCACACACCCTGACCTGTGCCAACTGCTTCGGCCACATGGCCAGACCCACAGCCTCCCACCACCGCACCGCACCGCACCGCACCCCGCAGTGCCGTGGACAAATGCCAGCCTCCGCGGGTCCTGAGGTCATCCTGGCAGCTCGCAGGGAGCCCCAGGGGCACCGAGCCGCCTCCCCTCTCAGGGGTTTGAAGCAGAGGCCAGGAAATGACTCTCTTTTTTTCCTTTTTTTTTTTTCTCCTTTTTTTTGGGATTTTTGGATTGTTGTTTTTGTTTTTTGTTGTTGCTTTTTTTAACCTTTGCAAACACGATGGTGATGAGGAACGCCTTGCCAGGCTCCCCCGACACGTCTGGGGTTCTGGGCTGTGAACGTTAAACACACACTGGAATAGATGACTGGGCTGAGTGTTTCCTATCTCTTCCTCGCCCACCACTGTCTGTGGGGCCTAAAATAAGGCTCTTAAGGAGAAACAAAACAAAACTTAAAAAAAAAAAATTGTTCCCTGCATTTGGCTGAAACAAGATCTTGTCTGAAGGCCTGGAAGAGCAGCGGAGCGGTGAGGCCCCCGGGTAGGCTGGCGGCCCCGGCTCCACGTGCATGAAGAAGGCATGATCGTCCTTCAGCAGTAAAACTTACATAAAAAAGGACCCAAGTAACTCAAAACAAAAAATAGACTACACCCCAACCCCCATGGCAGCCCACTCTGCAGTGAAGAATTTGCAAAAGGAAACATCCGAGAGAAGAGGCTAGAATCCCTCAGTCTACTCCACTTAATGTATAAAAAAGAGGCTTTGGCCCCATCCCCACCCCATGAGAAGAAGCATGAGAAATGCGACAGCGGAGCAGAGAGTTCGAGGTGGGCTCTGGGCGGGCCTGGTGGAGAGAGATGGCGGCCGCGCCTGCCTGCCGGCCCCCCAGTGGCCAGGGGTTCCGAGCTCTCTGTTGTGGCAATGTTCCTGAAACGCTGTGATCCCAGGGGCTGTGCTCTGTCAGCAACGGCATCCGTGCAGGAGGGCTGGATGATGGTCGGTATGGCTCAGAGGAGCTGGTCCCCTCCGGAGCCCCTAGGCAGGGGCGGCGAAGGAGAGGGGGCGGTAGTTACGTTGCATAGTGGTCAAAGCTGCCGAGGTACTCCAAGGCTGCACGGTAGCACAGCTGGTACTGGTCCTGCCGGGAGAGGGGGGTGGTGAGCACGGGCAGTGCCAGCAGGTTCCCCAACATACTGCCAAGGGCACTCACTGCAGCCAGTGGGCCAGAGACTTGGCCTCTGCTGGCCAAGAGCAGATGCTGGACCCAGACCTCTGCCCCAGGCAGCATCCCGAGGGCCTGAAAGAATCCCTGAAGGCTCATCTCTCGCTCCCTTTCCCACTGTCCACATCCACCTACTGCCCCCGAGTTACCCTGTAGGGACTGCTATGTCCAACTCCAGCCGGAGCCAGGGACACCACGGGTGCTTAGTGCAGAGCTGCCGAATGAGGAGCACGTCCTACGGTGGAGTCGGGCTCCCAGAGCCATCCTGCCCTCGAGGCCCAGGCAGAGCTCGCCATGCTCAATGTCGGCGGTGTGCTCATGCACCGGCCACGTACCTCCGTCTGCACCATGGCCGGGCGCTGTGTGCGCAGGGTCTTCACGGTCTGGAACATGTCCACCACACCCTCGTAGCGCATCCGCTCCAGGACGATGCTCAGCGTGATGAACACCCCGGTGCGGCCCACGCCAGCACTGCTCAGGGACAGCATTGGGTCAGGGGCCCGATCTACCAGGCCCGCAGGCCACCCGCGCCCCTGTCAACCCCTCCGGGGGCCAGCCCCACCTGCAATGCACCGTGATGGGCCCGTCCTGCCCAAACTGCTCCTTGGTCTTGTGCACCTGCCCGATGAAGTCAATGAAGCCCTCCCCGGTCTTGGGCACACCCTGCTCTGGCCAGTCCGTGAACTGGAACTGCCGGATTGTCCTCGACTGCCCATCCTGGGAGAGGCAGGAAGGGAACGGGGTGAGTGCCGCAGGCGGCGGCCCCACCAGACCAGGAGGGTAGCCCGATGACACAGGTGAGCACCCTGGGAGCCAGGGCACATGCAGGCAGCCCCCGCCCCACGTGCTCAGGCAGCTACAGACACGGTCCCCTGTCCAAACTCACCCGGGCGTCCGTGACCTTGAACTCACGCAGGATATACTGTGGCATGTTGTACTCAGCCATCGGGTCAACAACAAAGTACTGGTAGCGAGCAGAGCGCTCTGCTGGCCAGTACTGGTGGCATTTCTCCTGTGGACAAAGGGCCCGCCGCTATGATCAGGTGGGGAGGAAAAAGGGAGGGGGCTCCCAGGATCAGAGGATTCTGAGGCCGGACCCCTAAGGTGGTGATAATTGGGGCTGGGGTGGGGGGAGAGGGGACCAGAGGTTATGCTGATGGGAGGCTGGGTATGAGAGGAGAGAAGAGTGAGGGGGGGCTGGTATGCTCCCAGGTATCAGAAGGGCCCTGGGGGTGGGCTCACCCTGCCCATCTCCCGAAGCCTGGTCAGCATGACGATGATGGTGGAGTTGTGCTCCCACAGCATGCGCCAGAAGTCCTCGGTGCTCTCTGCCAGGGGCCCCTGTGTGGCTATGTAGGCCTTTTGCTGCCTGGGGTGGACATAAGACTGGACATGCTGGAGGTGCTGTGCTCCCCGAGTCTCCCCAAGACTGCAGAGTCTCTTGGAGCTCCACTCAGATCACCCCTCCTCCGGGAAGCCCACTCTAACCGTCTGGGCTGGCCCTACTCTGTGGTACCCCCAGCCAGCCAGGCACAGGCCTAGGCACCCACAGAGCAGAGTGTGGTGGGCAGACACAAGCATGCTAACCTGTAGCCATCCAGGAAGCTGGCATTGATGTAGTCAGAGCCCTCCACACCCCGGATGGGCTGCAGGCACACTCGGGTCAACTCATAGGGCATGATGTTCACCAGGCGGTTCTTGAACTTGTTGCAGGGCAGGTTGGCGCTGATGAAGCGGGATGTGTGGGCCTTGGAGCTGGCCAGCAACTAGCGAGAGGGAGGGACTGGTCAGGCCTGGCTTCCTGGGGGTGTGTGTGGGGGGGACTCATCCCCATGCCCCAATCCAGGCCCAGCCCTTGGCCCACCTTGAACTCGAGCTCCATGGCGGTCACACTCTCCCCAGGAGGCACTTGGCCCAGCTTCTGGATGTGGGCGTAGAGGTTGCGGGCGGGCACCTCTGTGTGTCCGCACGTGGCGGCCTCCAGCAGCGCCTCGTGGATGAACACGTACTGGTCCTCTGTCTGTACCATGTAGTTGCGCTGGGATCGCATGCACGTCACGTGGCCGTAGATGTCAACCGTCTTCTCGTGCTTCATGCGCTCCAGCATGGCGTCGATCACGATGAAGCAGCCCGTGCGGCCCACACCCGCGCTGCAGGACACGGGCTCGGCTTG
>NW_005358857.1:90834-120869 GCF_000412655.1 Myotis brandtii | reverse complement strand
TGATGGTGCCGTGCCCCTCACCTGCAGTGCACCACCATGGGCCCCGCGTCCAGCGGGTTGCAGGCCTTGACGCGCCGCAGGAAGGCCAGGATGGGGGTCGGGTACTCGGGAACTCCATGGTCTGGCCAGGCCATGAACTGGAACTGGCGCAGCTCCCGCTTCTCACTGGAGCCACTCTGGGGAGAAGGGTGGGGAGAGGATGTGTGGTGAGGGGAGTCTGCCTGCTACAGGCTCAGGGCTGATGACGCAGTGCTGGCCGCCACAGTGCACTCCCACGTGTCTGAGCCGACTCCCGAGCCCCAACCTCCGACGCCGAGTTCCTGCTCGCCCACCGGCACACCTCGCTCAGAGAAGCACCGGGACAGGCCCATACCTTGTGGAGAGCAAAGGTGCGCACGGTGTAGGTGGCCAGCTCCACCGTGTCCAGCAGAGTCACCTGAATGAGGCCGTAGGTTTCAGTGCCACGGACCGGCCAGTACTGATCGCACTTCACCTGCAAAGGGACAAGCCAGGCAGGTGCAAGGGTGTTGGGAAGTGCCCAAAGGCTCGAAGGGGCAGGGGCCCTGGGGCAGAAGCAGGGTGGGAGGATACAAGGCTCCCCAGCCCAAGCTCTCAGATCCACGGTGCCACCCCCTCTCCCCAAGTCTCTTGGGGGCCCCACAGCCGGTTCTCACACTACGTCGCCAACCCTGCCCTTGCCGGGGGAACGAGGGCCGTAATTGAAATTTATTTATTCATGACCAGATCGCACCAGGCACGTTTTCTGCCAAATTTACCCATAATGTTTATGTGCCATTTTCAAGCTCTGTAAATTTTACGTTCCAGTCAAAGCTTTGCAGTGCAAAAGCAGATAACAGTGGCTCTTTCCACTAATTAACTTGGAGATGTGTTAATGCCCCAGGAACATCCAGCATCTGGGGAACATGTGAACATCCCGGGAACATGCCAGCAACTGGGGAACATACTCACATTCCCAGAAAATGTAGCATCTGGTGCGATATATTAACATCCTAGGAACCCACTTGTTTCTGGGGGCCACGGTAATACCCCAGGAAAACAACAGCACTTGGGAATTCCCTTGGGGAACTTCGTCCCACAGGGACACAAAAGGTGCTTGAGTCATCTGGTGGCTATTTCCCACCCCACCTCCTCCTGGCAGAGCCCTGCCCAGTCTTACCCGGGACTTCTCCTCCAGCCGCGTCATCATGACCACAGTGGCCGTGCGCTGTTCCCACACCATCCGCCAGAAATCGCCCATGGTCTCGGGCAGTGGGCCCTGTGTGGCGATGTAGGCATTCTGCTTGCGGTAGCCATCGATGTAGTTGGCATTGATGTAGTCGCTGCCCGGGACGCCTGTGGATAGGAAGGGACACGGGGGAGCATTATCCTAGGGTCCCCATCCCCACCCACCACACCTCAGTGCACCCCAGGACTCGTGGGCCTCTTCTGCAGGATGAACGATCACCCCAGCCAGCAAGGAGGAGAGCAGGGGATGGGAAGGGCTCGCCCCTGGCTCACCATCGATGGAGGTAAGGATGACACGAGAGTGGTCGTAGGCAATGACATTTGCGTAGCGGTTCTTGGGCTTGTTTACCTCCAGGTTTGAATTCTCCCACGTGAACTGCTGTCCAGGGTCAATGGACTGCAGAGAATGGAGGAGGCAGGTGGAGTGGGTAAGAGCTGAGGTCTCCCTATGGCCCCCCAAAGGGGACTCAGCCTTCCAGGTGCTGCCACATCCCATTTCACTCCTAGGCCACAGCCAGCCCCTCTGTCCACGGTTCCAGAGAAGGGTGAACTCCCGCTGCCCCAGCCATGAAGTTCAGGGGCTGCCGCATCACTTGTCAGGAAGGTAAAGAATCAAAGCCTCTTCTGGCCATGGAACAAAGCCCCCTGCCTGCAGAGCGCCTGGGGGTGAGGTGAGGGCAGGGGAAACTCCCTCGGGCCCTGCACTAATGAAATGAGCACAGAAGGAGAGGAAGCGAAGGCAGCCAGCCATGTAGTACCTGCCACTGCCCAAGGCTCTGGGCATCCACCACAAGGCCCTGTCTGCCTCTCCTACCTCTCTGGCTGTTTCTTCTGCCTCCTCCCCTTCCACCTGCTTTTCCGCAGGCAGGACATAGGGCTCTTCCAGGGTTCACTCCCGGGCCCTCTCCGACCGCCACAACCTTCCCTGAGTGACTTCATTTGCTCGCAGGATCTTACGCCCACGCGCTGGAGCTCCCATAAGCCAGCCGGCAGCGTAGAGTCTCCCCTGGGCCTCCAGTCTAAAGAGCCAGCAGCCTCCTTCCTCATACCACGCAGATCTGATGACCAATTTCCTGCTTCATGACTTCCAGGGCTCCTCACTGCCTCACCTCAGACGATGATAATAACGGCTCCATCCTAGCGAGAGCTCACTGCCTGCTTGGCACTGTGCTAAGCACTCTGCATGTATTCCCTCACCTAATCCTGCCATGGAGCAGGTTCTATAATTACCCTCTCTTTACAGATGGATACAATCCGGCTTCCAGCACACGATGTTCCCCATGTTTTGGAGCCAGCCTGTCACTCTCCACAGGGCAGCCTGCACCACTTCTGTAAGTCCCCTCAGCGCAGCCCACCTCGCAGCCCCCCTTCCCCACACACGTCCGCCACATTTACAAGGCACCCCGTTCTATTCCATGCTGATCATCCGCCTGCACTCATCTCCCCAGTGGCTGAGCTCCCCGAGGCCATTTGTCTCCATATCCCAGCACCCAGCACAGGGATGGCACAGGGCAGGTGCTTGACAATGAGTGCATGACTGACTGACTGACCATTAAAGGTAACGGAACCATGGGACCCTAGCAGAGGGAAAGCCCTCGCAGGCCAGGGAAGCCAGAGAAAGCTTCCTGGAGGAAGAGGGTCTTGCAAGGAAAGCTCATCTGGAGGAGAAAAGGGGGCAGAAGGTGGAAAGGGAGACACAGAGGCTGGACGGGGGGCACAGAGCTCTGCTGGGAGGAAGGGCAGGTATGGGACATGGAACTCAATGTGTATGGGCTGAAGGCCATGAAAGGCCCTCCTGGCCAGTGAAAACCTGAAGGCAGGGAGCCCAACGCGCCGGATTTGTTACCCTCGAAGCAGGACCTTATGCAAAGCAGGCCCCAGGGTGCTCCACAGGCAGAGGCAGGAAGCTTGCCTATGGCAGACACGTTCCTCAATCTGCCTGCCAAGCTCAGCATCCTCTGCAGAGCTCGGATACACCCCTTGGAATCTGCCTGGCTCCCAGCCTGTGGAAGGGGAATCATGGTGCCTGCGGTGAGGGTGGACGCAGCTGAGGATGGACATCTGACGGGAGTGGAGCAAAGCCCAGGCTGGGCTGAGCCAGCCCTTCTATCACCTCCTCATCCCTCACTGATAGAGGTTAATCGCAGGCGAGATCTGTGCCAGCAGCAGGGGAACCGGGGCTGAGCCACAGGGACAGCTCCCTCTGTGCTCCTCAGAGGGGCGGGGCTCTATGCTCACCTTCACTAGCAAGGCACTTCCCAGCTGGGCAACCTGGAAGCCCTCAGACCCCAGGCCCAGGGAACAGTGCTCGAAGTCTGAGCCTCCAGCAGGCAGGAGTCAAGGCCAGAGTACAGGGCGCATGTGGAGGGCCCCGAGAGGAGGGTTTGTGCAGCCTGAGCCGAGTCCCCTGACTCCTCATGGCTGTGATCTGTGCAGCCCTGATAACACGCGAGTACAAGCTTGTGCAGGGCACAGGCTGTGCCTGTGTGTCAGGCAGGCCTGGGTGTGAATCCTGGCTCTACGACCCATCAGCTGTTTGACCTTGGGCAGGCCACTTGCCCCCTCAGCCTCAACTTCCTCCTCTGTAAGATGGCTTAATAACAATACACATTTCACAGGATTGTGGAGAGGACTAAATGCAACGATGCATGGAAAGTACTTAACCCCGTGCTGGCCCAGAGTAAGTTCTTGGGACATGCCAGCCATTATCATTGGTGTGTGTGTGTGTGTGTGTGTGTGTGTGTGTGTGTGTGTGACCTTTTGCCTGCCTCTGTGAGCATCTGGGCATGTGTCTGAGTGTCCAGACCTGGAGTGCTGGGAGGGCCGGAGGAGGACCAGCGCCCGAGTAGCCGAGTTCCTGACCTTTCACTGCTGACGTGCTCTGAGGAAGCCTGGAGCCCCTGACCCACAGCTGGGACCCGAGGCAGGAGAGAAGCTGGCGTGGGGCCAGGCACATGGCCGGGGTGGGGACGTCTCACCTCATACTCCTGGGAGAACTTGAGGCCATCGTTGGCTTTGAGGCGCTCAATGTTGTCCGCTAGGTCGGTGATGGGGATGGGCGGGTGGTCCCGCATACCTGGGGGCACACACAGGCTGAGTCAGCATGAGGCCCGAGCGAGGTGGCAGAGACAGCTCCAATGCATGTATGTGCACATGTGAACGTGTGACCATGGAGCACTCGGCACTGGTGGCATGGAGACAGCGGCACATGCGGCGACAGGATGGCAGAGCACACAGTGGCCGGAGGTGGGGAGAGGACGGAGAGGGCGTGTGTGCCGTGAGCACGCGGGAGCATGTCGTGTGACGCGGCGCTGAGTGGGGGCACCAGGGCCCCACCTGGTGGGGTCTCAAGAGGGGTGAGGGGCTTCCTCCCTCCCTCCCAGGCGGGGGCTGTGGCTCCCTCAGCCTGCACCCCGCTGTGGGCAGCCCTCCTGCCCCTCACTGGCGCGGGTCACCATGGGAGACTCCGTGACATCATCGCCCCAGCATCAAGCATGTGGATGGAGTGATCACGAAGTACAGACAGGGCGGAGTGACGTGGGAGAACACGGAGAGAGAAGCAGAGGTGAGGAGGAGGTGGAGACAGGGAGGCAGAAAGGTGTCAGATTGAGGCTGGAGGCCAGAGAGGCGGAGACTCAGAGAAGGGGCCGGTGGGAGGGAACACGACACTGAAGGAAGCAGATAGGGGAGGAGGACGATGGAGAAGGGAAAAGAAGAGAGGGAAGGAGAGAAGAAATCAAGGGAGAAGGGGGGGCGACTGGGTGAGAAAAGTAGAGGAAAGACACGGAAGCCAGAGTAGGCCCCAAACATGGGAACTTGGAAAACTAACTTGAGATATTCGGGCAACTGGGGGCACTGGAACCTGCAGAGAAAAAAACAAAAAACAGCAGGGCAAGAGAAGAAAGCTGGTTAACCTTCTCTGGTCACATCACGGTGGGACACAGCGGAGGGGCAGTGACGTGGTGAAGGGGCTGAGGGGGCTTGGGAGGGCACGAGGAGGAGGAGGAGGAGGGGGAGGAGGAGGGGGAGGAGGACCAGGGGCAGCAAAGCCAGTCCCACGCAGGCCTCCTGCCTCCAGGGGAACACAGACGGGCTCCCACCCAGAGCCGAGTGCTCTCGACTCCCAGGGGCCTGGGAAGCCTCTTTTTATGACTACATTCTTGGTCCAGATCAACCCTGTCCCCTTGGTAATAAAATTAGACCTTGGCTATTTTCAGAGGATTTGGCAAAAGCAAAGTGTGCTTTTATACAGAGAGACGAGGCGCATATGGCAAGAAACGAAGGGTCAGTCTGCACGAGAACATGCAGATCACTCTTGCAGCTTTTCTGTGGGGCTGAAAAACTTTATTTTCAGAAGAAACATTAAGTGATAAGAGAAAAAAAAATTAATGTTTACTCAACGAAAAACAACATGAGCCCTGGAAAGCGCTGCCGCTCCCACTGCCCCTGGTTCACTCGGCGCTGTCCATGTCCAGCCAGCAGCCTGTTCCTTGACCTTCAGATTCTTGGTGACGCCCGCCATGCCCCTTCCCACTGCCCGGCCCGGGCTACAGCCTCCTGCACTTGGCCTTTAACACCACTGCCAGCCTCTTCTTCGTCCCTCCTTTCCTCTCAGATCCCTGCCATTTCCCTCGGGCCCCTGCAGCCACAGGAATTCAGGAGCTGTCCCCGGGGCCCTCCGGCTGCTCAGCAATCCCCCCAGGCACGCACACACCCGGCCACGGCTTCTCATGACCCCGCTCTAACCACTGCCTCTCAGCCTGGAGAAAACAGGCCTTGGGCAGAGAACTCCAGCAGCACGTTCCCTACACACCCTCAGCCGCCTCCCACCCTCCTGGCCTGGAGCTCAGAGGCACCCCCGCCCGCCTTCCCCAGGCTAAGTCATGCCCCTCACCCAGGGCTTGGACCCTGCGTCACAGATGCTCACTCAAATGGCCACTGTCCATAAACAAGGCCAAACCGGAAAGGAAATCCTTTTTGGATCCCGCACCTCTCTCTCCTCCCTGGCGGTGCTCCTGCCCTTCCCGTCCTTCACACTCAGCCTCTGGAAGAGGTTTCTCCACTTGCTCTTTCCCCGTCACTGATGGAAATCACTGGAACGCTTCTGCCCTCAGGATTCGGTCACCATGCTCTCTCCAAGATGCCAACGGCCAAGCCGATGGCCCCTCCTCTGGGTCTCCGGCCTCTCTAAATCACCAAGTCCCCTCCCGCACAGCCCTCCCCACCCCGGCTTCGGGGATGCTGCCCTCCTGTTCTCTATCTCTAGTTGCAACATCTTAACCTCCTTGGCTACTCTTCACTCATCCTTCCTCAGCGTTTCATCACCTCCTTCCCTGGCTGCTCTTTCCGCCGCCCCCCTTCCCCTCACCTTCTCCTGGGAGCGCCCACCTACTCTCAGGCTTTGACCACTTAATGCTCCTTAGCATCTCCCGCACCCATGGTTTCAGCCTGGATGTTCGTGCGAAGGTCCAGACCCAGACTTGGCTGCTGCCTGGAACCCACATCCCACTGCTAGCCAGCAACCGGGAGCCATACCCCCCACTTCTCACTTCCACGTTCAATCAAGCCCAAGCCCAGCTGCCGGTCTCCTTCCTTCACGCTTCTCTGAGTGCCCTTCCCTCCACCTCCCCTGCCACCTTCCAAGTCCAGGTTCCCAGCTCCTGTCACTTACCCGGTGGCCTTCTAAACAGCCTCCCTCCCGACTTCTCCCCCTTCAGCCTGTCTCCCGCACAGCAGCCAGAGAGCTATTTCTAGAGCACAATGCGACCCTGCCCATCCTCTGCTGAAACCTTTCATGCCTCCCTGGCCCCTGAAGATGAAGTCCAAACTCCGGAACCTGCTGCTCAGGTTCCTCTGACCGGACCTCCATGTAAGCCTCCAGTTCGTCTCTGGGTTCTCCATAACCCCAGTTCCAATGCGGCAGAACACTCAACGCCTCTGAGCTGCTCCTGCGTGTGCTGTGTCCACCAATGAGAGCTCCCTCCCACCCCGTTATCGCTTAATGACCATATGGCTTGGCATCCCCTCTCTGGAGGTTCTTTGCCCTCCAGAGCCCCAGCACCCTGGAGCTGTGATTCCTCAGATACCGAGGTTGCAACAGCCTGCTCGGTCTGCCTGGGTCTCCCTCTCTCAGGACATGTGCCCCTGAACTCAGTCACCATGGTGTAAGGGAGCCCACGCCACATGAAGAGGCTTCAGGTGGTTGTCACAGCTGACAACCCCAGGTGGGCTCAGAGCTGATTCTAGCATCAACCACCAGACACGGGAATAAACTAGTCTTCAGAATTCAGCGATCAGCAAACTTTGCTATAAAAGACCAGGGAGTAAATATTTTTGGCTTTGTGGACAAAAGGTATCTACCACATCTACTTAACTGTGCTGTTGTAGTGTGAAAGTTGTTATATACAATGCCCAAGTAAATGGGCATGGCTGTGTTCCAATAAAGCTTTATTGGCAAAAACAAGTGGTGGGCTGACTCTGGCCGTGGGCCAGTTTGCTGACCCCTGCTTTAAAGGATTCTAGCTCCCAGACTTCAAGTCATCCAGCTGAGGGCCCAGACACTCTACAATAGAGACAAGCTGTTCCCGCTGTGCTGCCGTCTGAATCTCTGACTCACAAAGACTGTGACAGACAATACATAATTATTGTTGTTTTAAGCCATTAAGTTTTGGGGTAATTTAATATGCAGTAATAATTAGCTGGTATATACACAAACCCTGTGTGGATGTGTTAGTTCATGCTTCCCTTCAGCTGCCTGTGCGTTTGTTTCACAGGCATTCAACAAGAACCCACCGCGCCCACAATACCAGGGGTGGCGGGTGAACAGACACAGCTCCTGGCTCCAGAGCTCAGACTGACAGACACTGCGGTGATTCCAGCCCAGCGTGAGAGGTGTCATGCTGGAAGACGCAGAGAGGTTCTGGGGCCCAAGGGAGACACCCCCCACCCCCCACCCCCCATAGGCCTGTGTGGGGGCTGGGCAGTCTGGGAGGTGCCACCCAGGGGAGAGGTGTCTGCTGAGGCCCGGGAAGGGAAAGACAGGTAGAGGAACAAGGGAGCCACGTGAGAGTGGCTGGGAAAGGAAGGGCAGACACCATGCCCTGTGCAGGGCCCCTGTGCTCTCATGGGAGAGCTGGGGCCAGCTCCAGGAAGAATCACATGTGGGCACGCCATCCCACAAGTGTCTGATGGGCGTTTTCTACCAACACACCCCTCTTTTATGTGGAGGGGCTAGAGTGCAGGCGCTGGCCACCCCGTGCCTGGGATGTGGGCTCTGTGAGGGTCCCTAGCCCATATTCAGACAGACCAAAGACAAGGCAGGGCCTAAACAGCTGGGCCCCCCATCAAGCTCCTAGGGCCCGGAGTGCCTGTCCAGCTGTTGGTGATAGGGGCTCCTCAGTCACTGCAACAAAGCGGACGGTACAGGGAGAAGGGCAAAAAGGAGGAACAGGAAATGGGGCACACGGCCAGGGTCCCTCGGTGGAGACCCCGGGGACCCGCAGGCCTGGGCTGGGCAGGCCGGCCGGAGGAACTGCCTACCTGGGGTCTGGTAGTTGAGCCTGCGCATCTCCACAGGGTCGGAGGAGTGGGCCAGCAAAGAGTCCTTCAGCCCAATTGACTGCTCGTCCTTGGACGATGGGGAGTGGGTCCTTTTCCTGAAGAGGCAGAAGGACAGCTGGTGAGAACCTGAGGTCCAGGCAGAGGACAGAGATGGATGGTGTGGCTGGCTGCCATGGAGCCCCCGAGTTCATGGCTCTGTCCCCCGCCCGCCCGCTCCTGGAGTCTCTGAGCACAGGGGAGCCAGGGGCAGAGCAGCTTCAACATGGAGAACACAGGGTAGGGGTGGGGAGACAGCAGGTGTGGGGAGTGGAGGGAGGTGCAGCGAGGGAGAAGGGGTTGCGGAGGCTGGTGGCTCCTTCCGATAGAGGGCAGGTCACCGTTGGGCAGTAGCTGCTGTCCCTAAGGCCGCCACAGCTGAGACAGCAGGAGCCACCAGGAATAAACATGCAAACGACACATAAGATACACAAACATCACAGAGCGCTGGGCCCCAGCTGTCTGATTCTCGGTATCAGGGTAAATGCTCAGAGCAGCAGGGGCAGGACAGGGCACGCATCACCCTCGCCGGCAGAGTCCTCCCTTGATGGCCTCAGTTCCCCTGCTTACAAGGACAGGGTCAGAGACAGACTACGGGGTCTAGCTGCTGACAAGCAACCAGGGTCTGCTTCTGCTCAGGAGACGAGGGCATGTCTAGAGGGAAGAACTTGTGTGAGTTTGCACGAGTGTGTAGCGGTACACACTTCCCCAGTGCCTTGCAAGCAGTGCTCTTTGCATACACACAAGACTGTCTCCTGCAGCACTTAGATAACTCAGAACAGGGAGCCAGTCTGTGCACACAGGGGAAGCATCGAGTCTGTGCTGTGGCCGGGCCCTGGAGAAAGGGCGTTCCTTGTACAAGATGCAAGTGGAGAGAGTGCCAGAACCTGCCCCAGAGCCTGCTGCGCTGACAGGACAGCCACAGGCCAGGACGCTTCCGGTCAAAGCACCGCCCCTCCCTGCTGGGCCCGAAATATGCACAGGGATCATCAGTGAAAGGGGAGGCGTGTGAAGACAGAAGGAATGACTCCTACCTTTCTTGTTTACTAGGTCCCGAAAGACAGGCAAGGACAGAAGAAAGGAACGGTCACTATTTCCACCAAGAACTCAGGCCCTCTCAGGACATGGGGGACACTGTGGGACCTACCTATGGCACCCACAGAGAGGGGAGGGGGCCGCCTCTCCCGACAGACACCAGGACCCAGACGGAGTGGGAAGGAGGATGAGTGGGTGTGGGGACGCTCCTCAGGTCCCCGCCCAGAGGTCTCCATGCCCTGGACTGGGACAGTCCGTCCTATTCACCCTGGGAGGAAGGAGCTAACTCCTCGGGGAAGAGGCAATGGGTGCAGGTCAGGGGCCAGGGGTCTGGGCAGAGAGGGGGCACAGAACACAGGAACTCACACATGGAGATGTGTTCAGACACACAGACCAACACGCGCTCACTGACGTGTCTTGCAGGCCCAGCCTTGTGTTGGGTGCTGGATATGCAGGCCCAGCACCTGCCTTATCGCTGGGCCAGATGAGGGACAGTGTGGGGAAGAGGTGGGGCCCGGGGGAGCCTTAATGGATGAGATGGCAGCTGGTAGGTGGGCAGGGACGGGGCAGCTGCAGAGTGGAGGGGGGCACAGTCTGAGCTGGTGGGGGAGCTGCATTAGTTGTGTGACAATGTCTGGGAGTGGTGGCAGGGGCCAGACTAGCCAGGCGTTTGACTGTCAGGTTACTGAGGTGAGGGTTTATCTTGGGAATCACTAAAAAGATTTAAACTGAGGCGACAAATTTTAATCTTTGGTAATACCATTCAGGCTGCAAGATTAAAGGATAGAAAGGGGGACCCCAAGAGCAGGTGGCTACAACTAGGTGGGGAGAGAACTAAGATGTGCTGTGTGCTAGGTCCCAGCTGCCTACACGTGCCTGATCCGTGGGGAGCCCAGCGGAACAGGGGGAGTAGATCCATAGGTATTCAGGATAGGGCTCAGAGGAGGCAGAGGAGGGAGAGGGACAGGAAGGGTGAAGGTGACACCCAGGTTTGGTTGGTAATTAGGGTGATGGGAAGAGGGTTTCGAGGAAAGTTCAAGATGCACTGAGTTAGGACAGCTGTGAATGCTGCAATCGCAGCAAGCACTCAATCAGTGTCTGCCAAGTAAACATCCGTGGGCATGGGGGCCTCCAGCCGGGCCTGGACCTCCCTAGGCCTAAGCGGGAGAGCCAGGCTGGGGAGGCATCTGGGAATGGCGGCAGAGGCACTGCTGACAGTAGGAGACCAGGAGAGGGCAGTATCTGAGACAGACACGCTCACGCCCGCCGGACAGAGACTAATGGACAGACACGCCCACGGATGCAGGTGAACCAGCCCTCTGTGAAGCCGCGGCTTCTTATCACACCTAGGTAACAGACACATGTGCACACACGCTGCTTCTGCTCTTTCCGGGCGGGTGTGGCTGCCCTGTGCCCGAATGCACCACGCCTGGGGAGGGCCTGGGAGTCTGGGGACAGGTGGCCGCCCCTGGAGTCCTGAGCGCAATACTCACCTCTTGAACAGGAGGATGGCGATGACAATGAGGATGATGAGGATGACTGCCAGGACGGGGCCTGTCACCCACAGCATCTCAGGCTCCTCCTGCTGCTGGGCTGGCGCCACCTGGACCACAATCTCATCGGAGTAGGGGCTGGCGGCATAGCGCTTCTGTGGCCCAGTGGGGGAACAGCACAGGCCGTGAGCTCGGTGTGCGATCTCCCACCCGCTGCCCACCAAACCTCGAGAGAGGGCTCTGGGGCTGGGCCTGGTCTCCCGGACCTAAGAGCCTGGTCAGCTGACTGGGTCCCTAGGATAGACTAGGCCTGGCTTTCTGGATCCTAGAGGCTGGTGTCTTACGATCTCTTATGTAGGTCTGGGGTTTCTGGGGCTGCCTCACGCCTGGGATCTCAGGGTGTTTTGAGCCTGGCCTGGTCTGGGGTCAGGCCTGAGGTCTCGGGGTGCTGGGGGCCCAGGTGCTCAGGCAGACCTGGTCCACGGGCTCCTTCAGGGAGGCGAGCACAAAGCACTGGTAGCTCAGGTCCGGGGACAGGGGCCGGTTGTAGAAGCCCTGGTAGCTCTTCTTGTCCCCCAGGGTGAAGGTCTCAGGGAGCACGTCCACCTGAGCAGCCACGTAAGGCTTCAGCCGCTCTGTCTGCCGCCGCCGCCGCCGCCGCTCCCCGCTGCCGCCCTGTTCGATGGCCTCCAGGAGCTGACAGAGCAGAGCACAGTCACACCGGCCCTGGAGCACGTGTCCCTGGGCCGAGACCAGGGCTCACCGTCTGTGTAAGGGGCCCGAGCCTGCCCAGCCTGCTTTCCTCGCAGAAAAATGCTGGACGCCGGATACGGCAATGCCACTCCTTCCCGCCAACCCAGTAACAGCAGTGCCGCTCCTTCCCTCTGGGTAACCTGCCTCTGCCGGTTCCACGCTGCTAGGACAGGACGAGGCTCCCAAAGGCCCTGGGGGCTCCACTCTAGACCCTGGAGACCCTCTAGAGCAGCGGTTCTCAACCTGTGGGTCGCGACCCCTTTGGCGGTCGAACGACCCTTTCACAGGGGTCGCCTAAGACCATCCTGCATATCAGATATTTACATTACGATTCATAACAGTAGCAACATTACAGTTATGAAGTAGCAACGAAAATAACTTTATGGTTGGGTCACAACAGGAGGAACTGTATTTAAAGGGCCAGAAGGTTGAGAACCACTGCTCTAGAGCCTACAGAACTCAAGGTTCTCTAGACCCACAGAGATGTTTCTGCCTCTCCCACCCCAGGGATCCTTGGCAAACTCCTCCAGGGAATCCTCCATAAGCCAGTTCTCTGGAACTCCTGGGAGCCATCTCAGAGTCCCTCTTCCCCGGAGGGGCCTGGCTGCCAACAAGAGCAACCAGAGAGTGATTCCAATTTAGGGGAGCCCCTGGGGCCACAGCTAACCACTGCCACGGGGCTGTCGTAGCGCTGCCCTGCCCCAGCCCGCACCTCGTCCAGCTCCAGCTCCTCAGGGGTGCTCCACCTTGCCGTCAGCATGCTCCCACCCACACGGTCAATGGGCACCACCACGATGTAGAACCACCTGGGCGGGCAGAGCAGGAAACAGGTCTGTCATTGTCCATGCCCACGTCACCGGCCCTGTCCTCCTGCCCAAGGCCTCGTCCGCACACCTGATGAGGGAGGGGTCCTGCACGTGGGGCATGGAGAGGGTGAAGCGGCCGTCCTCCATGTAGGCAGAGGCGGGCTCCGGCTTGTGCGGCAGGAGGTCAGGGGCTGTGCGGATGGACACAAGGTGCTGCAGGCCCCCGGCGCTGCTGCCCCGGTTCATCAGCACGAACGAGTACTCCGTGTTTGGCTGCAGGTCTGCGATCAGCTTCCGCATCGAGTGCCCATCCACCTCCACACTCTGCCCGTTGTACAGAATCTGCGGGGAAAGGGGGGGAGGGGCGCCCCGTCACAGGCCCGCAGGATGGAGCTCGTGCGCGCACACCGAACCAGGGTCCTGCGCCACGCACGCATACACGTGCCCACAACGGGACTGGAATTGTGGCCGTGCCGTCCCGCATGCAGGCTGGACTGGCTGTGGCCCTCACCCACCTTGAAGGGTACAGCCGACTTGTAGGAGTCAGGAACCTCCCAGCTGAGCAGCACAGACGTCTTCATTGCGGCCGCCACATGGAAGTTCTTGGCAAACACTGTGGAACATATAAGCTGGGAGTCAGTGCTGCTGTGGTCACGGGGGTGGAGTGAATGGGCCTGAAAGGTTCCCAGCCAGGAAGAGACACTCACTGAGGTGCAGGGGTTAGGAACAGTTGCGGAGAACCAGGTACCCCACTCCCAGCCGGCTTCAAATCACACAGCTCAGCCCCCAGGCCCAGCTCTTCCACCCAGTGAGCACCCAGCTGGCAGACGCCACAGCACCCATGGTCAGGATCTCCAAGAGTGCTTGGGTCAAAGCTGGCGCTCACAGGCACCAGGTCAGAGTGGCCACAGGTCAGTGGGCTTTGGTCATGAGAAGCATGTAGCCAAACACCAGAGACAGTGCAGCACGTCCATTAAGAGGTCAGTGGGTTGTGGCCCCAAGAGATTAGTGTCGCATACCCAAGAATGGTGATACAGTCAAGAGAGATCAGTGGGTCAAGGTCACAAGAGACTGGACAGTCACACAGCAGAGGTCAGGAGGTCAAGACAGCAGAGGTCAGAGGTCACACACGGAGAATGCAGTGCCCATCTGCTAGAGGTTAGTGGTCATGGCCATGAGAGACTGGAGGGTCACAGAGCAGAGGCCGGTGGATCAGTGGCCAGAAGTCAGTGGGTCAAAAGCAGCAGAGTTCCCCAGGAGCAGCTACGTGCCCGCAGCACACACCTTGCTCCATGGGCATGGTCCGGGACTGGATGCTGGGGCTGAGTGGGCCGGCGCCTTTGCTGGTATGTGCGCGGACCTTGATGTCGTAAGTGGTGTCTGGCTTGAGGCCGGAGAGAGTCAGGCGCGTGTCGGCAGTGGTGTTCTGCAGCTCCTGCTGGCTGTTGATGTCGTGGTAAACCACGGTGTAGCTGGTGATGTGCCCGTTCTGTTCCGCCAGCACTGGGGGGTCCCAGGCCAGTTCCGTGGAGGAGGTAGTCAGCCCTATCACGTGCAGGTTTTGTGGGAAGCCGCTGGGCACGTCCTCGGGGGTCATGATCTCCTTCTTGAACTCCTCACCTAGGCCGGCCCGGTTCTTGGCGGCAAGCCGAAAGATGTAGGTGGCCCCCTTGTGCAGGCCAGTGACCGTAAAGTGCTGGTCATCCTTGCCAAAATCTATGGTGTTGGGCCTTGTCTCGTCAGCCCGGTAGTACTGCAGCCGGTAGCCCAGCAGCTCGCCAGGCAGCTCCTTGGGTGGGTTCCACTGGAGCAGGGCAGTGTTCATGGCTGTGGTGCTGACCATCATGGTGGGCCGGCCTGGGACTGAACAACCACGCACTGGGCTCTGGCACTGCCCTCCTCGCAACCCCTCCCTCAGCTGTCCAGGACCCCTTACTCACCTGCCCCCGTCGTCATGACAATTTTGGGCTTGCTTCGGGCACCGTCTCCTTTGGTGGTGTAGGCAGCGACAGTAATGGAGTAGGTGGTCTCGGGGGTCAGGCCGCTGATGGTGGTTTCCTAAGGGAGGAGGAGGAGCCCATGCCCATCACAGGAGATCAAGGAGAGGCCAGACCAGGTCAGCCACCTCAGGCTCTTAGCCGGTGGGGCGTCCCCAGGCTCAGAGGGCCAGAGGTCCTGGGAGGGTGCTGTGCAATGCTGGCCTCTGCTAGAGGCGGGACCAGGCAGGTGGGATGTGTGCCCAGGAGGACCCTGCCCGTCCCAGGATCCGCACGCCTGGGGCAGACAGCTCGTTCTTCCTTTCAGACAAGAACAAAGGGCCACACTGTTCTTTCACTCCATTGTACCGTGAATAACACCTCGTGAGGTCTGTGCACACATGACACACAGGGCCTCGCACGCACACAGCACCTTGCATGGCTCCTGGCACACACACCCATGCACACCCACAGAGCAAGGTAGAGGAATGGGCCAAAGTACCACCCTGCAGGATCAAGTCAGGACCCCAATCTGACCCCCATCGAGGCACTGGCTCCACAAACACCTTATGCCCTGCAATGCCTCCTGAGACAGGGAGGAGAGACAAGGACAGGGAACCCCCACACTGGGGAATGCACTAACCCATCAGTCCAATGATGCCTGAGAAGTCAGCCAAGGAAGGCACTGTCCTCCCTGGCTCGGCAGGCCCTGCCCATATGCCCTTGTCCAGCCAAGGCATCATTTTCGACCCATCAGTCCAATGATGCCTGAGAAGTCAGCCAAGGCACTGTCCTCCCTGCCTCGGCAGGCCCTGCCCATGTGCCCTTGTCCAGCCACGGCATCATTTTCAGACATGTTGAGAAACCATGGGAGACCAAGCCACGCCACACAGAGGGAAAAGGGAGGGACCAACGTGCACTGGGAACAGAGCTGTCACCACCAGCCCTGGTGTCCCTCCAGCTCTGAGCCTCGGATGGGTCACTGCAGCCACCACCAAACCCCTGCAGGCCCCCTCCTGCCCCAGCTGGAGGGTCTCCCAGGGCCGGGACTCCAGAATGCACCGATGATGGAACCGGGCTCCCCGGATCCCCCTCCCAGCCTGCGCCCAGAGCAGGTGACTTTTCATTCCAGGGATCAATAAGGCCTAACAATCAGGATTGGATTTAACTCCATCCCCGTCTGGCCAGAGCAGTGGCCAGGCCCTGGTCAATCACAAACATTGGCCTGAAATTGCTGCTCAACAGGCGAGAAGAAAGGATTAGAGGCAAGGCCAATGGCGGCTCAGCTCGGGGCTCCTGTCTAGATGCCTATTTTCTCCAGATGTGGCTGGTGCCCTGTGGATCTTGGCGGCTCAGGCTGGGAGGAAAGGCGGAAGAGAGGGAGTGACCCAAGAGCCCAGCCTGACCCAGGTTTCGCCCGCATTCGCACACCTGTTACTTACATAGTCCTCGGACTCCTCTGGCTGCCACTGACCGCGGGAGAGGGAGAGAAAGGGAGACAGGATGTGAAAGACTTTGGCCTGGAGAGAGTCTGGCCCAGGGAGGGCAGATGGAGGACATGGGCCTCAGACGTGCCCATGAGGGCAGCACCCCAAAACAACTCTCCACCTGAAGATCCCAGCCCCTGCCTCATGAGCCCAACTGCGTGTGTCATACTGAGGGATCAGAGAGCGCACCTGAAGGTTCTTTGAGGGCCAGGCCGCCCGACATGGGGGTGGGCAGGACAGCTCAGGCAGCGGGGAGGGAAGACACCACGGGATGAGCAGGGAGGGTGACTGCACAACCTGGTTTGCCCGGGACAGGCTTGGCCTACGCTTGTCGCCATGGTATGATTACTGACTCGCAAAAGTATCCTTTTACCTTCAAAAGTATCCCGGTTGGGACAACAGATTATACAGTCATCCGAGGCAGGAGGACTGTCCTGGGGACGCTGAGAGCTGCACCATGGCTGGGGGTGGAGCCCGGGGCAGGCCGGACAGCAAGGTGACAGAGGTGTGAATGCCAAACTCAGAGCCCGGGCCCTGCCCCACAGGCACGGGGGAGGCACTCAGACCCCTGTTCCTCCCTGGGATGCCTAAGATCTCATCAAGGTAGGGAGGCATGCGTCAGGGCTGCAGTGTTGCTATTTCTTGGTGCATTCTTCTTTAGTTCATGATGCAGTAGGTGTTAGGCTGGACAGGTGGAGGAAGTAACGTCTCTATTCTGCAATCCTATGGCACTGGAGTGCTGGGGATTGGCAGGTGCACAGCACAGCACAGCACAGCGCAGGGAAACGGTCTGTGACATCTCCAAGAGGGAGGTACCACGGGTCCTCCAGCCCAGCCATCCTCACAGTGCTGGTCTGGCCTCTGCGCACTGTGCCCAGTTCCTTCTGTCCTGGGAAGCTCTGCTGGAAAGGCCTTGCAAGGAGAGTGGGACAGGATATGGGGGGAGGCCACTGGCAGACCCCTACCAGCCATGGCTGGGCCCACCTCTGCTCTAGGCTCCCTGCCTGATGGGAGGCATGCACCGTGCAAGGCAGGCCTGGGCAGGGAGGTTCTCCCGGGGCACCTCTCCTGCGTTGGAGGCAGAGTGAGAGAGAGGAAGGGAAATACAAAGCAAGTGGAGCAAAATAACGAGGAAGGAGAACAGGAAGGGATCAGAGGAAAGGAGAGAGAAGAGAATGAAACAGACAGAAGCACAGTGAGAGGGAGAAACGGATACAAAGGAGAGAGACCACGAGAAAGGGACAGGACACAGGGAGGTTGTATAGTCAGAGACCATGAGGAACAGAGACAAACCTGAGACATACACAGAAGCAGCCTGGTCTGGCTACACACTCTCGGGGGCACATACCCCATGGTTCTTTCAGAATGGATGGGGGCCCTGAGCCTCGCAGATGGTACCGCTGAGTAAAGGACAGGCTGTGGTGTCCTTGACAGACCACTCAGGGGACAGCTGGGCCCTGTGGCCAGACTGGGGACCAGGCCCCATCTGCTCTCCTACTGGCTCAGAGCAGAATGACCCAGTCCCACGGGGGCTTCCCTGGAGCCTGAGCTCATGCTTAACCCCCCACCCCCACCCAGGTCACAGGATGATTGAGGCCAAGAGGGCAATGTCCCCCCTCCTACAGCCCAGCTCCCTTTAAACCACCTCGGACCAGAAGGGGGCACCCAAAGAGGCTTCTCCAGAACCCCACTGGCTGCAGCTGTGTGCCGGCCCCTAGGGCGGGAGGGGCTGGAGAGAGCCCATTCCCGGGATGTTTCTGGGTGGGTGTGTCCGCTGAGGCTCCAGGAGGAGCCCTCAACCTGCCCCAGGAATGCGGCGGGTACACATGCCTGCCTCCTCCACCCCCTTGTTCTCTGAGCACCCGACAGGCTGAGGGGAGGAAGAGGGTATCTCCTGGGGAAAAAGGAATCTTGTTCAGAGGGCTGAGCCCAGCGGGAGGCATGAGGGCCCCTGTCTATGTGGGTGAGACCGCCAGTAAGCACAGAGCAGGGCAAGTGCTTGCACCTCCGATCCCAGCCCAGGTAGGGTGGGAAGCTGGAAGGGGAGGGTGCATGGTTCTGGAGGGAATCGGGGCTCTTTTCCTGAGGGCTGGCTCCCTGAAGGCCCAGATTCTAGATGGGAAGACGCTGAGAGCACACCACGCCAGATGTTAGGTCTTTTCAGCAGAATATGTTGGGAGGGGGCTTGCAATAGCAATCACAGCCCTTTCCCCAGGACTCCAGAGACTTGGCTTCTTATCCAAGCTCAGCCACCTACTTACTGGGAATTCTGGACCATCACACCACCTCCCAGGACCCCAGGTTCTTCATCTGAACAGCAACCCAGTGCTGAGGATACCCCAGGGACCTCACCCCCAGCTCAGGGGCAGAATCATCAGCCCCCAGGACAGAATACAGAGGGAGATGTGAGGCTTGCTGGCAGGCCCAGCTCTTGAGAGTAAGCATAAGGGACTGAGCCATCCTCCTGGGGGCCTGGCACAGATGAACATCCCAGCTTGGCCATTCACAGAACGCGGCAATGGCCACGGGCCAAGCTGGGGGAGAAGACTGCCCAGGAGGGCTTTCCCGGCCCTTGTGGGAGCAGTAGCTGGCCAGCTCAGCACTGTCTAGGAGGAAGGTATATCTCGAAAGCCTTGCCTAATGTGACAGCGAAGGTTCACAGGAGGACTTGGAGGGGCGGAAGCCCAGGTAGCAGTGACAACGGAGGCCTGGGTCTGTGAAGACAGAGCTGGTGCTGGGGGCTGAGCCACAGAGGTGACTGCCAGGCCAGGACTGGCACAGGGCGGAGGGGGCTGGCAGGGCCTATTTCTGGAACCTAGCCCTAACCTCCTGGTCTCAGTGGCACCGTCCCTCTGGGAGCAGGAGAGGGAGTAAACCTGGGCTCCAGAGAGGAAGCCGGCGTGTTGGTCTCGCCCACCCTCCCACCCCACCATCTCCCAGGGGCGTACCTGGGCCTCAGCCAGCATGACGTCCTGGATGATGGGTGGGCCACGGGGCTCGCCATTCTCCAGCCGCACATAGGTGACCTGGTAGCCTCGGATCTGGCCGTGCTGCTTGCTGGGGACCGGCAGCTTCCAGGAGACGTGCACGGCGGTGGAGTTCAGCGGCTCCACCTCCACCTTCCGTGGTGGCCCACTGGGCACTGGGGGTCAGGGAGACAAGGAAGTCAGTCCTGGAGGTATGGGTCCTGGCTCGGGTGGGCACAGCACACCCCAGGGCCTTGCCCTTGCACCCCACTGCCCCAGGAGAGGCCCTGATAAAGCTTCCTTAGACCGCCTGTCATGGAGAGGAACACGGAGGGCTCCCTCTGCCGGGCAGTGGGGAGAACCCAGGACCCTGTGACCCCTCTGGCTCAGGGCTACCTCACTTGGGGAGAGGTCTTTGATGACCCCAAAGTCAGCACAGCCTGTTGTATCTCCTCCTGGGCCCCATACCATGCCAATGTCCAGGCCAGGTGGAGTCTCCCTGATTGTGTTTTGAGTGTCTCTGGCACCCATCTTCCTGGTCCTCATCTCTCAAATCTGAGAGGAGGGGAGCTACTTCTTCCATCTTAGCCTTTTAAGGCTCTGGCTGCCCTGGAAATAGCCCCGAAGGCTGGGATTTGGGCATAGGCTATCCCGTAACAGGCTATCCCATAAGCTACATCTCCCCGGTTTTGGCCATTAAGCCTACACCAGGAAGAGGAGTCCTGGGCCCGTGAGAGACAAAGGCCCCGGCTGCAGGCCTCCCTCCCGCCCGTCCCCCGGTGTCGCTGCCTACCGTCCTCGTTGGTGCGCACCAGCACCGGGCTGCTCTCGGGGCCGGGGCCCACGTCCGTGTGCGCCCGCACCCACACCCGGTACTCCGTCCACTTCTCCAGGCCCACCAGGTCCCAGCTGGAGTGTTCGCGGCTGATGCCGTTCACCACCTGCCGCCGGCGGTCCTCGCCGTCCACCGCCTCGTAGGCCACCGAGTATTGGGTGATAACACCGTTGCGGCTGTCGGCCGGCGGTGGGACCCAACTTACCCGGACTGTGGTGGAGCCCGTGCTCACACAGGTCACCTTCTGGGGAGGGGCGGAGGGGGCTGGGGAAGACAAATGGGGGGAAGCAGGCAGATGGAGGGGGGTCACAGGCACGGTGACAAGTCACAGAGGAGGGGAACTCACCCAGGAAGGTCATTCCCTGAGGGGCAATGGCTATCCGAGGGCCCCCCAAGCAGACTACAGCCACTACTGCCAGGCAGCCTGGCTACCCCTGGACCATAGGCATGTGCACGCCAGCTGTCTCTCTCTCTCTCTCTCTCTCTCTCTCTCTCTCACACACACACACACACACACACACACACACACACAAACGGTATCTCCCACACATACATATGGTGTCTCTCACACAGTGCCTCACACATATGGTGTCTAGCCCAAAACACACACGGCATCAGGCACACACAAGCATGGGGCCATGCCACCCCCACCCCGAGCACACAACTGCACACAGCTCTTCTCTTCTGGAACAGGATGCCCCTGGCCTGTGCCTGCCTGGACAGGGGTCTGTGCCGGAGCCACAGGTGACAAAGACGGGAGGCCAGATGCAAAGGAGGCCAATGGCCCCGGGTAGTTTGGAGATAAAGTACCTGAGAAAGGTGCTCTCTCAATGGGCTCCCCTTGGGGGTCAGGAGGCAGGTCGGTGCCTTCCTTGCTCCCAGTGACACTTCCAGACCCTATTCCCACTCAGGACTGCTGCCACCCCATGGGCTTCTTGTATCTCAGGTGCTGCCACCACCCCTGCCCACGTGACTTCACAGCCTCCGCACTCCAAGGCTTGCTCCTCCCCAGCACTGCCGTGCTCATGCCCTGGATAATGCTGTGACCGGGAACAGCCCTACCTCCCAAACCGTGGCTCCAACGCTCCCTCGCAGGCCTCACCTCTTTCCCAGCCCAGCTGCTCAAGGCCCCCAGCACTGTGCCTGCTCTGTACCTCCTGGAGACCTCTGCCCATCGACTGCCATCCTTACTGTCCTTAGCATTCAGCCTGAACACTGAAGTCCTCCGTCTTACCAACACTCCAACTCCCTCGCCCCCTTCCTGCCCCAGGCTCCTGCCCGGCCTGCCCCTGAGCTCTGAATAAACCCAACTCTCCACCTTCTCTGGAGGCACTGGGCGGGAAAGCCAACTGGCCAGTCAGGGTGGCGTCCTCTGATCCCATCCCCATGGCCTCGCCTGGGCCCTCCACGCTGCCTGACAGCCTGTTTCCTGTCCACCTCACTCTGCCATGTGACACAGAGTAGTTTCAACCTCCTCCATGCTCCTCAAACCTCCGGCTCCCATGACCCCCCTCCCTCAGCATCTGACCCTCTCTCCTACTCCGCAGAGAAAACCAGCTTCCCCAAAGCAGCTCCATCCACCTCTTGCTGCCACATCCACCAACAAACTGCATTCTCTCCTTTCCTCCCCTTCCTGCCGGAAGCCAATCACTCCCAGCACCTGGGCTCTGCCCCTGCCCCTCCGGGGCCTCCCATTCCCCTTTCCCCTCCAGCAGCATTTAAATATGCTTAAGACTTCCCCATCAGAAAAGAGAGGCCCCGTCCTCAGCCCCATGTCCCACCAGCTACAGGGGTCCCCTTCCTCCCAACTAAACATCGACGTCTGATCTTTCCGTCTCTGTCCTTACCGCCCGTCTTGCCTTGTGAAATCCAATCGGCGTCAGTCCCTCAAACTACCAAAATTCTCTTCCAGACCCATCCCTCCCCGTTCCTCTGGTCCTGACCTCTCAGCAGCAACACCTGGCCTGCTTCTTGAAACTCTCTCCTTCCACCTCCAACACCCCCTCTTGGACCTCCTCCCACCTCCGGCCGTCCTCCTCAGGGCCCTCCATCTCCACCCGGGCTCCGCAGCCTGCCAAGCGGATGGAGAATATTATCTGGAGCTTGAGTGCTTGCTCTGTCCCACTGCCTACCCTCAGGAGAGCTCCCACCCTCTCCCAGGTCTATACATCAGAAACAGAGGCTTCACCTGACGTTTCCCACTCAGCCCCCAGACTCATCCATCACCAGATCCTGGCCAGTCAGCATCCCAGACAGCCCGCACAGCCACTGCCAACGCCTCACCTGAGCCGCCGTCTTTTGCCAAGAGCCGCACAGCCTCCTCACTGGTCCCTGGCAGCCTGTCAGGCAACTCTACGCGTTCGCATGCAGCAGCCCGTCAGCCAGCACTCCCACCTGTCTCCTGTCCCCGTGGTCTGGCTGCTGCTCCAGCCACGTTGGCCTGCTGCTTGCCCCTGACCACAACCAAACACCAACCTCCTTCAGGCCCTGGCACCTGCTGACCCCCTGCCCGAGGGCTTGTGTCACCCCAGGGAGCCCTCCCTGAACCCGTAGACCAGATGAGGTTCTTCCCGTCCCACCATCTCTCCACTGTCTGTCTCCTCCACAGCACTTTACGCAAATGTAATTAAAAGCTCATTTGGATAATTGCAGGTTTAACAGCAGACTAGGATTCCCGTGGGCAGAGGCTGTGCCAGGGTCGTGTTGCCAGACCTGCACTGTGTATGGGGCCTGGCGCCCAGCAGGAGCACAAGAGGTGCTTGTGGAACGAATCCATGAGCATCACGTCACACGTGGCTCCCTGGCATCTCTGGCACATTTGAGTAGTCGCTGTGACATGGACCTCTCACAGATGCTGCCGTGCTTTAAGGTTATCACACACGCTTCCTGTCCCAATGCCACGGTCCCATCCAGCCACATACCCACAGCACTGCCATCACCCAGAGCCTGTGGACAGTGGCCTGCTGTGGCCACGTGACCAGACAGCCGTGGTCCCATGGTGTGTCATCAGGAGAGCTGCAGAGACCCACAGACAGGGTCAGGGGTCAGATACCCAGAGACACACTTGCTGGGTCCCAATCCTAAGAACAGCTTTACAGACCCAATCACAGGGGCACAGACTCACTGACACACACCTGCAGGACTGCGGTCAGGTGGTCAGATGTGGTAACACGCACACTCACGGAATCAGTCGCACTCATGCGGGAGTACAGCAATACACACGCCACAAAGTTATCACAAACAGCCTCGCGGTTGGTTCCACATAGATGGCCGCGTGATCGCAGTGCAGGCACATGGACACGCTCAGTCACGTGGTCCCATTCTTACAGGTGTGCCCTGTGTGCAATTGGCTTGGCATGACTGCATGGCCCACACATACTCATGGTGGGGGCGTGAGGGCGGGAATATGGGTGAGGAGGAGATGAAATGTGGGGATACAGGGAGGGAGATGGCTGGTCTGGCCACAGCGAGTGTAGTGGTCCCACCACTGAGGACTGCCTAGCCAGCTGGTGTGACCAACGCAGAGGCGGGTGGAGGAAGGAGATGAGTCACAGACACAGAACTTACCTGGGTGGGGTGAGGGGGCGTGGTAGGGGCAGAAGTCAGGCAGAAATCAATGAGTGCAGTAGCCGCCTGGACACAGACTAGAGGGCACTTACCTGTCCCTCTCTATGAAGCCCAGACCAGAGTCCAGTCCAGGGCCCAGCTGACCTGACCGCCTGCCTGGTCAAGGGGGAGGGTGTGTGTGTGTGTGTGTCCCAGCCCAGCTGCAGCACGCAGCAGTCTCAGAGGACACTTACTGGACTGTGCCGTGCGGGCCTCAATGGTGGGGGTGAAGACGCCCAACCCCATCTCAGAACGGGCGGCCAGCTGGAAGTGGTACAGCGTGTCGGGCTTCAAGTCCTCTAGGGTGTAGGAGGAGGTAGGATCGAAGGTCACCTTGTGCTGGAAGAGCAGGGAGCACTCACTGACCGCTCTGACCTCCAAGGTCACTCAGAGGCTGTTCCCCAACATGGGTGCAGCTGACCCCTCTGGAGCCAGTGTGGCTCCGGTGCTGGCTCCATGCCACATGGCCACCTGGACCACACAAGGGCCACGTGGGCAGGGGAACACCTGGGACATGTAGCCCCAGGGGAAACTTAGGGCTCTGCCCGTGTCACGTGAGCCACACAGCCCGGGACACTCAAGGACAGACCTAATGACTTTGCCCCCAGCACAGGGTGACAAAGACTAAGAACCATAAAGGCCTCATAAGCCACAGAGCCCCAAGGAGGACCCCAGGGGTTACACAAATCTAGAAAGGCCTGCCCGGGTAAGCCCACCACAGCCCCCCAGGGACCAGAAGCCCTTCTCCCTCCTCCTGTCCTTGCGAGGCGCTCACCTGCTGGCCTTCATCCTCTGCTGCCCAGTACACCAGCTCATACTTGATGATCCGCTCCTGCGGGGGCAGCAGCCATGAGAGCTGGATCCTGGTGTCGGACTCCACCTCGGCCTGGAAGTCCGTGGGCTGGGCAGGCACTGCAACACCCCATGCCAGGCACCATCAGCCTCACTGGTCCCCCCGAGGGCAGGGCACCCGGGGAAGGAGCAGGGGAAGGCAGATCTGTACCCCCCACACCCTTATCCTGCATTCCAAGGGACCATGCATGTGTGGAATACAGGCCCTCATCCTCCCTGAACCCCAAGTACACAGTCTGTGGAAGGAGGTGCCACCACAGCCTTGCCCCCCCCCCACCCCCGACCCTTGCTCTGCCAGAGCCTTCCAGCCAGCATGCTGCCCCACCTACCTCCTTGCTGTGTCTTGACCTGGATGGTGGGGCTGGGGGGGCCATCGCCCACAGCGGTGAAGGCCAGTACGCGCAGGCTGTAGGTGATGCCAGGCAGCAGGCTGCCCACAGTGGTGAGGAGCCCCTCGTCTGTGTTGTGCTTATGCCAGGCGCTCAGGGGGCGGCGGGAGTCAGGAGTGTAGTAGACGCGGTACCCCCGCACGAGGCCATTGGGCTCCTCAGGCGGCTCCCACTGCACCAGCATGGTGCTGGCACTCAGCATGCGCGCCTGCACACGGCGCGGCGGGCTGGAGGGCGCCTGCTCTCCCGTCCGCGCCCGCACTGCTTCACTCGGTGGCCCTCGCCCGATGCTGTTCACCGCCAGCACACGGAAAGCGTATTCTGAAAAAGGGCTGAGGCCGCCAATGCTGTAGCGAGTAGTGGCCACACCGTCCACCTCCTGGAAGGGGCCCTCCGTGCCCGATGCACGGTATTGAATGCCATAGTAGGACACGGGCTCCGAGTTCCCAGAGTCCCAGGTGAGGGTGACGCTGGTGGCCGTTGTCTCTGTCACCATAAGGTCAATTGGAGGGTTCGGCAAAGCTGGGGACAAAGTGGGAGGTTCAGGGTTACCTGAGGTCATGACCTCAGGGGCCAACCCTGCTCTTGGGGGTCATCGAACCAAAGTGTAGTTGACCCCCACAGCCCACCCTGAAGAACGGCCTGGAATGTCTGCCGTGACCTCGGAGGGCACCCAGTGGGGATGGTGCCGTCAGTGCCTCCAGGGGCCTTGGGTCCTCTGGTGTCGAGGCGCGTCACTTCTGGGACTCCCTGGATCCTCCCATCAGCCCCTGTGACTCCTCTGACAATCAGACCCAGATCTGACATTGCCTGCGCGGGTCCCATTCCATCAGCCCCTGTGACTCCTCTGACAATCAGACCCAGGGTCCCATGCAGATGGGAGGCACACAGGCTGGGGGGTAGGGACCTGCTTCTGCAGCTGGCCTGGGCTCACCTGTTGGTCCCTGTGTGTAACAGGCTGGGGAGGGGGAGATCTTTCCTCAGGGAGTAGCCCTGGGCTTTAGAAAGAGTGATGGGCTGTTGGCCCCACAGGCCCAGTGACTTGGATGACATTAAAGATAGAGAAGTTCCAGGTCCACCATCAACATTCAACAAATTATTATGGTGTGTCAGGCACTAGGCTAGGGCCAAGGGCACGTGTCACACAGACAGGTCCCTGCTTTCATGGAGTTTAAGTTCCAGTTCGAGAGCCGCAATCAACACGTTGAGGATGACTCTGGTATGTGCAAGGACAGGAGAGAGCAAGGTGCTTGATGGGGAAAAAATCCAGGGAATCTCCTTAGATGGGGTGACCAGGGAAGGTCTCACAGAGCTAAGACCCAGGGAGCAAGATGGAGCCAGCGACAGCCAGGGCTGGATGAGGAGCCCGGAGCATCGGCATGGGGTGGGCAGCAGCGAGGAGGCTGCAGTGGGGATCCCTGGTCTTCATCCTAAAAGCCATGGGGAGACACTGGAAGGCTTTCTCCCTTTCTTCAAAGGGAGCGGCACGATCCTGCTGTACATGCTACACGGATCACTCAAGCTGCAGAAGGGAGGGGGAGGACCAGAGGGGCAGAGTGGAGGCCGGGCGTGCCGAGGGGTCTGTTATACATGAGAGCCTGTTCCAGGGCTCCCGGGAGCCAACATCCTCCTTGGATATTTATCTTACTTCACATCCTTCTTGCTGAGAGGCTGGGAAACCCAAGTCTGGCCCTTCGCAGGGTTAGAAGGGCGTGCTGTGGAGTCAGACCTCCCAGGGTTCAAGTGGCTGCTCCATTATTACTCTGTGGACCCTGCATCTCCGTTTCTTCACTTGTCAAAGGGGATGATGAGAGTATCTACCCCCCAGGGTGACACTGAGACTGAATAATGTAATCTGTACTTCCCAGCCTGGCGTCTGCCCTCAGGACTCAGGACCGGTTAGCCATTATTATTAAGACTATTAACAAAAACCCCTCCCTCCACTATTGAGGGCCAGGAGGACCCCAGGGCCGATGCACCCCGGAGAGAGCAATGACTTGGCCTGGCCTGGCCCCACAGCAGCCGTGCACCCTGGCACTCACCTTTCACTGTGACCTGGGCCACGGCCTCAATCATACCCAGCGAGGAGATGGCCACACAGGTGTAGTTGGCGGAACGCACGACATTGTTGAGCTCGAGCACGTTGCGGCCAACTGGCATCTCGTCTTCCTTGGTGAGTTCCTCGGCCCCCATCATCCACTTCACGTAGGGCATGGGTGCGCCAACTGCGACGCACGTCAGGTTCACGCTGCCGCCCGGCATCACCTCCTGGCTAGTGGGAGGGATGGAGAAACGAGGAGCCACACGGCGCACTGCGGGAGGAGGAGAGAGGCGCTCACAGGCTGGGCAGGAGACGCAGGAGGATGGAAGGGCAGGGGCCCCTCATCCAGGCAGCCCCTCTTGTCAGAGCCAATCCCACCTCAGAGATAGGAGGGGCGGAGTCCCTGGGCCCTGGCTTACCACCTCCCACCCCACTTTCAGGCTAGAAGCAGCACCTACACTCAGGGACTGTCTGGAACACGAGAGATTCCGCAACCAAGCTCTCATTTTACAGCCTAGGAAACTGAGGCCCAGAAGTGTCCATCTGCCCAGGGCCATACAGGGACTCAGCGCAAAGGCCAGGTCTACTCAAGGCCACAATCCAGGTCACCTTCCAGTGCGGGCCCCTACCTGCTCCTGACCCCCGCCCCCCCACCAAGGGTCTCCAGAGGGGCGAGTGGGGCACTAGTGAGAGAAGTCCAGGCACCCTAAGGTAGAGGGCCTGGAGCATGGCTGGAGCAGGGCAGAGGGGCAGTCTGGGAGTGACACGGCCACCTTCTCTGGAGTCACTGCCTCTACCTCCAAGCCCAAGGGGAAGAGACGAAGGTAGTGGCATGCCACCTGCTGGGACCTCAGCCATGCTCAAGGCACAGCCGAGGAACCCAATGGGAGGGGCTGCCCCTCAGGAGGGCCCGGGCAGGGGCAAAGGGTTGGGTAGGGCCAGGGACGTGGTCCACGGGCAGGATGGGCATGATGATGGCAGTAACATGATGAGGGTGCCGGGCAGACGGCTTTCCACGCCAATGAACAGGACCTCAAGGGGGAGGGTGGCTGTGTCTGGCCACAACCTCCAGCCTTGGGCTCCGCAGATCAGAAGCTGCTCTGAGCTTCTCAGTCCAAGGTGCAGCCCAGTGACCTCCCCGCCCCCAAACGGCAAGCCTGGCACAGACATTCGGAACATGCAGAGGGGGAAGGCAGGCAAGACCTAGCCATGGGCAGGCATGCTTGGCACGCAGACGGGTCATGCAGCTGGTGGCAGAGGCTAGGGTGTGTCCTTCCTGGGCACCCCTGCAGACAGGGCTGGAGAAGGCAGGCAGCAAGGCTAAATGACCAGAGGGCACCAATGAGAGTGCGGGTCTCAGGGGACCCTTGCTGGGGAGCCCGGGCATGCAAGACCATGGTGCCCCACCAGGAGCACCTCCACTATGGGTTTCAGGCTCTGCTGCTTGCACAGCCTAGAGCCACAGAATCAGAGCTGGAAACAAATGCAGAGACCACCCGGTCCAACCTCTGACTTCCCTGCACAGGGTCAAGCTGCGGCCCGGGGACCAGATACCCAGTAAGTAGATCACCGTGCCCTATTGCCGCCTAAAATATCTTTCAGACCCGCTAATTTCTCTCCAAATCCCCGGCAACTGGTATCCCAAGGTCTAAGCCACCACCATCTCTCCCTGGATTGCTGCCTCGGGTTCCTCATTGTTCTCCTGCCTTGTCGTCCCCCAGGCCCCCTCCCATAATTGGCCCTCCCAACCAACAGTTGGCACAAATCTGCTCACATCACTTCCCCGTTAAAAAACTCCTGCATGGGTCCCCAATGACTCCTCAGCCCAGATTAACAGAACCCTACCTTACCCAGCCCCGGCCTCACCTCCATCTACACCACCTCACTCTGAGGCCTCCAGACAGAACAGAAACACTGCCAGTCACCTGAGCGGGCCGGGAATGACCAATGTCACGGGCTTGCTCATTTCCCTGTGCCCCCAGGCTCACTGGGGTCTCAGCATGTCTCATAGACATATACCATTCTACCTTCTAGAACTGGCATCCTCATTTCCTTCAGGGGAACCAACCCGTTCTTGCCATATGGGGCATGTGACCCAGACCTGGCTAACAACATGCAGCCTTTAGACTTTTGCAAAAATGATTAGAAGAGCGAACTTCCTTCTCTACTGTGGTGGCTACGCTTAGGGAACCGGGGACCATCTTTCACAGGATGAGAGGACCTGCTTGTGAACTAACGGAGGGGAGCAGAGCTAAGAGACAAGGCAGGCAAATGCCCACCCAAACGTTCAATGCCTGGATCCAGTCCTGCCTGACGCCAAATCTACTTCTACATTTTTCTGTCTGGTAAGGCTAGCGAGTTTCCTTGTTTTGATTAAGCTCATATAAGTGGGTTTCTGCCATCTGTCCTAAAGCTGGGAGTCTACACCAAATGACAGCAGCAGGTCGCAGGAAGAGCAGGTCTGTGTGGCAGAGAACAGGCGGACCCTGGAGCTTGTCTGGCAAGAGGAAGCCACGACCCAGCTCCCTTTGCGCACGCTCCAGAGATGGCATAAAGGTGAGGTCAGGAGGCATGGAAAGGAGCAGTGGGCAGCTGGTGGTGCGGGCACCCCTTGCCCTCTGGAGCTAGGCCTGAGGAGCAGGCCAGGGAGCAGAGGCGCAGGCAGGTCTATGTGCAGACCAGGCCGATGCTTATAGAGGGTCCAGCACAGCACAGGGGGCAGTTTTAACTGACCAAATCTTCTCTACTCTCAGCAAGAGGCTGCCTCATCTCTTCCTCGCTCATGCATTTCAGGGAAGGAAAACCGCTCTGGAGCACCTGCCATGTGCCAAAGGTTTCCATGGCTATCACCTTCCAATTACAGACAAGGGGACTGGCTTAAGGCTGATGTTAGCCCCAGCTGGCTTTCTCAGTGGTTAGAGCCTCGGCCCTCGCCAGTCAAGGGTGCATACCTCG